>NW_006408572.1:10531008-10545625 GCF_000296735.1 Chrysochloris asiatica
GTCTCAATTGGTCTAGTAAGTCTTGAGTTTTTAAAGAATTTGAACTCTGTTCTACATTTTGATCCTGTTCTATCAGGATCCATCTCTGATATTCCTGATCTGAACCATTAGTAGTAGTAGCCAGGCACCATCCAGTTCTTCTGGTCTCAGTGTAGATGAGGTCATGGTTTATGTAGACTATTGCTGTTGTTAAGTGCCAACGAGTTGGTTCCAATGCATAGCGACCCTGTATAGGGTTTCCAAGGACTGGCAGGCAGGTGAGTTTGAAACGCCGACTTTGCTGTTCAAACTAACTTTGCAGTTCAGTGCTTATCCATACCAGGATGCATTTGAGTTATGGTGTTGGAGAAAAGTATTAAAGGTACCTTGGACTGCCAGAAATACAAACATATCTGTGTTGGAAGAAGTACAACCAGAATGTTCCTTAGAAACCATGATGACCAGACTTGATCTCTCATTATTCTGGTAGATTCGTTTCTTTTCTGAAGCTTTGCTTTCTGTCTTTCTCTTTTACTCTGGAAGCTTAAAAGTAATACTTGTATCTTAGATGACCACTAGCAAGCTTTAAAGACCTCAGATGCTACTTACCAAAACAGTAGGTAAAGCACAAACTCTGTGTACTTTATTTTGCCAATTGACTGGGTTGTCCTATATATGATCCTAAGCACTCACTGTTGAATTTATGATTATTGGTAAGGATTGGTAAGGTTTAAGGTTTTAATTTTTTTAATTAAGCATTTGCATTTCTTCTTTTGTGATTTTTCTTATTTGTGTTCTTTATTTTTCTATGGAATTTTCATTTTTATTAATTCATAAAATTCATTTAAATTATATGAATTTACAGTCTTTATATATCAAAAATAAGGAGCTCTGGTAGCGTAGTGGTTACGAAATGGGCTGCTAACCTGAGGGTCAGCAGTTCGAAACTACCAGCTGTTCCACGGGAGAAAGATGAGGTTTTCTGCTCCTGTAAAGATTTACAATCTCGGAAACCCTGTACAGGGTCACTATGAGTCGCAACCGACTCCACGGCACATAACAACAACAACAACAATATATCAAAGACATAAATCCCTTATCTGCCATCTCTGAAATACATTTTTGGACTTTGTCTTTATCTTATTTTATTGTATTTCATGTATTCTGAAACCTTAGATTTTTAGGTAGTCTTCTTTTTCTTTGTGATTTCTGCTTTTGCTGTCACACTGAAGATGACTTTCTTTATCTTGATGTATGTAAGTACATACTTATATTATTTCTCCCTTCTATTTATACTTCAGAGTTCTGGGTGGCACTGTAGGACAAGTACTAGACCATAAGATCAATTTGAACTACAAGGTCAGTGGTTCAAACTCATCAGCCATGCCTTAGAAAGCCTCAGAGTGACCCAGTCCCGACTCATAGTACAGGGCACTTAACAACAACAGCAGTAATTTGTACTTCAACCTGTACATAGTCCAAGAGGTAGTCATTCGAACAGAACAAGGAGACACCGACTGGTGTAAAATTAGGAAAGGTGTGTGCCAGCGTTATATTCTTTCATCGTACTTATTCAATCTGTATGCTGAGAAAATCATACAAGAAGATGGATTATATGAAGAACAATGTGACATCAGAATTGGAGGAAGACTCATCAACAACCTGTGACATGCAGATGATACAACCTTGCTTACTGAAAGCGAACAGAATTTAAAATGCTTAGTGATGAAGATCAAAGACCACAGCCTTAGGTATGGGTTGTACTTCAATGTTAAAAAAACAACAACAAAAACTTAACTACTGGGCCAATAAATACCATCATGATAAATGGAGAAAAGATTGAAGTTTTCAAAGACTTTATTTTTCTTGGGTCCATCATCAACACTCATGAACGCAGCAGTCAAGAAATCAGATGACAAACTGTATTAGGCAAGTCTACTGCACAAGACCTCTTTAAAGTGTTCAAGAGCAAAGACATCAGTTTGAGGACTAGAGTGCACCTGACCCAAGCCATGGTATTTGCAATAGCCTCATGTTGCTGTTAAGTGCTACCGAGTTGGTTATAACTCATAGTGTGACCCTGTATAGGGTTTCTGAGGAGCAGCTCAGGGTTTGAACTGCTGACCTAGTGGTTCACAGTCCAGTGCTTATCCTACAGTGCCACACCAGGAGTCCAACAGCCTCATATGCATGTGAAAGTTGAACAATGAGTAAGGAAGACCATAGAGAATTGATGTATTTGACCTGTGGTGTTGGAGAAGACTATTAAAGGTACCATGGTCTACCAGAAGAACAAACATATCTGTGTTGGAAGAAGTACAACCAGAATGCTCTTTAGAAACCAAGATAACCAAACTTTATCTCTCATACTTTGGACATATTATTAGGAGGGACCCGTTCCTAAAGAACATCATGCTTGGTAAAGTGGAGGGTCAATGAAAAAGAAGGAGCCCCCAACGAGATGGACTGGCACAAGGGCAGAAACAATGGGCTCAAGTGTAGCAGCAATTGTGAGGATGGCACAGGGCCGGACCAATAAGGGGTCAGAACCAACTCGACAGCACCTGAGAACAAATCCATCTAGAATTGTGTTGTGCAACATAGTAGACACTAGCCACAAGTGACTATTTAAATTTAAATGTTCATTAATTAAAAACTTTAAATTCAGTTAATCAATCATGCAGGCCACATTTCAAAGTGCTCATGGGTAGTAGTAACTATAATGAACGTCATTTGTTGTTGTTGTTGTTAAGTGTCGTGGAGTCGGTTCCGACTCATAACGACCCTGCATGGGGTTTCCAAGGCTGTAAATCTTTACGGGAGCAGAATGCCTCATCTTTCTCCTGCGGAACCGCTGGTAGTTTCGAACTGCTGACCTTGCGGTTCACAGCCCAATTCGTAACCACTACACTACCAGAGCTGGGCAAGTAATATTTCCATCATTGCAGAAAGTTCTATTGAGCAGTGCTGACATAGAATTTATTTTGTAAATGAATTGGGGAATGGGGGTGGTGTGAGAACCCACCTTTTTTTTTTTTAAATAGTTTAGATATTGGTTCTACCATCATCTTTTGAGTAACCCATCATATTGGCCCTGAATGGAGATACTGCATTTATAATATTCATATGTCTAATACTAGGTACATCTAGCCATTTCTGTGCTTGCTATTTTGTTCCTTCATCTTTCTTATTAATCCTCACCAGACTACACATTGTCAACTATCCTAATATTATTGCAATGTTTAGTAGAGTAGTGTGTTTTCCTTCCTCAGAAACAAACAAAACAAAACAAAACAAAAACTTGGAAATTCTCACACTGAGTTTTCCAGATGCATTTTAGAGTCACCTTGTGGTTTGGAGCTGAGGCATTATATGGATACATTAATACAACTCATGAAGGGCCTTTATCTGACACCTGTTTGTTCAGTTTCCACCACTTCCCTTCAGACTCTACATTCCAACTGGACTTACCCACTTGCCCTGCCAAGAGCACACTCACACTCTGCCCCTTTGTCACTTGTGCACAAATGCTTCCTTTGTCTGGGACTGGCTCTTCTGACTATGTCTTCTGATGGAGAGTTGAGAGGAGGTCTTTCTGATGCCCCTCGGCAGATAGATGTAGGCTTCTTCTACCACATTTTGTGCATTCCCATTGTGAAATAATCATTTTATTATATTGAATTTATTTATAAGTCTGTCTCTTTACTATAATAAGTAACTTCAGGGCAGAGACTATCTCCTTTCAACTTTGTATCCCCCTAACTTACCATTGCTCTTTGACTACTCTGTATATTACAGAGTAGAACTGAATGCCACAGGGCTTTCTTTGACTGTAATCTACAGAAGCAGATCACTGGACCTTTCTTTTATGACTCTGCTAGGTGGGTTTGAATCATCACCAACAACCCGCTGCCATTAAGTCGATTTAGACTCATAGAGACCCACCTTATAGCTTACCTGTTGTTGGAGCTGAAGGAAAAGCACTGGACCACAAGGTAGATTTGAACCTCAAGGTCAGTGGTTCCAACTCACCTCCTTGGAAACAACAACTGTCCTTCCCCCCATTAAGTGTTTTCAAAGATATTGTCACCTCACTCTGGTCAATGATTGCTGTTGCTGTTACGTGCCATCGACTCGGTTCCAACTCATAGCAAACCAAATGGTAAAAACTGGTCTCCCTGGCTCCTTTGAGAGATGATATGGGTGCAGCTAAGCAAGCTTTTGGGGTGTGTTGAGCGTGATTGGGGGAGGAAGGGCTATGTAGATGGAGAGGGAAAGAAGGCCATCACAAATGAGACCCACTTGTATCCCAGAAGCATGACAGAATGCTTTTTTCCACTTCATTGTGGGACACTTTCATTAGAGGGTGAGCTGGAGAGAGAGGAGTTAGAGGTTGACACCTTATTCCAGCCGCCTCTAGAGAGCGATGCAGATGGAGCTACTAGCCCTTGCCACTATTAGCAGATTCTAAAATCACAAGTGTTCAGGCCAAAGGAATTGCATCCTGGTCATCGCTCTATAGGTGCCTCAGACTTTATTGGCCCCAGTACAGCTGTGTTGGCCTCATTGCACCTATTTTTATTATTTATCCTGCCGTCTTACCCATAAAGAGAGATGGACCAATGTGTTTTTTAAAGTTCATATCCTCTTTCAAGAAGAAAGTGAATTATTTCATAGTATCTGAAGAATTGATGCATTTGAACCACGTTGTTGGCAAACAATACTGAAATTACCATGGACTATCAGAAGAACAAACAAACCTGTGTTGGAGGAAGTACAGCCAGATTGTTCCTTAGAAGTGAGAATGGAGAGACTTGTCTCATATACTTTGGACATGTTATCAGGGAGGGACCAGTCCTTGGAGAAGACATCTTGCTAGCTAGAAAGTCAGTGTAAATGAGATGGATAGGCTTCTTGGTGGCAACAATGGGCTCAAACATAACAAATGTAAAGATGGGGCAGGATCGGGCAATATTTCCTTTTGTTGGGCATAGGGTCTGAATCAACAGCACCTAACGCTAACAACAACTGTTATAGATACTCAAATCTCATGTGATGCAACATATCTCATTTCATATTGCTTCCACTGATACTGAGATACACCACAATGTTTATTATTGATCTTTTTTTTTGTCCAGAATGAGGGTGAGACACAACTATCTTCATCAAAGCTTTTATTGGTCCTTCTTAGGCAACTTGCCTCCTGCCCATTGCTGAGTCTGTTGGACTGTTTCTTGAAGGAACTCCCTCTTTCCATCAAAGTTGCCTGTCTCAGTCCTCCAAGACAGGACTCAGATGTTTTCAGGTCTTTGGATAGCGTTGCCATATATGTAAGGGGTCACACTAACAGTTAATGCCTTTGTGCGGGAACAAGGTCCCCACTGTGCCTCTCGGGGTGAAAATAAAATCCCTGAGACACTGCGTGTACTTCCAGAAAAGGCTCCCGTGCTAAATCAGCCTACAGACTCCACAGCTAATCAGAACCAGATGTGAGTTCTTTCATTTAAATATACTGCTGCTCACAGATTTATTTTTTGGAAGCACCTATAATAACAATTAAAGTCATAAAAATGTGTTTTCCCTAGATAGTTTCTCCTAGTCTACCCAGCAATATAATCTGATAAATTCGGGCCAACCTATGCCAAATTCAACATATTTGCTTTGTTAGAAATCTGCAGAATGTGTCTGTCTGTCGAGGTGTGTTCTGGTCAGGGCAGGGACAGCTGCCAACATCCAGTTTCCTAAAATATCCTGGGCACGCAGAAATGATAAGCAGACTTCATGGAATTGTGGTTGAGAGGTGGAGAGAGAGAACCTGGAGGAGAGAAATAGAATGAATGGTATTAAGCATAATTCATGTAATTTGGCAGATACTTCCTGCATTTAAAAAATGGATCCTACAGAGAGTTCATCAACTGCTGACAGCTTTCTCCATATCAATGTTGTTGCCAAAGTTCAAACACGGGACTGATGTTCACCTCTTGGAAGAACTACTCACAAATCCTCGGGTTTTTCTTTCATTGAAAGTCTCCTTCCAAGACAAATTATATTTTGGAGAAAGTTATGGATTGAATTGTGTGTGTGTCCCCGCCCTCCCCTCCCATATATGTTATAAAAGCCTAACCCCAATACCTGTGATTGTAATCCCATTTGGGAGTGGGAGCTCTTTGTTATGTTAATGAGGGAAGATTTGGAAGTGGGAGCTCTTTGTTACGTTAATGAGGGAAGATTAGTGCAGGGTGTGTTTTAAGTAAATCTCTTTTGAGATATAAAAGCAGAGATGGCAGGGGTGATAGGGATGCGCAACTTAGATGTTGGCTACCTAAAATGAGGGAGGGGGGCTATAAAGGCACGAATTGACTGGCTTACAAGTTTTCAAGAGGGAGTTCAGTTTAAGTGTGTGCGGGGAAAGGTAGAATCCCCACTGAATGGTTTTCATCTTGTCTAGACCAGTCTGGTGAGAAGAGATGGGGATAAGATTCTTATGATTCAACAGTGAGTAGTTGGTATCATGACTAATTGCAACTGTCACAACTGTAAAGGTGGAAGTTTTGTAACATAAAGAGGGGAGTAGTTAATCTTACAGTCCAGGAACAGAGAACCCTAGGACCATCAAGGGAGAAGAGCACCAGCAGAATGTGGGACCCTATCCAGAGAAACAGTGACACCAGGGATGGAGGCAGAGGTGATGACATGGAGAGAGGGAGCAGCTGAGGACTCTAGACTCATGGAAAGAGAGGGACTGAGTGCTGGTGGCCAGGAGGCAAGCTTTCAGAATGTGCCCTTTGGTTGTTTAAATGATTATATATTCCTGAGTGTTTTGGTGTACATCCCCCCCCCAAAACAAAACAAAAACCCCACAGAGAGATAGAAGCAAATGCTGTTGGATGATGATGCACGGAGAGGATTGTAATCATTGCAATGAAACGATGGTGTAAAACCCATGTTCTTCCATGTAAGCTATCACTCAATTCACAATAAAAACTTTTTAAAAAGCAGAGATGGAGAAAGATACCAGGGGCTTCAAAAAGTTTATAGAAATTTTCTATCATCTTTTCATTGCATTTTTCCATGAACTTTTTGAAGCTTCCTCATGAAGCTTTCAAACACATGAAAATCACTGAGGAACAGACTAGAGGTAGCACCCTGAATTCTAACTTCTAGCCTCCTGAACTGTGAGAAAATAAATGTGTTCGTTAAGGCCACCCACTTGTGGTGTTTCTGTAATAGCAGCTAGAGAATGAAGTCAGAGACATTAGCAGGATTTTCTAGGAGTGGATCCTCTGCCCTGGAAGACTTCCTCAGTCAGGTGCTATCAAATGCTCATCCTCAGCTGAGTCACAACTCAATGGCAACTAGTTTGTTTCCTACACTATCTGCTAGCAAGCAAAGTGCTTACCCCTGAGTTTTTACTCGCTGGTATCCATTTCCATTTGGATAAATTCCATATTTCCCAACACTAGGCTCTAAATGCCCTCTGGGCTATGATATGTTGTTTTTTGAGAGTTCTGGTTCACACTAATTTTGGTATCCAGTTTCCATTTTCCTGCTTTTAATAACAGCCATCTATTGTCATCAGGGGAAATGTCCCTCCCCTTGGAATCCTGGTGTGGCACTTTAGCATAAACAGTGACTGCTAACCAAATCAAACAACACACTGCATTAGGCAAATCCACTGCACAAGAACTCTTTAAAGGGCTCAAGAGCAAAGATATCAGTTTGAGGACTAAGATGTGTCTGATACAGTCATGGGGTTTTCAGCAGCCTTATATGCATGTGAAAGTTGGATAATAAATAAAGAAGACCATAGAAAAAGTGATGTATTTGAGTTATGGTGTTGGAGAAGAATATTGAAGGTACCATGAACTGCCAGAAGAACAAACAGATCTGATCTGTGTTGGAAGATGTACAACCAGAATGCTCCTGAGAAGCCAAGATGACCAGACTTTATCTCTCATACTTTGGACAGATTATCAGGAGAGACCAGTCCCTGGAGAAGGACTTCATGCTTGGTAAAGTGGAGGGTTGGTGAAAAAGTGGAAGATCTCCCAACTAGATGAATTGGCACAGTGGCAGCAGCAATGGGCTCAAGTTTAGCAATAATTGTGAGGATGGCGCAGTGGTTTGATCTGTTGTGCATAGGATCACTATAAGTTTAAACCAACTCAATGATAGCTAACGACAACAACAACACCAACAACAAGCTAACCACAAGGTCAGCTGTTCAAACTCACTAGCTGTTCCTCAGAAACTATACAGGGTCACTATGAGTTAGAACTGACTCTATAGCACTTAACAAGTTTTCAGTTCTTGTGTTCCACCATGGTTGATAACACACCCACCCCAACCCCACCATACATACTCCCTAGATATCACAGGTGGTGTGTGTCCTCACCTGGCCAAAGGGACAATGATTAATTTAGTGAAAACCCATGGATCAGTGAGGTTCTAAATTTAGATGGTGGTGGTGATGTGCTGTGAAGTCAGTTCCAGCTCATAGTGACCCTGTATGGGGTTTCCGAGGCTGTAAATCTTTACTGGAGCAGAAAGCCTCATCTTTCTCCCACAGAACAGCTGGTAGTTTCAAACTGCTATTCTTGTGGTTCACAGCCCAATTCGTAACCACTATGCTACCAGAGTTCCTTTAGATAATTTCTTTTAAAAACACAGCTAAAATTTTTAAGAAGTACATTCACATGGTTCAAAGACTTTTAATAGTAATAAAATAAGAAGCCAAGTTTGTCAGATAAACACAGAATTATCATTAAAAGTCAGTTGCCATTGAGTTCATTCCTACTCTTAGCAGCCCTTTGTGTGTCAAACTAGAACTACACTCCATGGGATTTTCAATAGCTGATTTTTTTTGCAAGTAGATTGATTGCTAGGCCTTTCTTCTGAGATGTCTCTGGATGGACTTGAATCTCTGACCTTTTGGTTAGCAGTCAAGTGGGTCAACCATTTGTATCACCCAGGGTCTCCAGAATTATTATATGACCCAGAAATTCCATCTCTAGATAAATATCTGTAAGACTTGAAAATGGAGGCAAATGGCAGTTTGCCCAATGGATTTGCCCAAAAAGACAATCACTTTGACTTTACTCAGATACTTACACCAATGGTCATTGCAGCATTATTTACAATAGCAAAAAGGTGCAAGCAATCTGTGTCCATCAACATAATGTGGTATATCCATATAATGGAATACTATTCAGCCATAAAGAGAAATGAAATGCTAATGTATGCTACAGCACAGATAAACCTTGAAAACATTATGCTAAGTGAAATGTACTAGACTAAAAAGGACAAATATTGTATAAGCCCACTTATATGAAATAGCTAGAGTAAACAAATGCATAAAGGCAAAAGCAGGGTTAGTGGTTACCAGGGGCTGAGAAGAGAAGGAATTATCACTCAAGGGCTACTGAATTTCTATTTGGAGTAATGAAAAAACATTGGAAATGGTAGTTATGGTTGTAAAATATTGTACAATGTAAGTAATGTCATAGACTTGTACACTTTAAAATGGTTTAAATGGCAATTTTTTGTTATATATATTTTATCACAATAAAAAATTTAAAGAGAAATCATGAGGTTATAAATTTGAAAATTAGAAAATTGAACCATACACAAAAACTAACTCAAGATAGATCAAAGATCTAAGTAAGCACAAAACCTAAAACTATGAAGATCTCAAACCTAACTGAAATGCACAAACTGCTGAAGATAAACGAAACACTTCTTCTACATGTCAAACAACTTCTCCAAAAGAGTCAAAAGAGAATCTACAGACTCAAGAAAAAAAAAAAAAAGTTTTCAGCTACAACATATCAGATAACAAACTAATCTCTAAAACCTGTGGAAAAATGAACATAAAGACAGACGATTCAATTTGAAAGTGGGTGCGATAATGAAGTTTTGTGTCTACTTGACTGGGCCGGGATTCTCAAGGGTTTGGCAGTTTAGATGTAGCAATTCCCCATGAAGATCTGCAATGAGCAGACAATCAACTGAAAGGAAGCTTCCTCGGGGGTGTGGCCCGCTTCCAATATATTGGGCATTCAGACAAAGCTTCCTTCCTTTTCTGCTGGGTCTGAATTCTGCATCTGAATGGTCATCCAACCTCTGGTTATTTGGACTTGAACCAGTGGCTGCTGATCCTGGATGTTGTCAGCAGTCACCTATCATACCTGCCTGAACTGCTTGTCAGCAGTCACCTATCATACCTGCCTGAACTGCTTGTCTGTTGTCTGATCTGCCAATCTTGGTTCATCAGCTTTGTAACTACGTGAGTCAGAAGCCTGCAGCCTGATATCTCACCACCAGACTTCGGACAACTGTGTAAACCATTTCCTTGATGTACACTTCTCTCTCTCTCTCTCTCTCTCTATATATATATATATATACACACACATCACTGATTTTGCCTCTCTAGAGAACCCAGTCTAAGACAATGGCAAATGACATGAGCAGACACTTCACCAAAGAAGCATTCAGACAACCAAGCATATGAAGAAATGTGCACAATCATTAGCCATTGTTGTTGTTGTTAGGTGCTATCGAGTCGGTGCTAACCGATAGCGACCCCATATAGGCTTTCCAAGGTGTAGATGGTGAACTTGAACCATCAACCTTGCAGTTCAAACGGCTTTGCAGTCTGGTGCCTTAACCCACAGCGCCACACCAGGTCTCCATTAGCCTTTAGAGAGCTACAAGTCAAAACTACAGCGAGATACTGTCTCACCCCAACAATAATGGCACTGATAAAAAAAAAAATCAGAAAACAAATGCTGGTGAGGGTATAAGAAAGTAGGAATTCTCCTACACTGCTGGTGGGACTGGAAAATGGTGCAACCACTGTGGGAAATGATATGGTGCGTCTTTTAAAAAGCTAGAAATAGAAATATTGTATGATCCACTAATCTGACTCCTAGAGAAATGAGAGCCACGGATAGACATGTGCACACTCATGTTCACTGTAGCATTATTCACAATAGCAAAAATATAGGAAACAATCTAAGTGCTCATCAGTGAATGAATGGATAAGCCGACTATGGTACATAAACACAATGGAATACTATATAACGTCAGAGAACAATGATGAATGGAGAAACATTTCACAACATGGATGAACCTGGAGGACATTTGTTGTTGTTGTTAAGTGCTGTCGTGTCAGTTTTGACTCATAGCAGCCCTAAATAGGGTTTCTGAGGAGCAGCTGGTGAGTTTGAACTGCCAACCTTGCAGTTCATGTCGACTTTGCAGTCCAGGGCTTATCCTATATTGGATGACCACTGTTATAAAAAGTCACGGAAAGACTTTCACAGAAAGAAACAGTCTTTGATGGTTACCAGAGAAAAGAGGGAGAGGAAGGGAAAATCACTAACTAGATGGTTATAGTTGTTGTTAAGTGCCATCGTGTCAGATCTGACCCATAGCGACCCTGTAGAGGGTTTCTGAGGAGCGACTGGTGAGCTTGAAATGCCAACCTTGCAGTTCAAACTGACTTTGCAGTCCAGTGCATTAACCCACAGTGCTACATCAGACGTGTTAACTTTGGCAACTGGAAAGACAAAACACAGAAAGGGGGAAGTCAACATAACATGGAAGGTAAAGGAAAACACTGAGAGCTACACAGACGTAAAAGGCAGCAGTGGTAAATGCTTTTACAGATACAATCCTGCAACAACAGTAAGAGCAAACAATCTTTACTAATGGATACGTATGCAGATATGTAAACCAAACAGGTGTGGGATGGCTTGCACATACGACCATGTGCATGTATAGTTTTGGCAGTAGATATCTGCACATATGGACTCCTGATGTGTAACTGTAGGATAAGCACCGGACTGGGAACAACAAGGTTGGAGGATCCAACACTTCAAGTTGTAACTGACTCGATGGTATCTAATAACAACATTTCTACATATATATTTGTATGTGTTACAAATACGCTCACGTATTTGTTTCTGGTATATCTAAGTCAATTGGCATAACATCATCTATAAAGATACTGTACTTTGGTGAATAGCAACTAGGGTCTTAAAAATTTGTGAACCATTTGAGATAACCCTATTGGTCTCCTCCCATCTAGAGTAAAGAAGAAAAGCAAAGACTCAAGGAATCAATTAGTTCAAAGGACTAATGGGCCACACAAACCACAGCCCCCACTAGCCTGGGACCAGAAGTAGATGGTGCTCGACTGTCACTACCCATAGCTCTGACAGGGATCACAATAGAAGGTCTCAGGCAAAGTGAAAGAAAAACGTAGAACAAAGTTAAAATTTGTAAATAAAAAAGATCACTTATTGTTCCGTGGGAGAAAGATGAGGCTTTCTGCTCCCGTAAAGATTTACAGTCTTGGAAACCCTGTACAGGGTCACATGAGTCGGAACCGACTCCACGGCACATAACAACAACAACAACAACTTGGGGAGAAAGATGAAGCTTTCTGCTTCCATAAAGATTTCCAACCTTGGTAACACTATACTGGTCGCTATGAGTCAGAACTGACTTGATGGTACATAACCACTACCAGAAATCTTCATGGTCATAAAGATTGAGGCAAGACTGAGGGACTGTTCCAGACTGAAGGAGTCTGAGTAAACATGAGAACTAAATACAACACCTGACTATGAATTGTATCTTTTTGCTGTAAAGGACATTATTGGGACACTTGGTGAAATGTGAATGGTGGAAATGTACCAATATTCATTTCTTGATTTTGTTGATTGTATTGTGGAAACCTACCACCCACCTGTCAGTTTGTTGTACTGTAGTGGCTTGTATGTTATTATGAGACTGAAAGGCCAGCAGGGTCACCTATAGTGGGCAGGTTTCAGCAAAGTTCACAGTTGAAGACAGAGTAGGAAAAAAGGCCTGGAAAACTATTTTTGAAAATTAGTCCATAAAAGCCCTATTAATAACAACAGAATACTGTCCAATACTTAAGTATACCAGTGGTTGTCAAGAAGGCATAGAGCTGGAGAAAGTTTTGTTCTATTGTACATGGAGACTATCAGTCAGTGCCAACTCAATTGCAAATAACAACAACATTTGGTTATGTCCAAAACTGTCCTTGTTTGTAGGAAATACACACTAAAGTATTTAGGGGTGATGAAGCATCGTATCAGCAACTTGTTCTCAAATGATTCAGGGAAAAAGTTATTTGTCCCATAGTTACAACTCATGTGTAAATTTGAGAGTGTTTTTAAAAAAATATTTATCTAGTGAAAAGTTTCGATCTGAGTAACCTTTCCCTCAATAACAAGTATCCTGGTGTATTTTCTGAAAATGTTACTTTTATAAATAGAGAAGCGTGATTAAGCCTATGTCTGCAACTTATAGAGGCACTCTCTAATACTGTTGTTGTTAAGTGTTGTCGAGTTGGTTCTGACTCATCATAGTAACCCTATCAAGGGTTTGTGAGGAGCAGTTGGTGAGTTTGAACCGCCGACCTTGTGCTTCAAATTGACCTTGAGGTTCAGTGCTTATCCCATGGTGCCACCCCAGGACTCTGAATTAAGGTTCTGTTCACCCCCAAAACTCAGTGCCATCAAGTCGATTCTGAATCTGAATGAATTTACATAGGGTTCCTGAGACTAAATCTTCATCTTTCTCCCACAGTAGGGCTGGTGGATTTGAACACTGACCTTGTGGTTAGCAGCCCAACACTTACCCCACAGTGCCACCAGGGTTCTTTAAGAGGATCTAGAAACCTTGTTCAGAAGCCAGCTGTGGGTGGTTGTCTCTCTCTCCATCACTTCTGGCCCGGAATGTGGGGCACCTAGCTCTCTAGCTCAGCGATTAGTACTCTCACGTCAGTTGTCCTCCTCTGCTCTGTCGTCAAGCCATAAGGCTCTGTAGAAATAACGGGCATTTCTGCTCAAAGCTCTCATCTACCCAAAAGCTACCAACCCACAGGAAAACACATAAATATGTAAGAACATCATTTGGGGACTTTTAGACTTTTCTTTTATGAGACTGACATTTCTCAATGTTCAATTTATCTGAGCTTTATTTGCTGAGTAACATAGAGTAAACCATCAATGAATATGCTTCTATTGTCTTAAGGGAGAGAGAGAGAGAAGGAAGGAAACAGCGACTATGGGAAAGATCAAAGTTGAGACGAAATCTCATGAACCATTTCAGCATGCAGGGTGGGGTGAGAGTGTCTGTTGCATTTCCTGGCAATAATATTGTTGTTATTGTTGTTAGGTGCCGTCTAGTTGATTCTGACTCATAGCTATCCTATGTACAACCGAAGGAAACTCTACCCGATCCTGCGGTATCCTCATAATTGTTACGTTTGAGCCCACTGTTGCTGCCGCAGTGTAATCGATCTCATTGGAGTGTTTCCTCTTTTTTACTGACCCTCCACTTTACCAAGACTGATGTTCTTCTCCAGGGACTGATACCCTGACAGTATGTCCAAGGTATGAAAGACAAATCTAACCATCCCGGCTTTTAAGGAGCATTCTGGCTGTACTTCTTTCTAGAGAGATTTGTTTGTTCCTCTGGCAGTCCATGGTACTTCTTCTTCTTCTTTTTTTTTTTTAATGTTTTATTGTGAATTATATGGTAGTTTACATGAGAGAACTTTAGTTTTACATTCATTCCATCGTATATCATCTCATTGTCA
>NW_006408572.1:10550825-10554354 GCF_000296735.1 Chrysochloris asiatica
GTATTGAAGTCACCCACTATTATTGTGGATTCATCTATTTCTTTCTTCAAATCTATTAGGGTTTGTTTTAGATATTTTGGTGCTCTTTCATTGCGGGCAAAGATATTTTATATAGTTATTTCCCATGGTACTTTTAATATTCTTCTCCAACACCATAATGCAACTGCATCAGTTCTTCTATGGTCTTCCTTATTTATTACCCAACTTTCACATGCATATGAGGCTATTGGTAATACCATGACTTGGGTCAGGCATAGCTTTGTCCTCAAGGTGACATCTTATTCTTTAACACTTAAAACAACCAAAACAATAATAACATTAATAGTTCCTGTTAACATTTATTTACCTATTTTTATTGTGGTAAACATATAGATGATAAAACATTTGCTAATTCATCAATTGTCACATGTATGTGTATAGTTCAATGACATTAAATATGTTCATCATATTGTGTAACCTTCACCATCAACTCTTCTTAAATTTTTCCATCACTGTTAACAGAAGTCTAGTTAAATTTCTTATGCTGTAACAACTTGGGGAGTTAAAAAACACAAAACAAACAAATTTTTCTTTTTAAGATTGAGTCACAAAGATCTTTCCCACAGTTTCTTCTTCTGTGGTCGAGGTTTTTTCTTACCTCATCCACTATAATTTCTCATCCATTCTCAGTTCAAGAGTGAGATTACTATTCTCTACAAAAGAGTGCTGAGCACACAAATGCTCTGTGGTTGGAGGCCCATCGCTAGGATGGGCTGTTGATGTATATACAGAATGAATATCATTTAAGAGATATCCTGTTATTGATTCAATCCACAGTCTCTTCCCTGCAGCTTTGGCCATGTCCGTGGCTCTGACTGTAGTCTCAGCTAAGTCTTCTGTTATTTCACACTGCTGTCTTTCCCCAGCTGAAATGAACTTGGCCTTTCAAAGACCTCTTTCCTTAGGAAAGCAAACCCTCTTTTGTTCAATTATTCATTCAACAAACGTGTTCTGAATTCCGAGTGTATAGTTGGCACTCGTCAAATGCTGAAGACACAGTGGGGCATCAAGATGACACCCTTTGCATTCTCATGAGGTTTGTTGACAAAGATTTAAATGACACATTTAAATATTTACTTACAATGGTAGTAAGTGACATGGAATCCTGGTGTGGCACTGTGGGTTAATGTGCTGGACTGCAAAGTCAGTTTGAACCACAAAGTTGGTGGGTCAAGCTCACCAGTCATTCCTCAGAAACCCTATACAATGCTGCTGTGGGTTGGAACAGACTTGATGGCATTTAACAACAAATGACATGAAGTAGATGTCAGGGGGGCCATGGCAAAGTATGTCATCTTGGAGGTGCCTAATGAACTTAATCTGAGGAAGAAATATCTGAGTTGAGAGTGGAATGATGAGTGGATAGTGATCTGAAGACTAGTAGGTGGTAAGGTCTCGAGGATGGAGATTCTGAGCACTTTCCTTGGGTGAAGAACACTAGTCAAAGAGCAGAGGAAAAGAATAGAAAGGTGGGGTAGATTGGGTAAGGTCACGTGGAGCCACATGAAGCTTCTGATCTTCATCCTAAGAATGATGGAAACATTGAAAGGGTTCAGTGAGAGTGACCTCATCTAATTCATGTTGCTTTTTAATTGAGACAAAATGCGTGTAACATGTAAATGATCAATATAACTATTTTAAAGTGTACAATTCAATGATTCCCAGTACATTTGCAACGTTGCACAATTATCACCACTATTTAAATCCAGAACATTTTCATAACTTCTAAAGAGACCCAATACCAACTAAGCAGTCACTTTCCTTTTATCCCAGCCACTGGCAACCACTAATCTATTTTCTGTCTCCAAAGATTTGCCCATTCTGGACATTTCATCTCAACAGAATCCAACAATATGTGGCCTTTGTGTCTGGTTTCTTTCACATAAAAATATTTTCAAGATTCATATCCATCTGGTAGCATATATCAGAATCAAGGCTTTGAGTATATTCATTCTAATTTGACCATCTATTGAGAATTTGTGTTTCTACCTCAGATAGACTGAATCAAACCTACATTTTAATAAGATCCCTTGGCGATTCTTATGTACATAGATACCTGGGGAACTATAAGAATCACCTGGGGATCTTGTTAAAACTGCTGGAAGGCATGTAACAAAAACAACACAGGGCTTCTAGGTGTCAGAATGGACTCATCTCAACAGGCTTGGGTTTGGTTTGGGTTTTTATGTTGTTATTAGCTGCTGTCAAGTCAGCTCTGTCTCATGGTAACCCATGCACAACGAGATTGGACCATTGTGATCCATAAGGAAAAGTGGGGACATTGTAAAAAGAAAGCTCTATTTTTAATCCACCACAGATCATAACAATGGGAAAGGATAGAGGGCAACAGAAGGCAAATGGTTTTGAGCAAAGTCAAGGGACTTGGTGCTGCTTGAGTTCATTTGTTCATGAAATACCGGAGTAAGTAAAAAAGCACTGCTACAAAATCATAGACACCTTTACTACACAAAACTGTGAAGCTATTGTTTCTCACCATCTCCTCCATCTAGATCCCCTTCTGAAGGCAACGCTTCCATCTCTCTAACTAACCCTTTCCCGAAGAATTCCATACTCTTAGATTTACAACGCATCAAAACGGTAGTTTTGGCATCCTCAAAAGACTCAATTCATGTTCCTTTTCAATGCTCTTTGAGTTTTGGAAACAAAAGGAAGCATGCAGGGGCACGATCAGGGTTATCAGATGGATGGGGTAAGGTTTCCCATTGAAACTCTTGTAGGACAGTTTTTGCTACCTTTGAAGAATGAGCAAGTGCATTGTTGTGATGGAAAAAAATTCTTAGGTGCAATTTTTTGGCCTTTCCTTCCCAATGTAGTTTTCTTAAAACTTCTTTCTAATAACCCCTTGTGATTGTCCTGTGTCCTTTGAGAAAATCTAATAAGATCATTTCTTTGGAATCCCCAAAATGAGTCACCATAATCTTCTGAGCTGATCTCTCTGCCTTGAATCAAACTAATCCAGCAGATTCCCTTGGAAGCCACTGTTTTGATTGGCCTTATGTTTTGAAGGCATCCTAATGAACCTAAGTCACCTCTATTACTGAGAGAACTTGGCGGCAGCCATCACTGATTGCAGAACAGGTTTCAACATGTTGTTGTTGTTTTTAAAATATACTCATGCATTTATGAACTAGAACTCTAATAGCAATACTTTAAAAAAATATCTTTTGTTTTAATGTTTTATTGTGAATTATGTGATAGTTTACATGGGAGAACATTAGCTTTACATTCATCCTATAATATAATCATTTCATTGCCATGGTTACAATCCCCTCCATGCATCATCAACCAACCAAAGGGTATACCCTGCAAGCCTGCCCCCCGCACCTTCCCCACCCCACCCCACCCCGGTCTTCAGCACACAGTCCCTCTCCCTCTCTGGATCTAAAGTCCCCAGCTGCTCCATCGCTCCACGTCATCGTCTCTGCCTCCATCTCGAGCATCACTGCTTCTCTGGGTAGGGTCCCGCTCT
>NW_006408572.1:10555043-10555446 GCF_000296735.1 Chrysochloris asiatica
TGGCTATGTCACTGACTCTGGGCCCAAGAGTCCCCAAGTCTTGCCACACTGCTGGCCAACGGGGTCTCCACCCGGGTTCATGGGATTCTACTGAACATTGTAGGTCTTAGCTCACAGCTTCATTGCTGTTTTTCCCTTACTTCCCCTTATCGGTGTCGAACATGGTCACCAATCTGAGTATGTATTCCCATTGAGTCTTAGTCTTGGAAGGGGGTTTGCCCTTAGGGGACCCAACCACTTGCCCTGATGTCTCCTGGACAACAACTTGCTTGTTCTTGTAGTAATCAGTTGGACTGCCTATATTGTTTTGTATTTTTCCTGTAAGTCTTTCTTTCAAGAAGTATCTTCTGTTCTTCTAGCCACTCCGGGCTGGTCTGCTTGTCCTTTCAAGTGGAAATTTCCC
>NW_006408572.1:10556080-10557518 GCF_000296735.1 Chrysochloris asiatica
TTTAGTATGGGTTCTTTTTCTTAGTCTTTTACAGTAGTGGTCCTATGCAGTATTTCTCCTTTTGTGACTGACTAATTTCACTCAACATAATATCCTGAAGGTACATTCATGTTATGTGGTGACTTGCAGCTTCCTTGTTATTCTTCAAGGTAGTATAATATTCCATTGTGTGTATGTACCACAGTTTGCTTATCCATTCTTCAATTGATGGGCACTTAGGCTGTCTCCATCTATAGTGCTGCTATGAACATTGGTGTGCGTATATCTACTCATGTTATGGCTCGTATTTCTTGTGGGTAGAGGAATTGTAATAGCAATACTTTTTGATGTACTCTTGTATTTACATAAAGATTCTAGAAAATGCAAAACTGTAGGCGCAGCATCATGAGATCATGATAATGGAGACAAATGGATAAAAGAGTGAAGTTGTCAAATACTTCATTTTGCTCAGATCAACCATAACACTCATGGAAGCAGCAGTCAAAAAATGAAGTGACGTATTGCATTAAGCAACTTTGCTGCACAAGACCTCTTTAAAGTGTTGAAGAGCAAAGATGTCAGTTTGAAGACTAAGGTGTGCCTGACCCAAACCATGGTAGTTTCAATAGCCTCACATGCATGCGAAATTTGGACAGTAAATAAGGAAGACCATAGAAGAATTGATGCCTTTGAGTTATGGGGTTGGAGGAGAATATCTAAAGTACCATGGACTGCCAGAAGAATAAACAAATCTCTATTGGAAGAAGTACAGCCAGAGTGCTCCTTGGAAGCCAGGATGACGTGACTTTGTCTCTCATACTTTGGATATATAATCAGGAGGGACCAGTCCCTGGAAAAAGCCATCATACTTGGTAAAGTGGAGGGTTAGTGAAAAGAGGAAGTCTCCCAATGAGATGGATTGGCACAGTGGCAGCAGCAGTGGGCTCAAGTGTAACAATGATTGTGAGGATGGTGCAGGACCAGACAGTGTTTCATTCTGTTGTGTGTAGAGTTGCTATGAGTTGGAACCGACTAGACAGCACCTAACAACAACAACATAGAGACAGTAAGCAGATCAGTGGCTTCCTAGGGTAGGAGCAGGGAATGACAACAAATGAGCATAAAGGAACTCTTTGCAGTGATGGAAATGTTTTAAAAGTGGATTGCAGTGATGCACCATTGCATAAATTCTGGGGTTCTAGTAATCATAATTTATACAATGGGCAAAGAGTTCTTTTATGTTCATTTTTCGTTAGTCCCTGCTCCCACCCTAGGAAGCCACTGATCTGCTTACTGCCTCAATGTTGTTGTTGTTGTTGTTAGGTGTTGTCTAGTCAGTTCTGACTCATAGCAAATTCTGGGGTTCTAAACGTGGCATCAGGATTGGACGAAGACTCATGAACAACCTGCGATATGCAGATGATACACCCTTGCTTGCTGAAAGTGAAGAGGACTTAAA
>NW_006408572.1:10558263-10559932 GCF_000296735.1 Chrysochloris asiatica
TTCCTTCTGCTGTGCATAAGGTCGCTATGAGTCGGTACTGACTCGATGGCACCTAACAACAACAACAATATCCATAGGAGTCCTGGTGTGGCGCTGTGGGTTAATTCGTCAGACTGCAAAGCCATTTGAACTGCAAGGTTGGCAGTTCAATCTTACCAGCTGCTCCTCAGAAACCCTATACAGGGTTGCTATGGGTCGGAACCAACTTGAAGGCACTTAACAACAACAACAACAATAACCATAACGAGTCCTGGTGTGGGACTGTAGGATAAGCATACTCACCATCCACTCCTTGGAAACGCTATACAGGGTCACTATGAGTTGGAACCAACTCTACGGTACTTAATAACAACACTAACCACAAGGAGTCCTGGTGTGGCTCTGTAGGAAAAGCACTGGACTGCAAGGTTGGTTTGAATTGCAAGGTCAGTGGTTCAAATCCACCAGCTGCTCCTCAGAAACCCTATGCAGGGTTGCTATGAGTTGGAACTAACTCCAGGGCATTTAACAACAACAACAGTACAAAACATATGGTCTAGAAGGGAAGGAGTACACATAGAAAGTTCCTTTTTCCAGGGGAATTCTTCACTTTTTAGGAGAAGCATGGCTGGAGAAGAATGGGGCTCCTGTAGCTCAAGTCTAGGAGAGGCAGTAACTGTTTTGATAAATTACATTCATAGATTTCCTGATATTCATCCATCCTTGCAATTCAGGAATAAACCTTGCTTCGTCATGGTTTTTGAAATACTGCTGGATTCCATTTGCTAATGTTCTATGTAGGAATTTTCCATCCATATTCATAAGTGAACTTGATCTCTACTTTTATTTGTGCTAATGTTGTGAAGTTTCAATATTACGGTTATGCTAATTTTATAAATTGAATTGGGAAGTTTTCCATCTTTTTTCTATGTTCTATCATGGTTATTTTGTTCCTTTCAATATGTGATCTATAAAACTTTTTAATTTTAAAAACTCAAACCATACAGAAAAAGTAAAAGTGCCCCCAATCCTTCCCCAAACCCTAATCAGCTATTTAGAAAGGACCACTGTGACTCATTTACAGTATTTCTTCCAGAACTTTTTAATTTCCATACACATATGTGCATATATATAATTTGGCACATCATGATTATTTTACATAAGTGGAATTAAACTCTACATGCTGAGTTGAAAATTTTATGGTTTTTTTTATTAACCAATTTAAATCTTGGAGAGCTCACCATCTCAGTACATATAGACATATCTCATTCTTTTTATTTATTTACTTATTTAGTGTTGTTGTTAAATGTCATCAAGTTGATTTCTACTCATAAGACTCTTTATAGTGTTTCTGAAGAGTGACTGGTAGGTTTGAAATGTTGACCTTGCAGTTAGCAGTCCAGTGCTTATCCTACAGCACCAGGAATCCTACTTACTTAATGTTGTTGTTGTTAAGTGCTGTTGAGTTGGTTTCGACTCATAGCTACCTGGTATAGGGTTTCCAAGGTGCACCTGTTGGGTTTCAGTTGCTGACCTTGTGGTTCATAGCTCAGTGCTGATCCAATAACACCACGTTCTGGCTTTAAGTGAATATATGTGTAGCCCTGGTGTGGCACTGTGGTTTAATGCGCCAGACTGCAAAGCCGTTTGAACTGCAAGGTCGGTGGTTCAAGCTCACCAGCTGCTCCTT
>NW_006408572.1:10560259-10575466 GCF_000296735.1 Chrysochloris asiatica
TTTTTTTTTTTTTTTAATGGAGTCCTGGTGTGGTGCTATGGGTTAATGAGTCGGACTGCAAAGCCATTTGAACTGCAAAGTTGGCAGTTCAAGCTCACCAGCAGCTCCTCAGAAACCCTATACAGGGTCGCTATGGGTCAGAGTCGACTCAATGGCACTCAGCAACAACATATATATTTTAAATAGCTTTTTATTGTGAACTGGGTGAAGGTTTATAGAGTAGATCACTTTTCCATACAACAATTGATGCACATTTTGTTTCACATCATTGACTGCAATCCCCACAATATAACATCACTGAACCCACTTCCTCCCTGTATTGCCTATTTCCATTCTTCCTTCTTTTCTAACCCTTCTGAACTTTGTTATTGGATAAATGCTGCCATTTTGATGTCAAATGTTTGATCATTCTAAGGTGTATGTTCCCAGATTCCTGGTGTGGCGCTGTGGATTAATGCACCAGACTGCAAAGCTGTTTGAACTGCAAGGTCAGTGGTTCAAGCTCACCAGCTGCTCCTTGGAAACCCTATAAAGAGTTGCTATGGGTTGGAATTGACTCGACGGCACTTAGCAACAACAACAGTGTTGTTCCCCTTATAGAACTATCTATTGTTTGATTTAAGGATCTCCTATAAAAATGTACAGTCTTGGTAACCCTATACAGGGTCACTATGAGTCTGAATCAACTTGATAGCGCTGAGTTTTGTTTTTGTTGTTTTTTAAAGTAATGTTGATGTTTCTGTTTCTAGGTCATTTGGGAATCCTTCTCTGTGAATTTCTTGTTTATGTTTTTAGTCTTGTTTTTTCTACTCAGTTGCTTTTATTTTTCTTACTGATTTGTGGAAAATTAAAAAAAAAATTGGATGGTGCAAAAATGATTTGATCTTTATTTTCTCCTAATTTGCTGCTTTTGATTCAAATTTGTCTATGGTATCTTTCTTGTCTGCATTATGCAAGTTATATTTAATGAATCAAATTTATTTGTTTTTTCATTTACAGTTGTTTTCTATTTGAATCTTGTTTAGTGTCTACTGACAACTCAATAAATAATGAGGAATTTATTATACTGAGTCATAAAGGGTATCCTTTTAAATTTAAGTGCTTGTTAAAGAGTTATTTTAAAGGAAAGAAAAAAGAAGCTATTTTTAAGTAAAGTGGAAAACAGACTTTTTTGTTGGAAGAAATGCAACTAAAATTCTCCTTAGAATCCAGGATGGAGAGAGACTTCATCTCTCATACTTTGGGCATGTTATTAGGAAGGACCAGTCCCTGGAGAAGGACATCCTGTTTGGTAAAGTGGAGGGTCAGCGAAAAAGAGGAAGACCCTTAATGAGATGGATTGGCACAGTGGAAGCAGCAATGGGCTCAACTGTAGCCACAATTGTGAGGTCAGTGCAGGATTGGACAGTGTTTGGTTCTGTTGTGCACAGGTCACTGTGACTTGGAGCCACCTCGATGTCATTGAACAACAACAAATAGTCTTCGTTATAGGCCAAATAAGGGATTGATGTCATGTTCTGAAGCATTTTAGCTTATTTGGCATTAGCTTTCATTTGATCCTTCCATTTAATTGTTCACAAGTAGACTCAGGATGGGAATAAGTAAGTAAAAACTGTCTTCAAGGCATGTGGCTCAGAATATAGAAAAAGATGGGGAGCCAACAGGGCTGATGGGAGAGTAGGCTTTCACTCTGGCAGAAATTCTGATTCTTACCACCGTCTTCATTCACACCACCGATCTACCAAAAGAAAGCCAAAGTTGTGTGATTCCAAACTCGTAGGATTTTCTTGGCTGTAATCTTTACAGAATCATTTGTGTCACCCAAGCACCTGCCACCAATGATCTGTTGTTAGTCTTTAAAGGATCAAACCCCCTGCTGTCAAGTAGATTTGACTCATAGTGACCTTACTGGACAGTAGAACTTGCTCTGTAAGGTTTTCAAAGCTGTAAACCTTTACGGGAGCAGATTGCTTCATCTGTCTCCCATGGAGTGGCTGATGGGTTTGAACTATCAATCTTTGTTTGGTTAGCATCCCAGTGCTTAACCCATGGTACCACTAGGGCTGTTTCCAAATGATCTAGGTTCTCCCAATTAAATTTACTTAAAGGGACAGGGAATAAAAACCACAGGCTATGTGTGATTGGTTAAAGTTTGTATCCAGTTGACTGGGTCCAGATTCTCAGTGGTTTAGCAGGTAATATGTAGTAATCACATCCAAGATGACCTTTGATCTGCTTTAATCACCCTCCATAATGTGAAAGGAGCTCTGGTAGCGTAGTGGTTATGAATCGGGCTGCGAACCTTAAGGTCAGCGGTTTGAAACTACCAGCCGCTCCGCGGGAGAAAGATGAGGCTTTCTACTCCCGTAAGGATTTACACCCTCGGAAACCCTGTACAGGGTCGCTATGGGTCGGAACCGACTCGACGGCACTTAACAACAACAATGTGATCTGATGTGATCATCCCTGATCCAATGTGTTGTAAATTCTCACTTCTATCATGTTTGCAAAGTGGAGGGTCAGAGAAAAAGAGGAAGACCCCCAATGAGACGGATTGGCACAGAGACAGCATCAATGGGATAAACTGTAGCAAAGATTGTGAGCTTAGCCCAGGACCAGGCAGTTGTGCATAGGGTCACTATGAGTCCATTCGACTCTATGGCACCTAACAACAACAGTGATGTTAATGAAGCCAGATGCAAACTACAAGATTAGGTTGTATCTTGAGTCAATGTCTTTTGAGATGTAAAAGAGATTACACAAGCAAGCGGAACCCAGAGGGACTCCCACCAAGAGGAAGAGCCAGGAGTGGAGTGTGTCTTTTGGACCTGGAGTCTCTGTACTGTGACACTCCCAGATCCAGAGGAAGATTGATGTC
This sequence comes from Chrysochloris asiatica, assembly GCF_000296735.1. Classification (NCBI taxonomy): domain Eukaryota; kingdom Metazoa; phylum Chordata; class Mammalia; order Afrosoricida; family Chrysochloridae; genus Chrysochloris; species Chrysochloris asiatica. The sequence continues at coordinate 10,563,138 of NW_006408572.1, forward strand.
AAGACAGATGCTGATCTCCAGAGATTGTTGGACCTACAGATGCTGAAAGGAGACAAGGACCTTCCCTCAGAGAAGCCAAAGGTCCCAGAACCTTCCCTTAGAGCCAGCACTCAGAATTCAGACTTCTAGCCTCCTGAACTGTGACAGAATGCATTTCTGTTTAAAACCAGCCACTTGTCCACAAGATAACTAAGACACTTGGATTTGAAGCCTGTTGCATTTTTAAAGTAAGGGTTTGGGTTCCCTGTTCTACATTTTTAAACCAATAAATTGAACCTCTTTTATTTAAGCTCTCAGAATGCTGTCTTGATCTATATTAGGACTCAAAAAGAACTTCTTGACTTCTCTTCCTCCTCCTTTCCCATCTTCTTCCTGAATAATCATTAGCCCTTTTGAGAAAAGCCCAACAACGGAGGTCAGTGGTTCTCAGTACACAGACAGAAATTCAAGCCAGATTCTGAAGAAGACATGATGTCAGCTGAAAGCAGAGAATACCAGGATGTTTACCTGTGCTCTATTGAGTATACAAAGGCATTGGACTGTGTGGATCATAACAAATCATTGTAAAGAATGGGGATTCCAGGGCATTTCATTGTTCTCATGCGGAACCTATACATAGACCAAGAGAGAGTTGTCTATGTACAGAGCTGGAGAATGCACATCAGAATCATTTGGCAGCTAACAAAAAAAATAGCTTCCTGGACTCTAAACTAGTTTTGCTGAATCAGAATCGCCAGGGGGCAGGGCCAGGGCCAGGAATTCTGAAATGCTTAAAATCTCCCCAAGTTTTTAAGAACTGTAACCCTCTTACAGCTAAGGTTGAGAATAACCACTCTACCAGTTGCTGTCGTCTTGACTTAGTCTCAAGGGGACCCTGACCATGTCTGTCAGAGTAGAATTGTGTTGGATGAGATTTTCAATGGCTGATTTTTCAGAAGCAGATCACACCTTTTTTCTAAGGGGCCTGTGAGTAGACTCAAAATGGCAACCTTTTGGTTAGCAGCCAAGTGAGTTAACCGTTAGCACCAGCCAGGGACTCATATGTCCAGTCATAAATTTTAACAGAAGACTTTACCCTTGAGGAACCGTTAAAGGAGCCAACAAAGATACAGTCAGCCAATGTGAGAAATCCTACCAGAAAAGAATGTAGTTTCTTCAATAAATAAATGGCTTGAAACATTTGGAGGAGGAGGGATGAGAGCTGTGATAAAAGACTTGAAACACCCCATCCAAATGCAATGGATAGACCTTGTTTGACTCTTGAACAAACTGAAAAATAGGCATTTTTGAGACAATTAAGGAAAACTGAGCACAGGCTATTTTATATCGCAAAATGATTATTAATTTTATCGATGATGGCGATATTGGTGTGATGGCTGTGTTAAACACACACACACAAAAGTCCATATCTGTTAGAGATAAATCCTTACATATTTATGGTTGATGTATCTAAATTTTACTTTGAAATGTTTCTGGAAAGAACAGAACAAAAATCATGTGGGAGGATATGAGAAAGCCAGACTATCAGAGTGTTGATAACTGTTGAAACTGATTGATATGCACAAGGGGGGTTCTCTGTACTTTTTTTTTTTTTTTTAATACTTTGTGTTTGAAAATTCCAGTAATGAAATTGTTGATAAAGAATGATACTATCCATAGGCTTTGACAACCACATCTGGTTTTCTGGACCAGTCTCACCTGGACCTTGTCAACTCTTTCCTTTGGTGGTTTCTGATTCCCTTTGGGGTATGACTGATGGAATCAAGAAACTTTATACAAGTTTTTCCTGTGGTTCTCCTATCTGCTTCTTTCCCCTCAGAGGGAAGTAGAAACTAAATCCACATTTCACATCCTCTGTATCTAGACTCCTGGTGTGGATCAGCACTAGACTGCTAACCACAAGCTTGGCAGTTCAAGCCCACCAGCCGCTTCTTGAAACCCTGTACAGGGTCCCTGTGAGTCAGAACTGACTCGACAGCTCTTATCAACAATGACAACAACATAATATAGTGAGGAGTTCCTGCGTGGCAAACATGGTTTAAATGCTTGACTACAAACCACCCAGAGGAGCCTGCTTCTGAAAGGTCACAGCTGTGCACACCCACTCTGCACACTTGGAAGTGACTCGATGGCAGTAGGCTTGTTTGTTGGTTTGGTTTGGTGTTTATAATAAAGTGAAGAGCACAGTGGTGGTCTAGTGGTAGAATTCTTGCCTCCTGTATAGGAGACCTGGGTTTGATTCCAGCCTGGTGAACAACTTGTAAAAATCAGCCAAGAGAAATTGTATGGATCACAGCAGTCTGATCTGTGGAACACGGGGTTGCCAAGAATTGGGGCTGTTTCCCCAGCAGGGAATAACAACAACATAAACACCCAAGCCAAATCTGCTTGCCCTCAAGTCAATTCTGAATCATAGCAACTCTAAGTTGTGCTTGTTGTTAAGTGCTGTTAAGTTGTTCCAACTCAAGTGACCCTATATAGGGTTTCCGAAGAGCAGCTAGTGGGTTTAAACCACCGACCTTGTGGTTAGCAGGCCAGTATTTACCCTAGAGCACCGCACCATACTTTCTTCAGCACCACACCACCAATACTGTGGTTGTTGTTGTTATGTGCCTGTACAGGGTTTCTGAGGCTTTAAATCTTTATGGGAGCCGAAAGCCTCATCTTTCTCCTGCGGAACAGCTGGTGGTTTCGAACTGCTGACCTTGTGGTTTGCAGCCCGATTCGTAACCACTACGCTACCAGAGCTCCTTAATACTGTGGTTGTTGTTGTTGTTGAGTGCCATCGAGTCGGGTCCGACCCATAGCGACCCTGTACAGGGTTTCCGAGGGTGTAAATCTTTACGGGAGTAGAAAGCCTCATCTTTCTCCCGCGGAGCGGCTGGTAGTTTCAAACCGCTGACCTTAAGGTTCGCAGTCCGATTCGTAACCACTACGCTATCAGAGCTCCTAATACTGTGGTTAGCAGGCCAGTATTTACCCTAGAGCTCCGGATCCTATTGTTGTTGTTGTTAGGTGCTGTCAAGACAGTTCCATCCCATAATGACCCTGTGTACAGCAGAATGAAGTCCTGCCCAGTCCTGGCTGACCTCATAATTGTTGCAATGGTGAAGCCCATTGTTGCAGTCACGGTGGCACTCCCTCTCCTTGAATGTCTTCTTTCTCACTGATCCTCTACTTTGCCAAGCATGATGTCCTTCTCCATGGCCTGGATCCTTCTGATGACGTGTCCAAAGTACATGAGACAAAATCTCACCATCTTCACTTCTAAGGAGCATTCTACATGTACTTCTTCCTACACAAAGCTGTTCATTCTTCTGACATCCGACGGTATAATTAATATGTTTCACCAACATCACAATGCAAAGACATCTTTGGCTTTCCTTATTCATTGTCCAGCTTTCACATTCATGTGAAATGAGTCAACTGAAAATACCACGGCTTGGATCAGGCGCACCTTAGTCCTCAAAATGACATCTTTACTCTTTAACACTTAGAAAGGTCTTTTGCAGCAGATTTACCCAATGCAACATCTCATTGATTTCCAGGTTCTTGCTTCCATGAGCATTGATGTGGATCCATGTAAAATGAAATCCTGGACAATCTCAATCTTTTCTCCATTTATCATGATATTGCTTATTGATCCAGTTGTGAGGAGTTTTATTTTCTTTATGTTAAGGTGTAACCCTTACTGAAGGCTGTAGTCTTTGATCTTCATTGGTAATTGCTTCAAGCCCTCTTTACTTCCAGCAAGCAAGCTTGTATCATCTGCATATCATAAGTTGTTAATGAGTCTTCTTCCAAGCCTGATGCTGTGTTCTTCTTAATATAATCCAGTTTGTAAAATCATTTGCTCAATATATAGATTGAATATGATGAAAGAATAAAACCTAGATGCATAGTTTTCCTGATTTTAAACAAGTCAGCATCTCCTTGTTCTGTTTAAACAACTGCTTCTTGGTCTATGTATAGGTTCCACATGAGAATAACTAAGTATTCTGGAATTCCCATTCATTACAATAGTTTGATACACACAGTCCAAGGCCTTTGTATAGTCAATAAAACACAGATAAGCATCTTTCTGGTATTCTCTGCTTTCAGCCAAGATCCATCTGACATCAGCAATGATATCCCTTGTTCCATGTCATCTGAATCTGGCTTGAATTTCTAGCACTTTACTGTCTATGTACTGCTAAAACATTAAAAAAATTATCTTCAGCAAAATTTTACTTGCGTGTGATATTAATAAAATTGTTCAATTATATCCCCATTTTGTTAAATCACTTTTCTTTGAAATAGGTTAAAAAAAATAACCCTGACTCTGCCAGTCAGTCAGGTATCTAGCTGTCTTCCGAATTTCTTGGTGTGGGTAAGTGAGCACTTCCGGCACAGAATCCATTTGTTGAAACATCTCAGTTGATATTCTGTCAATTCTGGAACCTTGTAGTTCAGTGCCTTCAGTGCAGCTTGAACTTCCTCCTTCAATATCATCGGTTCTTGGAATGTTTGAATGTCAACCAATTATTTTTGGTACAGTGACTCTTTTGATGCTTCCTGTATCGTTCAATATTTTCCCTTCAGTAGAATCCTTCAGTATTGAAATGGTGAGGTTTGGATTTTTTCTTCAGTTCTTTCAAACCTGAGAAATGATGAGTGTATTCTTCCCTTTTAGTTTTCTAACTCTGAGTCTTTGCACATTTCATTAAAATACTTTATTTTGTTTTTTTTTTCAAGCTGTTTAGCTTTTCAAGCTGTTTTCCAATCTTCTGTTTAGCTCTTTTACGTCATCATTTCTTCCTTTTGCTTTAGCTATTCTATGTTCAAGAACAAGTTTCTGACATGCATCGCTTTTTCTTTCTTTCCGTTTTTTCAATACCGTTTGATTTCTTCATGTGTGATGTCCTTGCACAGCTTGTTTGGTTTTTGGTCATTTGTGTCCAGCACAAGGAGCCCTGGTGGTGGTGTGAGTTATAAGTTGGGCTGCTAAATACAAGGTCAGCAGTTTGAATCTCTGAGCAGCTCTGTTGGAGAAAGATGAGGCTTTCTGCTCCCTTAAAGATTTACCGCCTTGGAAACCCTATATATGGTTACTATGAGTTGGAACCAACTTGATAGGACACAACTATCACCAATACCACCAATGTTTAGTGCATCAAGTCTGTTCTTGAGGGTGGTCTCTAAATTGAGGTGGGACATACTCTAGGTTTTACTTTGGCTCTCTTGGGCTTGTTTTAATTTTCTTCAGCCTTAGCTAGAATTGACATATGAGCAACTGATGATCTGTTCTGCAGTCACCCCCGGCCTTGTTCTGACTGATGATATTAAGCTTCTCCATTGTCTCTTTCCACAGATGTAGTCAGTTTGATTCCTGGGTATTTTGATGAGGTAAAATCACTGTTTATGTTATTGAAAAAATGTTTTTGTAATGGATACGTAATTGGTCTTGCAAAATTCTATCATGTGATCTGTGGCGTCATTTCCATTGCTGAGGCTACATCTCCTTCTTCTATGTTTCCAACTTTCACATTCCAATCACCAGTAATTATCAATGCATTTTTTTTTTTTTTTTTTAGTTTAAGGTCTTTATTGTGGATTGAGAGAAAGTTTACAGGGCATATCATCAGTTTTACATTCAACAAATCATATACCTTGTTTCATTACATTGATTATAATCCCCTCCATGTACTATTAGTTAACAGTATTTCTCTCTATCCACTTTAGCTTTTTTAAAAAACAAATGACAAAAAAAAAAAAACAACCCAAAAACCCCCTCAGGCATATATAATAATTTACATCTCCAAAGGGCACATTCTGCAAGTCTGCTCCTGGCCACCAGCTCTCAGTCCTTCTCTTCTTTGTCCTTATCAATGCATTTTGAATGAATGTTTAATCAATGTCAGACTGCAGAAATTGGTTAAAAAATAATATTAAATAAATAAACTTCAATTTCCTCACTTTTGGCATTAGTGGTTGGTGAGTAAATTTAAATAATAGTTATATTAACTGGTCTTCTGTCACTCTCAGCTTTGCATTTCAGGATAAATCTTTAAATGTTCTTTTTGACAATGTGATGTTATTCCGTTTCAATTTTCCATTGCCAGCATAGTAGATTAAATGATTCTCTGATTCAAATTATCCAGTAGCAGTCCATTTCAGCACACTAATGACTAGGATATAGATCTTTATGTATTCTATTTCATTTTTGATGACTTCAAATTTTCTTAAGTTCATACTTCATACATCCCGTGTTTCAATTATTAATAAATTTGGAGCAGTTTCTTCTTTTCAGTTGTGCCACATTCAACATCTTTAAGGAAGTAGCTCTTCCCTAGTGCTATTTTGAGTACTTTCCAACCTGAAGGTCTCATCTTCTTGAGCGAAATAAGTAATTGTTGTTGGTAGGTGCTGTCGAGTTGGTTCTAACTCATAGCCACCCTATGTAGAAGCAACTGGTGGGTTTGAACTACCGACCTTGTAGTCTGCAGTCCAGTGCTGATCTGCTACAGCAAGCACCACACCAGAAGTCAAAATCAGCAACATTTCACTGATATTCATAAAGTTTTCACTGGCTTGCCAAAAAAAATTTTTTTATAGTAGTCCTGGTGTGGCACCATGGGGTAGTGCGCTAGACTGCAAAGCCGTTTGAACTGCCAGGTCGACGGTTCAAGCTCACCATCTGCTCCTCAGAAACCCTATATAGTGTCTCTGTGGGTCAGAACTGACTCGATGGCACTTCACACACACACAGCATAGTGGTTACGAATCAGGCTGCTAATCTCAAGGTCAGCAGTTTGAAACTATGAGCAGCTCCGTGGGAGAAAGATGAGACTTTCTGTTCCCATAAAGATTTACAGCCTAGGAAACCCTGTGCAGGGTCACTATGGGGCAGAACCAACTCAATGGCACTTAACAACAACAATATAGTATAATGAAATTCATGTCAGGGTCACAGCTTTACCACCAGAGCTTCTGCAAGCAGCTTCCCTCTTCAACTTCCATACCTAGTCTAGATATTCTCCTCCATGAACTCCATCAGTGGTACAGCTGAGACAGTGCTGTATTGAAACAACAGGGATGTGAATTCCAAATAGAACTGTGGAGCAAAGCCACAAATACAACTTTTTTTTTTTTATAAAGGTTTTTATTGTGGATTGAGTGAAAGTTTACAGGACAGATCATCAGTTTTACAGTCAACAAATCATACACCTTGTTTCATTACAATGATTATAATCCCCTCCATGTACCATCAGTTAACAGTATTTCTCTCTATTCATTTTAGCTTTTTTTTTTAAAAAAAACAAAACAAAAAAAAAACACTCAAGCATATATAATAATTTACAACTCTAAAGGGCACATTCTTTAAGTCTGCCTCCTGGCCACCAGCTCTCAGTCCCTCTCTTCCCATGAATCTAGAGTTCCCAGCTGCTCCCCGTCTCCATGACCCCTTCTCTGCCTCCTTCTTTGGCATCACTGCATCTCTGGATAAGGTCCCACATTCTGCTTGTGCTCTTCTCCCTTGATGGTCCTAGGGTCCTCTGTTTCTGGATAGTAAGGTTAACCACTCCCCAGTTTTTGTTACAAAACTTCTACCTTTACAATTGCGACATTTGCAATTAGTCATGATAACAATTATTTACTGTTGAATCATATGAATCTTGTCCGCATCTCTTTTCACCAGACCCATCTAGACAGGATGAAGACTATTCAGTGGGGACTCTTTCTTCCCATATACACTCTTAAACTAAACTCCCTCTTGAAACCTTGTAAGCCAGTCACTTCGTGCCTTTATCACCCCCTCACTTTAAGTAGCCAATGTCTGAGTTGCCCATCTTTATCTACCCTGTGTACTGAGGGGATAGCATTGATACTCGATGTGAAGACGCCTTCCCTCTCTGTTGGTATTTAGAGTTACTACATCCATGAGTATAGGTCAGGTTCATTAAATTCTAGCAATTTACCTTTGTTTCCTTATCAAAAACTTTTTTTGGTAATATTCCTCTACTCAAGTTCTGATTATCAAGCCATCGAGGCTAAGTCAAATGGGTACTGTCTGCAGGTTTGGGTGTTCTTGTGCATCTCCCCTCACTTCATATCAGCTGGATGCTTCATTCTCAGCTCTAGCCCTCTGTGGCTATGTCCTTGTCCATGTACTCAGGTGTCCCCAGGTCTCACCACACTTTGCACCAAACAGCCCTTCCTCTTCTCTCTCTCATCTCCAGGTCAATGGGAATCAATGGAACATGGTTGAACTCAGCCCATTTCTTCATTGCTGCTTTTCCCTCTCTTCTGCTCACTAGTAGACCAATGTGATCATCAGTAAGCTACGTGCCTGCTCATGTATTCCCTTTGGGTTTCAGTCTTAGAGGGGAGTTTGTCCTGAAGGAACTTGATTGCTTGCCTTGATGGCTTCCTGATGAACAGCTTGTTTATTCTTTTAGTAGCCAGTCACATTTTTGTTTTGGGTTTTTCCTGGTGATCTTTCTTTGAGCATGTATCTTCTGTTGCTCTAGCTGTTCCAGGCTGGTCTGCTTGTCCTTGCTAGTGTGAATGTCCCACCTCATATGGTTCTGAATGGGACTCAGGATTCCACCTAATGTTCTATACTCTGCAAAGGCTTTGCAAGAGACCTATTTCACTGGGCAAGTTCTAGAGCCCCTTTTAGGTATTCTAATCAGTTATAGGCTGAAGATGGGCTTATAAGTTTTCTGTAATCATGTTTCCCAACATTTCTTTCTCTCCCACTCAAGTGTCTATTTTACAATAGTAGGCAAGGGAAATTAATATTCATAAGGCAGTCAAACATTTTAGTTATTATTTCCCCTCTTCAAACTATGCTTCGTTCCCTTTATCACAGAGCCCTGTTGTACTAAGGTTGAGCAGGCATCACTATTTACCTCTGTCCCATTTAGGCCATGCAAACCTGTCTCAGTGTTCCTCTATCTACCTTGTGCTTCCACCTCCATCCCCTTCTTGTATTGCCCTCCCAACACCCGAACTAAACCCCCCAGCCCAGCCCCACTATTGTGGTTACCTTATACTCCATTAACTCTTCTCTCCATTTAAGGCAGTCTATTTTCTCCTGTAATCTACCTGACCTTTTCAATACCAGGATCTCTGTTCCTCTATGTTTACCTTCTTTCACATTGTAATTGTTTTGATCATAGACTGACCTTCCAGATCCTCTGTTATCATTTTATTCTGTTCTTAACTCTGCCATTTGTCAATTGAGTTCAAGGTGATGCTGCTATGTACGTCATTCTCTGGTTTTTGTCTGTTCTTGTTGGTTCTTAGTCCACAGAACTTCCTTTAGGATGTTTTTCATAGCTGGGTTGGCTTTGGCAAAATCCCTTAGCTTCTCTTCCTGGAATATTTTGATTACACCATCATATTTGATTGACAGCTTTGCTGAGTTGAGGATTCTTGGTTGGCAATTTTTTTCTTTCAGGGTTTTATATATGTCTCCCCTTTGCCTTATTGCCTGCATGGTTTCTGTTGAGAGATCTGAGCTTAATCTGATTTGCTTGCCTTTGTATGTTACACTTCTCTTTTCCCTAACTGCTTTTAGGATTCTGTCCTTATCTTTGATTTTGGAGAGCTTGATTATTATATGTCTTGGAGATTTTCTTTTAGGGTCTATCCTTCCTGGGGTTTGTTGAGCTTCTTGAATGCTTATATTTTTGCTTTTCAAGATGTTGGGAAGTTTTTCTTTTAGAAGCTCTTCAACTCTCTTTTCTGTGGACTTGTGTGAGCCTTCCTGTTCCAGAATGTGGATAATTCTTAAGTTATTCCTCTTCCTGTTGTCTAACATGAATCTTAAGCCTTCTTCAGATGTTTTTATCCTTTTTACTGCTTGTTCTGTCTTAGCAGTGTTGAGAGATTTATCTTCTAGCTCACTAGTTCTGGCTTCTAGCTCTTCATTTCTACTCCTTTGCCCTTTCAGTGTATTTTCCATTTCTGATATTCTATTATTAATCATTTGGGTCTCTTTCTGTAGGGTTTGAATTGTTTCCAATGCTGTATCTATCTTATTTGATTGTTCCTGTAGTGCTTTCCTGACTTCTTCCTTATTTTTCTCAACTCCATTGTATAGTGTTTTAATACATTTTATAATCATTTTTCAAAAAATTCCTTCTCAGGCATTTTCAAAACCTGCCCATCTTCCAGTATGGAATATAGGTCTATTTCCAGCTCATTTGCCTCAGTCACTTTATCTCATTTCTGGACATGTGTTGATATGGTCATCTGCTTCTGTTTTATGGGCATATTCAGGAGTTATCTGTGGCCTTAATAATTAGATGGGTGTGTATTTTGGTATTTTTTTATGCTTTCTGATTGCCTACAGGCAGATGTCATCAGGAGATGGACTTCCCTTTTCACTCTTCTTCCTGAGAAATTTCAAGATGCCACTGTTGGTCATTGTGATGTAACTCAGGATTTAATTTTTGGGCTATTTCCTTTTTAGTCAGCCTGTCCTGCTCCACAATCCCCACTCAGGCCTTTTTCCTAGTGATAAACAGTTCAGGGCCAGCTGTGGTTGTTTTGCACTGCCGTTTGGTTTTAAGTGGAAACTGCTACTTTAAATTTCAAGGAGATCTGTGCACATGCATAGTAGAACCCTCCAGGGGGTGGGGTGTCCACTTGCTCAGACACCCCCTCTAGTCTCCATAATGGAGGTGTGGAGCCAGCAAGAGAGCAATGAACAGATACAAAAAAACAAAACAAAACAAAAAAAACAATGTCCAGACCTTTATCGCCGTGGTTCTGTCAGGTGTCTGTGGCTGCTCTGATCCTTCCCCCATTTGGTCTTTCCCAAGATGGCAGCTCCAGGAGCAGCTGAGCATCTTAAATTAGAAAGCAACGGATTTCTTGCTTCTGCTACTAATTCCCCTAGCTGTAAGCCTTCCAACCTTCTAAATATTCCTTTATATGTGGTTCAGCATTCTGGGACTATCCCCTAAGCCTGCTTGGTCCGGTATTCTGTGTTGTTGTTGATGGAGCTCCTCACTGCACTTCTACCCAATCCACCATCTTATTTTTTACTCCCACAAATACATCTTAAGGAGAGAAGGGTATGATCATCAAATCAGACAAGACTTTCTTTCACTGACATCATCAGTGAGGGAGAGGAACAAGGACCATCAGAGTCTGACCTTAGGAGAAAGGGAACCACTGAGTACTGAGCTCCTGGCTTTTCTATACCTTGTCTTCCTGGCTTTCCTATATCTTTTCTGTATCTTGTCTTATTTATTTTCCAAACTCACTTTTCTTCAAGGATGCTAATATTTTTTTTATTGTGGTAAAATGTACATAACAAAATTTGCCTTTTTAACCACTTTAAAGTGTATAAGCCAGTGGCGTTAATCATACTCATGGTACTGTGAAACCATCACTAACTACTCTTTGTTTCCAAAACAGTTTCATCATCCCAAACAGAAACTCTGTACCCATTAAACAATAATTATCCACTCCCCTCACCCGCCTTCCATCCTCCACCCCAGCCCGTGGTTATGACTGATCTTCTTCCTATTCTGTGCATTTATGTACTCTAGAGATTTGGTGTGGAGCTCTAGGATAAGCACTGGACTGCAAGATTGGTTTGAACCACAAGGTTGGTGGTTCAAACTTACCAGCCGCTCCTTGGAAACCCTATACAGGGTCACTATGAGTCAGAACCAACTCAACGGCACTTAACAACATTAAGAGATTTCATAAAATGGGATGGTACATTTTCTGTCCTTTGGTGGCTGGCTGTTTTCATTCAGCATAATGTTTTTAAGGTTCCCTGATATCATAGCATATATTCAAATTAATTCTTGCTTATGGCTGAAAAATATTCCACTGAATGTCTTTATCTGCTATATATATATTGTGATAGGTATTGTTTGTGATAGGTGTCCACTTGACTGGACTCTCGTTGGTTTGACAGTTGAGATGTAGTTATCCACATATGAGAGCTAATACAATATAATTAACTCTATGATGATTAACTATGAGCAGCCAATCAACTGAATGGATATTTCCTTGGAGTGTGACCTGCTTCCAATACATCACACACTCAGGCAAAGTTTGTTTGCTTTCTCCTGGGTCTGGATCTTGCATCTGGCTTGTCGTCTTCTGACCTCCAGTTCTTTGGACTTGAGCCAGTGGCCTGCTTTATTACCTGCCAATCCTGGGAGCCATTAGCAGCCTGCCTGCCTGCTTGGTTATGACTGATATGACTTCTTTATGACTTGGTTATGACAGATCTTGGTTCATCTGACCTGGACTTGGGACTCTCCCACCTCTACAATTTGAGTAATTTCTTTGATATTAACTCTTCAAGTCTCTCT
>NW_006408572.1:10575566-10611492 GCF_000296735.1 Chrysochloris asiatica
TATATAGTTATATATATAGTTATATATAGTTGTATCTATATAGTTATATATAGTTGTATATATATAGTTATATATAGTGCCATCGAGTCAATTCTGACCCATAGTGACCCTGTATCGGGTTTCCAAGGAGCAGTTGGTGAGCTTGAACCACTGACCTTGCAGTTCAAATGACTTTGCAGTCTGATGCATTAGCCCACAGCGCCACAATATACATATGTAAGTTTCACTGGTTTTACTTCTCTAGAAGTAAAACATCCTAAGAAAGTGTTTGTTTACTCAAGGGATGCTGTTGTTATTGATAAGTGCAATCGAATTGGGTCCAACTCACAGCAACCCTGTATTGGATTTCCGAGGCTGTAAAGCTTTGCGGGAGCAGAAAGCCTTATCTTCTCCTGACTTTGTGGTTTGAAGTTCAGTGCTTCTCCTATAGAGCTACCATGCTCCTCCAAGGTATGCTAAGAGATACTAATTGTATCTCTTACTAATGCTGTGTCTGCAGTCAGAGTTTTCGAGCACCATGATAAAAGTGTCACTGGTGACTTGTCCTTGTTGCTAGGTGTCATCGAATTGGCTCCAACTCATGAAAACTCTATGGATAAACAGAATGAAACTTTGCCTGGTCCTGTGCCATCTTGAATATCATTGGTATATTTGAATTCATTGCTTTGGTTATTGCATCAATCCATTCCATTGAGGGATTCCCTACTTTTTGTTGACCTTCTATTTTACCAAACATGATGTATTTTTCCAGTGATTGGTCTTTTCCTGACAATATGCCCAGAGTAAATGAGCTGCAGCTTACCCTAAATTCAGAAAAAGTACCTCAGAGGAAATCAACAGCCACTTGAAATTGAATATCTATAGTGTTGGTTGTTGCTGTTGTTAAGCGCCATCGAGTTGGTTCTGACCCATAGAGATCCTGTATAGGGTTTCCTAGGAGCAGCTGGTGAGCTTGAACTGCTGACCTTGCAGTTCAAACGGCTTTGCAGTCTGGCGCATTAACCCACAGTGCCATACCAGGACTCCGTGTTGGAGGAGAATATTACAACTACCGTGGACTGCCAAAAGAACAAACCAATCTGTGTTGAAAGAAGTACAGCCAGAATGCTTCTTAGAAGGCAGCATGGCCAGACTTCCTCTCTTATACTTCAGACATATTATGAAATTTATGAAATTGTATCCCAGTTGCCACTGATTAGTTGCAGGACCTTGGGCAAGTGATTTAACTTCTCTGAACCTCAGTTTTCACATCTTAAAGTGAGAAGGACAATATTGTTGTCAGCTGCTTTTGAGTTGTCTCGGAATGAAATGCAGCCTGGGCTTAAGCCTTCTCCATGATAGACAGCAGATAGGACCCTGTGACCCATAGGGTTTTCATTGACTGATTTTTCAGAATTAAATTGCCAGGCCTTTCTTCCTAGTTCATCTTAGGCTAGAAGCTCTACAGACACCTGTTCAATATCATAGCAACACACTCACAGGGGGGTGGTGTTGACTGGGAATCAAACCAGGTCTCTGTATGGAAAGCAAGGAGTCTACCATTGATCCATAAATGCCCCCAAAGTAGAACAAAATAAAATAACCCATTTTTAACAGCCAGCAGGTTACAGTTCAGTACATTCAATAAACACTGACCTTTATCACTACTACCATGGAACAATTTTCCCTGGTCTTTATACAACTTCTCTACATCCTAATTTTTTGAAGTGGAAGAAACTGGAATTTTTTTTTTTTTTTTTAATTTTATTGTGAATTTGAGTAATACTAATTGCAATGATTATTATGACAATCCCCTTCATTCAACAGTATTTGCTTCTATTCCCTCTGGTTTGTTTGTTTGTTTTGGGATGTGCCTCAAAACACTTAGGAATATATAATCATTCAAACAGCCAAAGGGCACACCCTGCCCCCTGGCCACCAGCACACATCCCCTCTCCCTCCATGAGTCTAGAATCCTCAGCTGCTTCGTCTCTCCATGTCATCATCTCTGGCATTGCTGCTTCTCTGGGTAGGTTCTCACACACCGTTCCTGCTTGAAGAAACTGGATTTTAAGAGGTTAGGAACTTTGAGGAAGGTAATTCTCAAACAGAGTCAGGCAGGAGTAGGGATCCAACGCCCAGGCTAGGGTTCTCTCCCCTCCTCCTCATTGGCCAAATAGGCCCTTCTGTCCATTACTTGGCTGCCTTCTTTTGGGGGAACCAAGGTTGCCCAGCATGAGGACTCAGCAGCTGATGGGCTCAGGTGAGATACCTCAGAAAGAGGCCCCAGAGCTAGTCCTGGTTTGTACCTGTGCACACCTCCTGGGAAGCTTGGAGGAATAGATATCTAACCCACTACCTTGCCAGATTGTCATGCCAGAATCCCTGGGCTAGGGATAACCCCATTGTTTTTTAAAAAATATTCCTGGTACTGAGTTGAATAGTGTCCCTTCCAAGTTCTTGTCTATCTGGAACCTCAGAATGTGAGTGTATTTGGAAATAGGGTCTTTGCAGATGTATTAGCTAAATTAAGATGAAGTCAGATTGGATTAGGATAGGTCCTAATTCAATGACTGGTGTCCTTATAAGAGAAAACAGAGACCTAAAGGAGCTCTGGTAGCGTAGTGGTTACGAATCGGGCTGCGAACCTTAAGGTCAGCAGTTCGAAACTACCAGCCGCTCCGCGGGAGAAAGATGAGGCTTTCTACTCCCGTAAAGATTTACACCCTTGGAAACCCTGTACAGGGTCGCTATGGGTCGGAACCGACTCGATGGCACTTCACAACAACAACAACAAAGGAAAAATGCCATGTGAAGATGGAGACAGAGAGTATTGATTGGAGTGATGTGTCTATAGGTGAAGGGAACCTAGGGTTGCCGGCAATCACTAGAAACTAGGAGAGTGGCATGGAACGATTTCCCCCTTAGAGCCTTCAGAGGGACTCATTCTTGTTGACAACTTTGATTTGGGGCTCCTAGCATCCTGAACTATGAGAGAATACATTGTTTTAAGTCCCCCAGCTTATGGTACTTTCATATGGCAGCCCTAAGGAAGATTTCTGGTGTGGTGCTATAGGACCAGCACAGGACTGCAACCCAAAAGGTCAGCAGTTCAAACCCACCAGATGCTCCTTGGAAATTCTATATAGGGTTACTGTGAGTTGAAACCAACTCTTTGGCACTTAACAACATCAACAAAGAGCCCTGGTAGCATAGTGGATTTCAAGCTTAGCTGCCAACCACAACGTCAGCAGTTTGAATCTACCAACTGCTCTGTGAGAGAAAGATGAGGCTTTCTGCACCTGTACAGATTTATAGCCCCGGAAACCCTATACAGGGGTCACTATGAGTCAGAACCGACTCGACGGCACACCACCACCACCAGGAAACTAATGAGCCCTGATGTGGCCTTGTAGGATAAGCACTGTACTACTAACTGCAAGGTCAGTGGTTCAAATCCACCAGCTGCTCTAGGAAACCTTTTACTGGGTAGCTATGTGTTGGAACCAACTTGATTTCACTTAACAACAAGATGAATGAAACTCAAGATTTTCCCTCAGGAGTTTCTTCCAGGTAACAGGATTGAACTCCTTGTATTAGAGGCACAGGGAGCACAATACTGGAAAGAACATTATTTATGATTTGGAGGGATTTAGAAGACAGCACTTACCAAAGCCACACCTGACCCAGAGTTGTGGTCTCTCTGACACGGCTTTGGGGTGACAACGGCTATTTTCCTTGCTTTTGGTATGAGCAATCTAGCTGCTGCTGCAAATTTCCCCCAGCTTGTTCCCACCTCTCAGGACTTTTGTCTAAATTCTGTCCTGTCTGTTTATGCTTCAGGCTTCACTACTATGCTATTGGGTAAACAATGCCCCCTCAGACAGATGAATCTGGAGTTCTGGAAGGAATCTGGGCTAGAGATGTAAACCTTGTAAATCTTGACTTGCAAGTCGTGACAGTGGATGGGATAGCCTAGAGAGTCCCAGGAGAGTTCCTAGTGGTGCGTTTGTTGCTTGTTGATTCCAAGTCACATGACAACCCTACGTGTGCAGAGTTAAGCTGCTCAACAGTCCTCTCAGGGATGGGACCTGGCAGCTGATCACCTGGACTATCTTCTGACGAGCCTCTGGGTGGATTCAAACTGCCAACCTTTCAGTTGGTATTAAGTTGAGCACTTAGTCATTTGCACCATCAAGAAATCCTGGGGCTTTTAGGGACAACCAATATTTCTTTGGAGTCTCTGAGTGGTGCATTAATGTGCTCAGCTGCTAATCACATGACTTAAGGTTCAAGTCCACCCAGAGGCACCTGAGAAGGAAGACCTGCTGATCTACATCCAAAACATCAGCCACTGAAAACCTTACAGAGCAATTCTACACTGACACATGCGAGATTGCCGTGAGTTAAAGTAGACTCTATAGCAATTGGTTTAATATTTATTTGAATCTCAGGAGTTGGTTTCAGTAGACATGAGTGTCTATTTCATACCTTCAGTTCAGGTCGGACTGCATAACAGTCCACAAAGAGAATGTTCTATACTGGTAATAGTGCTGGGGTCTTAAAAACAGCTATCTAGGGTACAAATATTGCTCTCTCCCTGTTCAGAGGAAAGAAGATTGATGAAAATCAAAGACACATGGAAACAACTGGTTCAGTAGACTAATGGACCACACCAACATCGGTCTCGATGACCCCGAGACCAGAGGAGCTGGATGGTACCCAGCTACCGGGGGAAGGCTGGAGGTAATCACTCTCTCTATTGAATTTTAACTTTTTTTTTTCCTGTTTTACTTTGTCCTTGGGTAAATGCTGCCTTTTTTTGATGGCAAATAGTTGACCATTCTCAACGGTGTGCACCTCACTAGTATGACTATCTCCCTTACATTGTTGTTGTTAAGTGCCATTGAGTTGGTTTTGACCCATAGCGACCCTATATAGGGTTTCTGAGGAGCAGCTAGTGAGCTTGAACTGCTGACCTTGTGGTTCCATCCAACTTTGCAGCCCAGAACATTACCCCACAGCGCCATACCAGGAGGACTCCTATTCCCCTGATAGACCTGCCTATTGTTTGACTGAAATCTGAGCCACAGGGCTGAGTTCAGACCTGAAGGGTGACTAATGGCCATGATCTTGGGGGTTCTATCAGTGACTTGGGGTTTTATTTCACATCCTATTCCACTCCATCCAGTACCTTCCAACGTGATCCTTTTCAGAGCAGTTGCTAATTGTAGCTGGGCATCATTCAGTTCCTCTGCTCTCAGGATCACGGAGACTGACGTTGGTGTGATCCATTACTCTACCAGACCAATTATTTCCCTGCATCTTTGACTTTTATTACTTTTCTTTACTCCGGACAGGGAGTATAGTTGCCCCTTAGATGGCTACTCACAAGTTTTTAAGACTCCAGTCACTACTCACCAATGTAGAACATTATCTTTATGGATTAAGTTATGATGATTGAACTTAGTGGTCCCTTTAAACTATGATCCTAAACCCCCAGGCTCTGTGACTCATTCCCTTAAGATATTTGATTGTATCAAAGACATTTCCATAACTTTGCCCCCTGCATCCTCCACCACATGCATGGATCTATTTGCAGCAAAGGTAAATACTCAGGTAAAATATCCTCTGTTAAACCTATATCTATTTATGGGTGTACTCCATTCTCCCTTTCATACTTGTTCAGCGTGTCTGTTCATACATCTACTTGCTGGTCACCATTATTGCAGAATTGTTTGTATTACATACTCTCTTGCTTGGTTAGGTGGGTTGGAAAGGTTGAGATTCTATCTGTCTGGGTCAAGGAAAGGTTCTGGGAACTAGGGTATCCATCCCTGTTAAGACTCTATACTTTGAATCTTGCCTAGTCTCTAGGGTTACCTACACCTGGCTAGCTTTACCTAGGCTGGGCTGGCCTGGAGGAATGCAGGAAAGAATAGGGAAGTTGCAAGGGGAGCAAGGAGGAGATGCAGGGCATCGTCTGGGGGTGGTGGGAATGGGAAGGGCTTCAGGAGTGCTATCAGGCAGGAAGGAATGATGGGGAGGAGGGGAGGATCAGAGGCCCCATCAAGAAAGAGAAAGGAGGCCAGCAGATCTCTTCCCCCACATTCCTCCTGGAATTTTTTAGTTTCCTTGGTTATGGAAGAATAGCAATTAGCAAATTCAGTCAAAAGAGCCAGAAACGGAGATTGTTTGTGCATTTTGGGGCCAACATGCATTAGTGAAGGAATGTGACCAGAACTATATATAACCCTTCACTTGGCCCACCCACCTGTCCCGCCGAGTGAGCGATGGTCTGTTTGTTCTGGGCTGGTATGTAGCTCATTTCACTCTGGGAGCCCACCATCTGGGCCAGAGCCTCGCTGCCAGTAGCTCTCAGTGACCATATATGGCAAAATGATATATGTGATAAAAAGAAGCCAAATTCTGCAGTTGCGTCAGCCCCTGGAGCACGCAGCAGGCCGGCTCAAAACCTCTTCCAGCCCCGCTCCCTATCTCCCACCCCCACTTTACTCCTCCGGAAACCAAAGGGGTTCTGTGATTGGCTGGGGGAGGAGTAGGCGGGTCCTGCCTCCCCATCCTATACTCTGCCAAATTTTAATGTTTGTTTGCGGTGGAGGTTCGGGTGGCAAGAATACTTAGAGAAGGCTAGAACCTGTTGACCCAGGCCTTAAACCAGGAAGATTAGAAGATAAGAGTGATGCAGCCCACTCAGCGTGGGGCCAGTATATAGAGGGTGGGGATATAATCCCACCTAAGTCTTTCTCTCTTTAATTCCAAAGATGAAACGGCCACTATGGTTCTTAACAAAATTTCCAAAATACCTACCAGTCCAGAAAGCTGAAATTTACGAGGGGAGCTTCAAAAAAATGAATGGAAAAATTCCATTATGGTTTCATTTCCTTCTTCCATGAACTTTTTGAAGCCCTTTCAAATTTGTATTTCTATTTTTCATGATCCTCAGTTCTTTTTTCCCCTTGTGCCCTGTCCAATGAACAGCTGCACCCATGACCACCCTGGGGCAGGATGCTGGGCAAAGGTGACCTGCTTGCCCTGGGGGAGAGGGGAGGTGTGGGGCGCTTTCAAGGCAGCCACATGGGCCAACGAGGCTTTTGGGAGAAAGTGAATCCAGTCTTTAATCATGGATGGGGATTAGGAAGACAGAGTCAGGAGGAGAGAGAGTGTGAGAGAGATTGGGAGCAGGGAAGTGCCATGTGGGAGATGAGGTAGCAGGCAGGGCCCAGAGCATGGAGATCTTTTCCAGGAGCTGCTAAAGGGTCTGGACCTCTACCTACATTCCCAGCCTCATGTGTCACTCCTGAGCTCACACCTCTGAGCATATATGCACATTTGCCAAGCAGGTGCATACACACATGTTCCGGGGTGTACACACATATATAAATACAGTGGTGTATACACACATGTTCTGTGGCACATACACACATGTTCCACAGTGCACATACACATGTCCTGCAAAGTAGACACAAAGTAGACAAAGTAGTATATACACAAATGTCTCATCCTGGGGTATATATAATTTGTTGTTGTTGTTGTTGTTATGTGCCATGGAGTTGGTTCCGACTCATAGCGACCCTGAACAGGGTTTCCGAGGCTGTAAATCTTTATGGGAGCAGAAAGCCTCATCTTTCTCCTGCGGAACAGCTGGTAGTTTCAAACTGCTGACCATGAGATTAGCAGCCTGATTCGTAACCACTATGCTACCAGAGCTCTCTCTATGTATAGCTGTCGTTAAGTGCTGTCCAGTCAGTTCTGACCCATAGTGACCCTGTATAGGGTTTATAGGATTTCTGAGGATCGGATGGTGACCTTGAACCACCAACCTTGCGGATCAAACCGACTTTGCAGTTCAGTGCATTAACCCACAGCACCTCATCAAGACTAAACACACACACACAAATATATATAGCTCTGGTAGCATAGTGGTTACAAGTTAGCCTGCTAACCTCAAGCTCAAGGTCAGCAGTTCGAAACTACCAAGTGTTCCGTGGGAGAAAGATGAGGCTTTTGGTTCCCATAAAGATTTACAGCCTCAGAAACCGTATGCAGGGTTGCTATGAATCGGATCCGACTCCACAGCACACCACCACTACCATATATATATATAATATCTTTTACCTTTCCTGGTGTGGCACTGTAGGATAAACATTAAATTGCTAAACTGCAAATTCAGCAGCTCAAACCCATCAGTCATTCCTTGGAAACCCTATACAGGGTCGCTATGAGTCGGAACCAACTCAATAGCACTGAACAGCAACATATATGCATGTACACACACATGCACTCATACACACACACACACACACACACACACACACACACACAGGAATGTGTACAGAGACGCCTGCTCATTGCCAAATCCCCTAAGCAAGGAACTTGAGCAAAAGGGAAGAAAAGAACAATGAAGCACGAAGGAGAACCAGGAGAGATGCAGGCAGGCCTGGGTGAAGGCATTGGGCCAGGAAGGGTGTGTGTGTGGGAGTGGGAAGTGTGTGGGCAGAGAACAGGAGGCTGTTGTTGGAAGAGAGGTGCATTCTAGCATGCTCTGGGCTCCCTGCTTAGGGGAGACACAAACCAAGTGGAGACAGCTGGCCAGCAGAGGTGAGAGAGGGCCAAGCACAGGCTCTCTATCCCAGCGTCCCCAGCGGCAGCTCAGAATGTGTGTGCCTGTTTTCACATGGCACCAACCCCTCCACATCCACTTCCCGCCCCATTCTTTGCCTCTGGAACCTGTGGCTCTTCATTGAACTCATTGTCTCTGAAATGGTGACAGAGACAGGCTCTGGGGACAGTAGGCTCCAGTGAAAATCCCGTGGGTCCAGGAAGGAAATGGGACCTGGGGACCTTGTCCAGTTTTCTCCCTCCAGTAGGCATACATTGACCAGGTGTGTTGCTGACCTAAGCGGTGAAGGTCATCTATTGAACATGCGTCAGTCACCTGTGTGCACCCGTCTGCATCTGATTTTAGGACTGAAGTGAGGTATTGTTCTACGAGGAAGTTTTTACTGAATCCTCAGGGCCAGGCCACGCTCCCCTCCTGTGTGCACTAAGAAATCACAAGGCAACAGGACCAGGTACAAACTGCTTTGTCTTTTATGATCTAGGCTAGGAAGCCACCCTTCATTACTTCCACTATGTTCTGCAGAGCTCGAACAGCGTGGGAGGAGCTACACAAGGGCATGGAATGAATTCTAAGCCCAACCCATTGCTTTTGAGTTGATTCCAACTCACAATGACCCTATATGTTAGAGTCCTGGTGTGGCGCTGTGTGCTAATGCACTGGACTGCAACGTCAGTTTGAACCACAAAGTCGGTGGTTCAAACTCACTAGCCGCTCCTTGGAAACCCTATACAGGGTCATTATGGCTCAGAACCAACTTGACAGCACTTAACACCAACAACATAGGACAGAGTAGAACTGCTCTCTGATCTGAGGAAGCTCATCTTTCTAGAAGCTGCCTCAGAGCAGCTGGTGAATTCAGCCTTGTACAATCCCAACCCACAGCGCCACCAAGGTTCCCGGAAATGAATACCAGGAGGTGAGACTCCCTGAGGACCAGTCTTGGAGACTGGTTGTTACAGCCACTAAATTTCTGGGTAATTTGTTATGCAGAAATGGGTCAGTGGCTTACCTTCCCTTTATGGGGTGACCTGGAGGAATATTTTTCTATTAGATAAGACTCCTGCGTTGGACCTACTACATGGATCAGTTAGTACCTGGGCACAGGACTTCAAGGCAAACAGATTCCCCGTCCCCTTAATGCTTAAGAATTAAAAGATGATGAGAAATAAGGACAAAACAAAAGTCAAGCAATGTACGGAATCATTCAGCATCTGAAGAAGCACCGGGCTCCGACTCAGACAGCCCGTCGGAAAGTGAGCAGTGCAGTGATCCAGGAAGTGGACACGGCAATCAGTCGAATAGCAGCTCTGAGTCTTCCGAGAGCCCGTCGGATTCCAGGAGTGAGTCTGCAGGTTCTAAATCCTAGCCAGTCCTTCCAGAGCCAAAGAGAAGCCAGTCTCTAAAAAGGCGCGGAGAGCTGATGTGAAGAAGGTATTATCTACTCTGTAGAACAAATGTGGTTTGTGCTGGGCCCAGCAAGCAGACCTGTATTTCCAATGGAAAACTGCATATAGGCAGTCCGTGGATTACAGATATCCCACCTACGTACAACTCGGAGTTTTTACGACCTAATTCCTTTAAAGCCTATTATATTAAAAGTTCTAGATATCGATGTTACTTTGTCATGCGCATTAAAACATTATTGTTGTATTGTGTTATTTTAAAAAAAGAAGAAGAAAAGAAGGTCAGTGAAGATCCCAGGTGCATAGTGGTTAAAATGCTGAGCTGCTAAGGAAAAGCTGAGGGCTCGAACCTGCCAGCCATTCTGAGGGAAAGCTATGGCAGTCTGCTTCTATAACGATGTTGTTGTTAGGTGCCATGGAGTCGGTTCTGACTCATAGTGACACTGTATAGGGTTTCCAAGGCTGCAAATCTTTACCAGAGCAGCAAACCTCGTTTTTCTCCCGAAGAGGGGCAGAGGGTTTGAACTGTTTAACTTGTTGATTAGCAATCCAGTGTTTATCCTACAACACCTCCTGTGCTTCTTTTCTATAAAGATTTGTTGTTGTTGTTAAGTGCTGTTGAGTCAAGTTTTGACTCATGGCAACCCTGTATAGGGTTTCCAAGGAGCGATTGGTGAGTTTGAACCACTGACCTTGTGGTTCAAAGTGGTCCAGTGCTTTATCCCACAGTGCCACACCAGGACTCCCTATAAAGTTTACAGCTGTGGAAATTCTACGGGGGCAGTTCTACTGTGTCCTACAAGGGTCACTATGAGCCAGAATTGACTTGTTGTCAATGGGTAATTGGTAAGTAATATAGTCTGGATGTTCTAGGGGAGGTAGCTCTTCCCCAGCAGTATTTTGAATGCCTTCTAACCTGAGGGGCTCATCTTATGGCGCTATATCAGGCAACGTTCTGCCGCTATTTATGAAGTTTTCAGTGGTTAAATTTTCCTTTTCCTTATCTATCTCAGCCTAGTTGTTGTCATTAGGTGCCATTGAGTCGGTTCCAACTCATAGTGACACCGTTTCCAAGGAGTAGCTGGTGAGCTTAAACTGCCAACCTTGTGGTTCAAATAAACCTTGCAGTCCAGCACATTAACCTGGCCGCATGGTGACCCTGCTGGTATTTGAAATACCTCTGGCATAACTTCCAGCACACCACAGTATGATAAACGGACAGACGAGTGGCAGCCTAACACAGTCCTTGAGCAAACCTGATGGCTCTTTTTTTCTCTCTGGCTGCTCCATCTAAGCCTCCTTCATGAGCTCATTCCTTTTTCTCATGGTGATAGGGGAGCAGGACTTACAGAGACTGCCAGATCGAGTTTGGCTGAACTCTGCTCTCTATATTTGATAGGATTCTTTCCAGTATAAGAAATGAAAATTAATCTCAAACTGGCTAAAGTATAGAAATTTATTGGCCCACATAACAGAAAAGCCCAGAAATGGTGCTGTTTTCATGAGTGGTTGGAACTTAGGATTTCATAAGAAATACATGATTAATTGCCAAATAAATGAGAGGCACAGTGGCTCCACACAATAAGCTCTGGACTGGCAACCACAAGGTCTGTGGTTCGATCCTGCCTGCTGCTCTGGGGGAGAAAGATGAGACTTTCTGTTCGGTCAATGATTTAAAGCCTCAGGAACCCTATACAGGGTCGCTAGGAGTTAGAACTGACTTGATGACTCTTAACAACAACAATGAATGACTTAGAGGTATCCTGAGGAGGAGGAGGTTAGTGAGAAGGATGAGAATTTTGGGTAGAATAGGTCCTCCCAAATATGTATTGAAATATTGACTCCTATACTTGGAGTCCTGGGGTGGTGCTGTAGGATAAGCACTGGACCTCAAGATTGGTTTGAACCGCAAGGTTGGCGGTTCAAACCCACCATCAGCCACTCCTCAAAAACCCTATACAGGGTCTCAATGAGACGGAATCGACTTGACAGCACTGAGCAGCAATACCATACTGGTCTGGACTCATAGTGTGGTGCTGTAGGATAAGCACTGGACTTCAAA
Source organism: Chrysochloris asiatica (assembly GCF_000296735.1). Lineage (NCBI taxonomy): Eukaryota > Metazoa > Chordata > Mammalia > Afrosoricida > Chrysochloridae > Chrysochloris > Chrysochloris asiatica. Next base: position 10,587,655 of record NW_006408572.1, read on the forward strand.
TCACAAGGTAAGTAACTCAAACCCACTAGCCACTCCTTGGAAACCTTATACAGGGCTGCCATGAGTTGGAACCAACTCGATGGCACTTAATAACAGCAACAATATACTTGGTCCTGATGTGCTATAGGATAAGCACTGGACTGCTAATGGCAAGGCAGGTGGTTCAAACACACCAGTTGCTACTCAGAAACCCTATACAGCAGGGATGGGGAAGCTTCCTTCTGCCAAAATTTATAACATCATTCACAGGCCATACAAAGTTATCAACCTAAAAATTAGTCTGCTATATTTGGTCAAACATTTAATTAACTGATGGAGTTAATTAATTAAATCCGTAAAGATTTATAGCCTCAGAAACCCTGTACAGGATTGCTATGAGTCAGAACCAACTCTATGGCACATAACAACAACAACAACAAATGTCCTGGTGTGGCGCTGTGGGCTAATGCGTCAGACTGTAAAGTCGTTTGAACTGCAAGGTTGGTGGTTCAAGCTCACCAGCTGCTCCTTGGAAACCCTATACAGGGTCGCTATGGGTCAGGATCAAGTTGATGGCACTTAACAACAACAACAATGTGCTGGTTGAAACTTCGGTTGCCTTGGCAGGACCAATGGACTGAGGACCTGTAGACTGAATGTTCCCCATCCCTACTACACAGGATTGCTATGAGTTGGAACCGAATCGATGGCACTTAACAACAAAATACTTGTAACTATTGAAGTTGTCAAAGATTTCGCTTTGCTTAGATCTACAATCAACACCTATGGGAGCAGCAGTCAAGAAATCAAACAAGGTATTGCATTGGGCAAATCTGGTGCAAAAGATCCCTTTAAAGTTAAGCAAAAATGCCATTTTGAGGACCAAGGTACCCCTGACCCAAGTTATATTTTTTTCAATTGCCTCATATTCATGCAAAAGCTGGAAAATGAAAAAGGAAGACTGAAGAAGAATTGATACTTTTGAATTACTGTGTTAGCAAAGAATATTGAATACGAATATAGAGAGCCAGAAGAACAGACAAATCTGTCTTAAGAAGTACAGCCAGGTGTGCTTGCTACCGGGGGCAGGCTTGCAGGGTGTGCCCTTTGGTTGTTTGAATGACTGTGTATTCCTGAGTATTTGGTGTACATACAACACACACACACACACAGAATAGAATGAAATGAAATACCTAATGATGAGTGTAAAACTGATGTTCTCTCATGTAATCTATCACTCAATTCACAATAAAAACTTAAAAAAAAAAAAGTACAGCAAGAATGCTCATTAGAAGCCAGAATGGTGACATTTCAGCTCACCTATTTTGGACTCTGGTAGCACAGTGGTTACGAATAGGGCTGCAAACCGAAAGGTCAGTAGTTCGAAACTACCAGCTGCTCCATGGGAGAAAGAAGAGGCTTTCTGCTCCCGTAAAGATTTACAGCCTTGGAAACCCTGTTCAGGGTTGCTATGGGTCAGAACCGACTCGACGGCACTTAACAACAACAACCAGAGAAGGACATCATGCTTAGAAAAGAAGAAGGCCAGTGAAAAAGAGGAAGACCCTCAACAAGATGGATTTTGTCATAAAAATTTGCAAAAGTAGAGAGAATAGTATAATGAACTCCCATTACCCTTTGAGCTAGTTACCAAGTGGTAGTTGTTTGCCATGAAGTTGGTCCCAGCCCTCTGTAGTGACCCTGTATAGGGCTTCTGAGGCTGTAAATCATTGTAGGAGCAGAAAGCCTCATATTTCTCCCACAGAGTAGCTGGTGGATTCAAACTGCTGACCTTGTGGTTAGCTGCCCAACATGTAACCCACTATTCCACCAGGGGTCATATCTATAGGGATTACTGTCAGTGTGGCACTGTACGATCAGCACTGGACCGTTAACCACAAGGTCAGCAGTTCAAACCTACCAGCTGCTCCTCAGAAAACCTATACAGGATTGCTGTGAGTTGAAACCAACTGGATGGCACTTAACAACAGTAACAGTATTAGAAGTTGAGAGAGACAAGGAAAGACCTCCCACTATAGTCAAGCCCTGAATTCAGACTTTGAGACTCCTCTTTTGTGTGCAGCATCTGTGCTAAGGCAGCAGAAGATAATTAAGAAGGAGCCTTAATTACCACCACCACCAGGTAACTCAAGACAATGGGGAATGGGAGTTCACTATACCAGGCTTCCTACTTTTGCGAATTTCTATGACAAAAACAAAGAAGAGGGAAGCCTCCCAGGAAAATGGACAATTTGTCCACCACAGTACCCTCAAAACACAGTGATAATCTCTGCCTTGAGTTGCCCCAGAGACAGAGCTGGACCCCCACCCCCAAGTCCTTAAAACCTCCCAGATTACAAGTCTTATCTCAAACTCCCCTTCATTTGACAGCCCACATATACTGTCTGTCTGCAGCTTTCCAGTAGATTAGTCCAAACTGAGGGCACCTGCTTTGCCCAAGATGTTGGATATAAAAGGAATTGCTTCCAAGGACAAGGACTGCCATCTAACTTTCTGACGACTCTAATCCCAGTGCTGAAAGCAAGTGAGATGATTTCGTGGTAGAATTCTTTACTTCCATACACGTGGCCTGGGTTCAATTCCTGGACAATATATCTACCTCATTTGTAGCCACAGCCCTTCCCCAGTAGTGGCTTGTATGTTGTAGTACTGCACAACAGGTTCCAGTGGAGCTTCCAGTCTAACACTAGGAAGAAAGGCCTGGTGATCTACGTCCAAAAAAATCAGTTAATGACAATCCTGTGGATCACAACAGTCCAATCCACAGCTGATCATGGGGTGGTACAGGACCAGGCAGTGTTCTGTTCCTATTGTGGATGGGGTCTCCATGAGTCAGGGGCAACTTGACAACAACTAACGTTCAGGAAAGGAGTTGGCACGTAGAAGATGTTCAGTAAATACACAAAGAATTAATTAAAATATCTTCAAGAAAAAGGGAGATTTTACTTTTAAAGGGATCACATTAGAAGGTCCTAGATAGAGTGGCAGAAAATGTAGCACAAAACTCAAAATTATAAACTAAAGACCAGACTTATTGATCAGAAAGAGATTGGAGGAATCTGACACAATGGCCCTCAACCATCCTTCAGGTCTGGAAGGAAACTCACCCTCAGAGACCAATTTTCAGCCAAGCAGTAGACAAGTATGTAGGGGGGACAACAGCACTAGTAAGGTATGCCCACTATGGAATGGACAATCATTCAAAATCAAAAGGGTAACATTTACCTAAGGACAAAGTTGAGAAGGCATGAGAAGGTGGGTGGAAAGGACACGGGAACCACAGGGAAGAAGTGGGGTTACTGCTGTTGCATGGAGGTGACGACAATCGATGAAATGAACTATATGATTTGCTGAATGTAAAACCAATGATCTTGTCTGTAAACCTTCACTCAATTCATAATAAAAGAAGTGGGAAAAAAAGAAAAAGGGGGGCTTTTGAGGATGCAAAATGTCCACAAATGGAACAGGAAGTCAGAATGGAAACAGCCCCAGGGCCAGTGATTCTGTCTTTCTCAGCAGTGTGGTGAGTGGCTGTGCTCACTGTCATGCTACCTCACTGTGCATTTGCTCTTTCCACTTTTCTACTTTTGTTCCTTCTGGCTTCCTCTGCTGACTTGGCTCTCACATTGCTTCAGCTTGCCATGGTCTCAGCTCCACCCCAGAGCATCCTTCATTGCCAACATTCACTTCCCGCCTTTCAGGAACCTCACAGTACCAGTGACTCCCTTCTCCAAACTAGATCCTTCCCATCAACATTCAGACAAACTCAAGACTCTCCCACTTTTAACCACAGTACCTCTTCCAAGCATTGCCGTCTTCCCATTCACAGCCAACTTCTCAAAGGAGGAGTTGCCTAGATTTCCTGTTTGCAATTTTTCACCACACACTCAAGTTTTAACTCATTTCTTTCTGACTTCTACCTCCATCACTGCACTGATAGAACTCTTGCTGTGTTACCAGTGATGTCCTCTACTTGCTCCTGATCCCTCCATAATGTTACACATAAATGATCCATCCCTTCTTGAACTCACCTGGGTTTTCGCCTCTCTCTGATTGCTCCTGTAGCGTAGTGGTTATGAATTGGGCTGTGAACCGCAAGGTCAGCAGTTCGAAACTACCAGCTGTTCCGCGGGAGAAAGATGAGGCTTTCTGCTCCCGTAAAGATTTACAGCCTTGGAAACCCTGTACAGGGTCGCTGTGAGTTGGAACCGACTCCACGGCACATAACCACCACCTGATTGCTCCATCTCAGCCTCCTTCAGAGGCTCATCCTCTTCCCTCAGGCTGTTAAATATGGACATTCCTCAAAGACTAGGTCTCAGGGCTCCCCTCTTAGCTCACTCTGTACTTCCTCCTACTGCAGGTCATTCTGTTACTTGTTCAGACCTTTTGTTACTATGTATATATCTATACTGCTGTGAGAGCCACTATAGCTCACTGGTAGAAATCTCTCCTTCCATTCAGGGGACCCAGGTTCGATTCCTAGCTAATGTACCTCATGTGCAGATGCTACCTATTTATCAACAGGAGGCTTGTGCGTTACAATGATGCTAAACAGGTTTCACCAGAGCTTTTAGACTAAGACAAACTAGGAAGAAAGACCTGGCGATCTTCCAAACATCAGCCAATGAAAGCCCTATAGATCACAGTGATGCGATATACTCCTTCTCACGGGGATGGTGCAGAAGTGGGCAGCATTTTGTTCTCTTGTCAGTGGGGTCACCATGTGTCAGGGGCTGACTCGATGGCACCTAACAACAACAACAACGACAGTCCTGTGGTAGTTGTTGTTGTTGTTAAGTGCCATCGAGTCGGTTCCGACCCATAGCGACCCTGTATAGAGTTTCTGAGGAGCAGCTGGTGAGCTTGAACTGCCGACCTTGCAGTTCAAACGGCATTGCAGTCTGGCGCATTAACCCACAGCGCCACACCAGGACTCCTGCGGTAGTCATTATTTGTTCTCCTCTTTCAAGAACATGTTAGAATTGCACTGACCAATTTCTTGGGGCATGAACACAAATATAGGAGGAACATGTCACTTCAGAGTAGAAATTTTAAGAGTTAGTCTGTAATTTACTATGTCCCTTTTTTCTGTCTGAATCATAGTATATGTTGAGATGGAGGTTTTATCATACTTACTCTTTAACACTTTAAAGAGGTTGTTTGAAGCAGATTTGTCCAGTGTAATACATCGTTTGAATTCTTGACTGCTGCTTCCATAGGTGTTGATGGTGGGTCCAAGCAAAATGAAGTATTTGACTTTAACCTTATCTCTTGTTTAAATGATGTTATTTATTGGTCCAGTCGTGAGCTTACTCTAAACAGTACGTTTTCTCCAATTTATATATCTGGTCTTCAGTCTCTGAGCTCCACACCTATATCTGAATATCTACTATACGTCTTTATTTGGTCTCAGTCCTTAACTTGAGGTATTTACTGAAACTCCTCAAGTTTTTTCGAGAGTGAATTAATGATCTTTACCAGGAGCTCTGGTAGCGTAGTAGTTATGAATCGGGCTGCGAACCTCATGATCAGCAGTTCGGAACTACCAGCTAGCTGTTCCGCGGGAGAAAAATGAGGCTTTCTGCTCCTGTAAAGATTTATAGCCTCAGAAACCCTGTACAGGGTTGCTATGAGTCAGAACCGATTCCACGGCACATAACAACAACAACCCCCCAAACGTGGTGATTTCTCTGTGTTCCAACCAGTGGATGGCATCTCTACCAACTGTCTAGTTCCCCAAATCAGAAACCTGAAACTCATCCTTGCGACCTTCTTCTATCTTGCCTTCTGTCTTAGTTTCTTCGTGCAGCTATGACAGAAATAACCACAGGCAGTGGTCTTGAGGAACATAGGTTTAGTTCCTCGCTGTTTAGGAGGCTTTGTTGTTGTTAAATGCTGGGGAGTCATATCCGACTCACAGCAACCTTATGAGTTTTTGAGGAGAGGTTGGTGATTTTGAACCGCTGACCTTGCGGTTCAAACTGACCTTGCAGTCCTGTGCTTATCCTACAGGGCCACACCAGGACTAGGAGGCTGCAAGTCTGAATCCAGGCTACCAGTCCAGGGGAAGGCTCTCTTGTCTGTTCTGGGGGAAAATCCTTGTCCTTCTCTTGCATTCTTCTTGGTGTTTCTTGCAGACCTTCCCTCTTTTCTGCATGCTTAAACAACCCCCCACCCCCCATTTTTGCTTGCTTGCTTTTGTGCTTAATCTGCTCTTTTTATATCTCAAAATTAGGTTTAGGTTACACTCTACCCTGATGTAGAGCTGTAAGATAAGCACTGGACTGCTAACTTCAAGGTCGGCAGTTCAAACCCACCAGCTGCTCATTGGAAACCCTATACAGGGTCACTATGAGTCATGAGTGGGAACCAACTCAATGCCACTTAACAACAACACTGATTTGACTTCATTAACATGACAAAGAAAACCCTGTTCACAAAGGCAATTACATCCACAGGTATGTTGTTGTTAGTGCCATTAGTCAGTTCCAACTCATATCCACCCCTGTCCTGGTGTGGCACTGTGGGTTAATGCTCTGAACTGCAAAGCCAGCAGTTCAACTCAGCAGCCCCTCCTCAGAAACCCTATGAGTTGGAACCATCTTGACGGCACTTAACAACAACATAGGGTTTCTGAGGAGTGACTGGTGAGTTTGAATCTGCCAACCTTTTGCTTAGCAGTCCAGTGCTTATCTTACCATGCCATGCCAGGACTCCATTCACAGATATTTAATGTTGTTGTTAAGTGCTGTCAAGTCTGCCCAGACCCATAGGTTGGTATCTTCCTGATCTCAGTTCTGTATCACTTCCCAGGGACCACTCCTTCTGATTCTTATGTTAGGTCAGGTCCTTCAAGACGCAGACACCAAAACGGAATTAGACATGCAAGAAACTTATTGGGGTAAATGACATGAAGGATGCAGGGATAAGGTAGCAGGAGTAGGCAGGGAGAGCTTTCAGGTCTGACACCTGGGAGAGGAGAGCGGGAAGGAAGGTTAGGCATATAGAGCATCTGACTGCAGTCAGATCTGAGAAAGGCTTTGTCAAACCATTGTGAGCTCCAGAGCAAAGACTACCTATTAGAATAGGCCTGTGTCCAGCAGAAATGGCCCAGCTCCAGGCCCGCTGTGCTCAGTAATTTTGGTACAAATACTGAGGGGATGTAAAGGTGCAGCAGTTGGGGGCTGTTAGCCAACTGCATTTCTTGCACGAGACTCTCTTTAGGGGTACATCTGCACAGGGTACCTCCACAGCCACGCACTTTCTCCACTAAGTGTCACTCTTGTGATATGAATTGTCATGAAACAATGTTTCTTACCTTCCAAGAGCTATCCTCAGTTGTAGTCATGCCATGCTTGAGCATTGATTTTTGCCTAAGGGTCTATCTCCTTTTGATAACAGGGACTTGCTGACCATTATGTCTCTATGTATAACACAATGTGTTCCATAAACACTTGTCAGAGAAAAAAAACACACACAAATGAATGCATAACTAGTAACCAACTGACTCAGTGTCTTAGAATTCCCTAGTTCAAATTTTCAGAACAGAATCTGGAAACTCATCTTTTCCCACCAGGTCACATGGGACTGAGCAGCCATCAGAACAGATACTGACCCTGTTCAATTAGTTATGTTGGGGAGGGAAGTTGTATGGTACATATCTGGATGTAACAATGGGTGTCTCCAGAATGGGTATTTCTGAACCTCCACAAACTCTTTATGTATCTTTATTATTATTATTATTTTAAATGATGTGAAATCTATATAACATAAAATGAGCTATTCTGAGTGACTTATTCAGCGGCATTTGTTGAACCCAATGGTTGGGTCCCGATTCATGGAAACCCTACACACGTGGTAGAAATACTAGCTGGTCCTGCACCATCCCCAGGATTGGTTGCTGGTTGGACCAGTGTGATCCCTAGGGTTTTTATTGGCTGTTTTTCAACAGTAGATAACCAGGCTTTTCTTCCTAGTCTGTTTTAGTCTGGCAGCTCTGCTGAAACCTGTTAAGCATCATGTTGTTGTTGCTGTAAAGTGTTATTGAGTTGGTTCCAAGGAGCAGCTGGTGGGTTTGAAACGCCTGTATGGCATTTCCAAGGAGCGGCTGGTGGGTCTGAAATGCTGACCTTGCACTTAGCAGTCCAGTGATTATCCTACAGTGCCACACCAGGACCCTGATGCAAATCTCAACTGGCAGAGAGGTGGCGGCTGTGCATGAGGAACACTGGCCAGGAATCTCCTGCATGAAACGGGAGAATGTTATCATTGAACCACTACCAGCTTCTCAGAGGCATTTAGTAAGTGCAAAATACTGTTCAACCACCCCCCCCAAAAGGATGAAAAAGCATTTCCATCACTCCAAACGGAAACTCCATACCCAGTAAGCAGTTACTCCTCCTTCTCAACTCTTTTCAACCCCTGGCAACCACCAATCTGCTTTTGTTTCTATGGATTGACCTATTTTGGATGCTTTCTATAAAAGGAATCATACAATCTGTGAACTTTTGTGACTGGCTTCATTCATTTAGCATAAGGGTCATTTATGTTATAACGTGCATTAAAACTTCACTGCTTTTTATGGCCAGGTATCTTTTTTTTTGTAAAGAGTTTGACACTCCCTTGACCTGACTTACTCTAGAGACTTGTTAGATCTGTTGGAAGCAGTACAGACACCTGTGAGTCCCCAATCCTCTGAATGGGTTGTCCCCAGGGAATAGCTATCGGTCCTAATTTCTGAGACTTTTATATATGCATGAATAGCATTCACTTTCCAGTTCCCCCCTCCTCCCCAGATAGCTAGCCATTGTTTCCAAAAGTGTTTGAGCTGGGATAAAGGGAACTGGAGTTTTCCTAATGTGGGATGAAAACATAGCATTACATTAGGAACCTGGGTTCTAGATTCAGGCAGACCTGCCTTCCAATCCTAACCCCTTCAATTTCAAGCTGCAGGACTTTGGACAAGTCATTTCACTCTCTTGACCCCATTTTCTCATCTGTAAATGGAAATAGCAAAATTGTAAAGACCCAAAGACTTTTATGAGGGTTGTTGTTGTTAAATGTCGTCAAGTCGATTCTGACTCATAGTGATCCTGTATAGGGTTTCCAAGGAGTGGCTAGTGAGCTTGAACTGTCGACCTTGTGGTTCAAACCAACCCTGCAGTCCAACGCATTAATTCATAGCACCACACCAGGACTCCTTTATGAGGGTTAAGCAGAATGATTATTGTACTAGCTCTAAGGTCAAGGTACATATTAGCATACTAAAGGCTCTATGACATCTTGCAGTAAAGGAACCTGCTTAACCCAGCTCCCCCCACCCCCCATACGTATCTGACAACAATTTTGCAAAACCCAGCCACATATGGGATACTAGTGTTCTATGGAAAGTAACTTGGGAAACACATCTCTAGAAATTTTCGCTTTTATCTTTACATCTGTGGACCTTCAAAAACACCACAAATGAGGCCCAGATGGTCTTGGCCTCCTGCAGAATCATTTAACTAAGTTGGGTTTGGAGAGGCTCTGGATTTTATGCAGGGGTGCTGGAACTCGCTAAGGAATTCCATGACAGGGACATTGTGGAGGACACTGTGTGAGATTCTTCACTTCAATGCTAAGGGACCAATAAAAGTTGGTGATAGGTGCAGAGGCATGCCTGTTTTAAGTGGGGTGCACCCTGAGGTTAGAGACCAGCTCATTTAACCACTTCATTTTATAGATGAGATAGCTGAGGTACAGTTCTAAAGGTCAGGAAACATACCCCAGGATACATAGACATGAGAGATAGAGCCCAGAACACAGAACCAGCTACCACACATGAAATGGAAGCTGCTGAGCTCTGAGGAATATGGCATTCCCTTGGTTAGAACTAGGCATTTGAGACACCTATCTCCAAGCAGAAATTGGAAGGTCCTTTGACTCTTGGCTCCTTTTCCTGACCTGACTCTATGGAGGGAGGCGAGGTGAAGGATTATGGCTACAGGTCAGGATTTAATAGGATTGAGTCCAGATGGCACGCAGCTGGACTGAAGCACAAACCAAAGACTGCTTCCTCCCTGTTCTGGTGACTTCAGGGATGAGAAGGCAGGGGATGAACTTGCAACACATGGCAGGGAGACCAGAAAGAATTTTCAAAGGCCCAAAGGGGCCCAGCTCTTAGAAAACGAGAGGGAAACGTCTTCTACTCGGAGAGAACATTATTTACTCTCCGGGGCAGGGATGGGGTCCTACCCGGGTATACTGGTAGACTCTGGCTCATATTCCTTGGCTGTGACCAATCATACCAATCCATGTTTCTAAGACAACTGAGGATCCAAATAGGAACAATAACATTCATGGTGATAAGAGGGAGCTGTTGCAGGCTGGGCCAGGCCAGACAAGTTGAGCTCAAAGATCAGAAGTTTTGAGGTCAGTTCTAAATTTAGAGTCCAATTTTGGAGGAAGCCAAAATGAGCTCTCCCTGCATGAAGTGTGTCAGAAGAATGGAAGTTCCAAATCCCAAGGAGCAACTCAGGGAGCAACCGAGGGGGCGGGGCTTCCCTTTTAGCTCATCATCGTGAGAGCAGCCAGGCTCTTTCCTTCTTTGTCTTTTCAAACTCAGAGTTCTTAGAGACCTGCATATCATGCTCCTTTTTCTCCTTCACCTGCTGTCTTTTCCCCTTTATTACTCAGAAAGACCCTTAAAATGACTTATGGGCCAGTGTAGAGCAGACAGCATTCCAAGTTCTATTTCCCCTCAACATCCAGCCCCAATTTAATTCCAGTGGACCAGACCCACTCCAAGACTCCCTTGTACATGTAGGAAGAATGAAAGCTATGTATCGGAGTGGGCCCTTTCTGTTGTCTGATATAGTGCCGGAAGATGAGCCCCTCTGGTTGGAAGACACTCAAAATACATAATGACAGCAACAATGGACTCAAGCGTAACAATAGTGAGGCCTGGGCAATGCTTCATTCTGTTGTGTAGAGGATCACTGTGAACGAGAGTCAACTCGACAGCACCTAACAATATCAGCCATGAACCTTCCTATTGTAGTTGGATGAATTAGAGGTCCAAAGACATGGATTCCTATTTGGGGCCACCTCTCTACTTATTTTTACTCATTGAACTCTACTTAGAACTTCACTATTTGCTCTGCTAAGAGGTTTTAGACTGTGGGATAAAGCACTAGACCACAAGGTGGGTTTGAACCACAAGGTCGGTGGTTCTAACTCACCAGTCATTCCTTGGAAACCCTATCCATGGTCACGATGAGTCAGAACCGACTCAGTGGCACTTAATAACAACAGCAGCAGCAGCACAAACCTCCCAGGGTTGAAATAGCCTCATCTGTGAAATACTAAGGTGCCAGGTTGCATCAAATTCAGCCACTTGGTGTTTCCTTCATTCAAATCCATTCCTCGCCTCCCACATATGCTATCCAGACCAGGTCTTCATTGTTCCTGCAAGAGTCTCCTAATTTATTGCACTGTCTCCATTCATTCAGCATACTCAGAGCCACTATATTAATCTTCCTAAAGTACAATCCTAATCAAGTCACTGTATTGCTTAAAATCCTCTGCAACTCTCCACTGTCTACAGAGTCAACTCCAAACAGGTTTTTCCTGGTGTTCAAAGTCATCCATTTTCTGGCCTCAACCTTTTTTTTTTTTTTTTTTTTTTGCCTCATTTGTGCCCACTACTTCTTCCAGCAAATGGAACAATCGCACTCCATGTTTTCATGTCTCTTGGCATGTCTCAGTCAGATGCTTCATTTGATCACAAATGTCCTTCTCCACATCGCTGCATGTTGGACCTCTACCCTACTTATGAGCTGTGTAACCTTGAGCAAATTTTTTCAATTCTGTCTCTGTGGAAGATGCTTTCAATGATGGTGGCCAGTACCACCACCTTGCCTGTCTTTTAGAATATGACTCTTCCATCAAGAGGTAGACTTGATTTCTCTTCTATTTGCATCTGAGTCAGCTCTGTGACAGTCTTTGGCCAATTAAATGTAGTAGAAGTGATACAATGTCACTTGTAGCTTTTTGTTTTTGCATTCTGGGAAGCCAGCTTGGGCTGTCCTGCTGGAGAAAGAAGTCACAAGGGACAACTGAAGGGCCCCAGCTGATAACCAGCTCTAAGACCCCAGCTTACTCTTGTGAGTAAGGCCATCTCTCGATCCTCCAGCCCCAGTCAAAGTCTCAGCTAACCCTATGGAGAAGAGCTGAGCAACTCCATTGAGCCTGCCTGGATTTCTGACCCACTAAATTAGGAGAGGAGCTCTGGTAGCGTAGTGGTTACGAATCGGGCTGTGAACCTTAAGGTCAGCAGTTTGAAACTACCAGCCGCTCGCGGGAGAAAGATGAGGCTTTCTACTCCCGTAAAAGATTTACACCCTCGGAAACCCTGTACAGGGTCGCTATGGGTCAGAACCGACTTGACAGCACTTAACAACAACAACAAATTAGGAGAAAGTAAAAGGATCCTGGTTTTAAGTCACTAGCATAATTTTGGGGTGGACTGTTATGCAGCAATAAGTAACAGAAATGGTTTCTCCACCTACAAAATGGGGATCACGTACCTCATGTTTAACTACTACCACTTGACTGCTCCAGTGGCATTTCTAGACCAGGAAGAAAGAGCTGGTGATCTACTTCTGAAAGTCAACCAATGGTTGATCCACAACCAATTATGGAGATGGTAGCATTTCATTTGTTTTGTATGAGCTCACCAAGAGTTGGGGATCCAACACATTGGCAGCTAACAACCATCTCACCAAAGGGCTGGGAAGGCTATACAAGTGAATATACACAGAGCACTCCGAACACTGCACCCACTCAAGATATGTTGTTGTTGTTAAGTGCCTTCGAGTCGGTTCTGACCCATAGCAACCCTGCATAGGGTTTCCGAGGAGCAGTTGGTGAGCTTGAACTGCTGACCTTGTAGTTTAAATGACTTTGCAGTCCAGCGCATTAACCCATAGCGCCACACCAGGACTCCCAAGATGTGTTAGTATCTCCCAAAATGAAAGTATTGTTGTTAAGTGCTGCTGAGTCAGTTCTGACTCATAGTGACCCGGTATAGGGTTTCCAAGGAGCAGCTGGTGGGTTTGAAACAAGGCAATTTCATCTAGGAGTTGGGGGACCTTGTGGTTAACAGTCCAGTGATTATCCTACAGCACCACACTAGGACCCTCCAGATGAAATTACCTTGTTTAATTTTTTCATGTTTATTGTTCATCCCCAACCCCCTCCCTACAAGTGCCTGACATAATAGTAGGCATTCAGGAAATAAATGAATGTCGAATGTTCCCTTAATGATGAAACCCTTCTCCGATTACTTCCCACCAGCTGTACGTCTTCTCTCCCTCCCTGATCTCCCACTGCACTTTACCCATAACCCTCCTACAAATCTGGGCTGGTAGGTCTTCTTTGTAGACAGTGAGATCCTTGGAGGCAATGCCTTTGCACATACTTCATGGGCAGTAAATGTTACAGAATGAATGGAAAATGAGAACAATGCCACCTTCTCTGCCAGTCTACCAGGCTTCTTATGATCCACAAGAGAAAACCACAGAGGAGTTGAATCCTTCAGTGCCTTCCCTGGAGCATATCTGATGGTGGTTCTCCTGCTTCTGTGTCTTCCTGGCTCCATTTGTGCAGCTTTTATCCTGTAGGACAGGAGAGAAGCCAACAACAGAACTTCTTGGAGGAAATCTCCTTTTTTCCTGTCTTAATTGCTGGCTGGCCTTACAGCTCATGGAAGTACATGTTGTGAACCAGAAAAGGAGCTGATGACCCCCAAGTCTGTTCCCATCGCTGAAAGAGCCGATGGCCCCACCACTAAAAGAAAAATAGCTGATTCCTAAACTGTGATTCAATTAAACATCACTTTAATATCTCTAAGACTTGTACGGTGCAAAAAGAAAGTAGATTATGAAAGAATGCAGGATTCCATCTGGTTTAAAGATCTTCAGAGTTGTACTTTACCAGTCTTGAAAGCCGAAGATATGCAAAAATCAAATCAAGCGGTAGAACCTCCTGGGTTAGGATTCATATTAAATTCCAAGGACTGCTGTAACAAATTACCATAAATTATGCAGCTTAAGGGAGTGCAGTGGCTTTGTACTGGACTGCAACCTCAAAGTCAGCAGTTTGAGCCCACCCATCGCTCCATAGGAGAAAGATGAGGCTGTCTGTTGCTGCAAAGATTTATAGCCTCAGAAACCCTATATCTGGTTGCTAAGAGTGAGACCCAAATCCATGGCACTTAACAACAACATACGGCTTAAAACTGCAGAAATTTACTCTCTCACAGTCTGGAAGCTAGAAATCTGAATTCATGGCAGGGCCATGTTCTCTCCAAACACTCTAGGAAAAGATCCTTCCTTGTCTCTCTTGCTTCTAGTAACCCCAGTTTTCTTTGGCTTGTGACAGTCCAATTCCAATTTCTGCCTCTGCCTTCCTTCTATGTCTCTTCTCTCTTTCTCTCTCTCGTTTTTTAAAAAACTTTTTATTTGAATTGGGTGAAGGTTTAGCGACAAGATCTTTACATTCAGAAAACCATACGCCTTGTTCCATCTCAATAATTATAATCCCCTCCCTGCAACATTTATCCCATTTTCTCCCTGTGACTCCTCATTTATATCTTATATTTCACAAATGAACAAGGCAAAAATATTTGATGTGCACTTATAAAACTATATATATATATTCATTTAAATGTCCAAAGGGCACATTCTGCAAGCCAGCCTCCTGTCACCACTTTCCTAGGGATCTCATGCTCCGCTCATGCTCTTCCTTCTTGTTGGTCCTGGGAATGTCTGTTACTGAAATGAAAGATTATCTAGTGCCTCCTTTGAGTTACACATCTTCTAAATTACAGTTGTAACTATCACAATGAATCCTGCTGACAATTATTCACAATTGTGTAATAAAATCCTATCACCATCCGATTTTATCACCAGATCCATCTGGAAAAGAAGGAAACTATTCAGTGGGCATTCTACCTTACTCTCCTCATTCTTAAACTAAGCACACCCATGATATCTTGTAAACCAGCCACTTCATGCCTTTGTAGCCCCCTCTATTTTTCATAGTCTATGTCTAAATTTCTCATCCCTATCAACCCAGTATACAGGAAACAAGGTATGATATGAAGAATCCTTCCATTCTGGTTGGAATTTTGAGTCACTATATTCAGAGACAAAAGTCTAGTTCATTAAATTGTAGCAATTTGCACTTGTTCTCAGTATCAAACATCTTTATCTTCCTTGGTTCAAATTTTGGCCAACTAACCATCCAAGCTAAGTCAAATGGGTACTAGCTGCAAGTTTGGGGCATCACACACACCTCCCGGCACTTTAGACTGGCTGGCCACTTCACTCTCAGCCTTATCCCCCAGTGGCTAGGTAATGCTCATAGTCTCAGGTGTTCACACATCTTCTGAAACTTCAGACCAGCCAGTCCTTCCTTTTCTCGCTCTCATCTCATGGTCAATGGGTACCAATAGATTATGGCCAAACTCAGCCCAGGTCTTCATTGCTGCATTTCTCCACTTCCACTCATAAGTAGACCCAAGTGATCATCACCATGTTTTCTTCTATCTGTATGCTGAGCAAATAATCTGAGAAGCTGGATTATATGAAGAAGAAAATGGCATCAGAATTGGAGGAAGACCCATTCACAACCTGTGATATGCAGATGACACAACCTTACTTGCTAGGAGTGAAGAGGACTTAAAATACTTACTGAAGAAGATCAAAGACCACCACCTTCAGTATGGATTGCACCTCAGTGTAAAGAAAACGAAAATCTTCACAACTTGACCAATAAATATCATCATGATAAATGGAGAAAAGTTTGAAGTTGTCAAAGACTTCAATTTCCTTGGCTTCACAATCAATATTCATGAAAGCAGCAGTTAAGAAATCAAAGGACATATTGCATTAGACAATTCTGCTGCACAAAATCTCTTTAAAGCATTCAAGAGCAAAGATGTCAGTTTGAGGATGAAGGTGTGTCTGACCTAAGCCATGGCGTTTTTGATAGCCTCATGTGAAAGCTGGACAATGAATAAAGAAGACCTTAGAAGATTTGATGTATTTGAATGATGGTGTTGGCAAACAATATTGAAAGAACTTCTCAAAGAACAAATAAATGTGTCTTCGAAGAGTGCAGCCAGAATGATCCTTGGAAGCAAGGATAGCAGGACGTTGTCTCTTGTACTTTGGACATATTGTCAGGAGGGACCAGTCCCTGGAGAAGGACATCACATTTGGAATAATGGAGGGTCAGTGAAAAATAGGAAGACTCACCTCCTCCCCCCGCCACCCCCAGCTAAATGGATTGACACAGGGCAGCAAGCAAGAACTCAAACATAATAAAATTCTGAATCTGGTACAGGACTGGGCAGGGTTGTGCATGGGTTGCTATGAGTTAGAAGTGACTGGATAACACTTAACAATTTTGACAACATAGGGTTTCCAAGGAACAATTGATGGGGTTGAACTGCTCATCTTGCAGTTAGCAGTCCAGTGCTTATTCTACAGTGCCACATCAGGCCCTGGTGGTGGTGGTGTGCCACTGAGTTGGTTCCAACTCATAGTGACTCTATATAAGGGTTTCTGAGGCTGTAAATTTTTACAGGAGCAGAAAGCCTCCTCTTTCTGTCATGGAGCAACTGGTAGATTTGAACTACTGACTTGTGGTTCGCAGCCCAAATTGTAATCCACTACGCTTATGAGGCCCTACTCCAGCATAATCTTATGTTAACCAACTACATTTGTTACAATGCTATGTCCAAATAAGGTTGTATTCACAGGTACTTGGGGTAGGACTTCAACATGATTTTCCTGAGAGATATAATTCAATCCATAACAAGGGTGTAACAGGTAACTGAAAAGCCTATGGCCCCTAACCAAAATGTTGGCTGTTAAACCCACATTGTGGCTCCATGGAAAAAAGACCTTGTGATCTGCTCCCATAAAGACTGTTGTTGTTGTTGTTAAGTGCTGTTGAGTCAGTTCCGACTCACAGAGACCCAGTATAGGGTTTCTGAGGAGCAGCTGGTGAGTTTGAACTGCTGACCTTGTGACCATATATAAAAATGTAATTTACTGAATTTTAATACTTTTTGAGCTTTTAATACTTGGAAAAGTTTTGTTTACTAAAGTCAGACTATTAAAGTACATCAAAGGAAACTGAACACAAGCCATGTTTTAAATGCAATTTAAAATGTTGAAAGGAGTTTGTTTATAAGTGGGATCAAATGTTCAAAATCCTTTTAATAATAATAGTTAAATATGCTGGCTATCAATAGACTAAGATTTATAAGCCAGAGCTTAAGGAAAAACTAGGTTTTTGAAGTGTAATTTTAATAAATTAAATACTAATTTTAAAAGTCAAAGTTAAACCTCTGCGTAATCTTTTCTTTGCCTATAAAATGAGATTTATGGTAAAACCTCCCTGGTTAGGATTGCTGAGCGGATTAAATGAGACACTCGGTTTAAAGTGTTTGGTACTGGTACCATGCCTGTCAGACAGCATGCAGCAATTATTAATACTATTAACTCTTCCTTAAAGTAAGAGTATAAAAGTGTTAAGACATTGGAGGCTACACAGGGTCAGACACAGACAATTCTCGTGGCAAGGGTAAGCTGTCCACCGTGAATCTTTGCTCCTCAGCTGCTCTTTGAACAGGAAAGCTTACCCTTGTCTTATCTAGGCTCCCCTCAAATGCATTAAGCTTCTCCAGCAGGGGTGGTGGTCAATTCATTGTCATTACATCACCCAGTGTCCCCTTTCCCAGTGCACATTTCTGTCATTCATCCATTCTTCGAGTACTCATTGAGGTGTCAGGTACTAGAGATACAGCAGTGACCAATACAGATGAAAACCCCTGACCTCATGCAGCTTACACTCTAATAGCAGAAGTAGGCATCAAACAAAATCTAAAGTGGATTCTACAGTATGCTAGAGGATAAAGATAAATGGGATTGTCAGGGGCAGGGATTGTAATTTTCAGAAAGTATGGCCAAGGTTGACCCATTCCATTGCCAAGCTGGTATCTGAGTCATTTGGGCCAAGACTTTCAGGAGGTACGAGAGTCTTCCACACAGAGGGAACAGTTAAGTGCAAAGGCTGTCAGGTGGGAGTTTGGTTGGCCTATTGGAATTACCTGGAGGAGGTCGGTGAGGTTGGAGAGGAGTGAGAAGGTGGGAGGAGATGAGATCAGAGAGGTGACAGGAGTTGGGGTGGCAGCTGATTGTGGAGGACCTCATGATCTGTGGAGGACTTTGACTTTTACTCTGAATGAAGTCAGGGAATTATTAGGACATTTTTGGGACAATTAGGGAAATTAAAATATGAACTACATATTGTTATTGTTGTTAAGTGCCCTCAACTTGGTTCCAACTCATAGAAACCCTATATAGAGTTTCCAAAGAGCAGTTCGTTGGGTTTGAACAGTCAACCTTATGGTTAGCAGTCCTGTTCTTATCCTACGGCACCACACCAGGACTCCATGTGTCATATAGTATTTAACCAATATTACAGTTCTTGGGTGTGATCATTCCCAATAAGTTGAAATCAAAATTTGGGCTTTACTCTTCTTAGAAAAAATATGCTGAAATATGTAGGGGTGAAGGGTCATGGTGTTTGTAACTTACTTTCAAATGATTTGGCAAAATGACTCTAGGGATATTAGTTATCTATTTGATGTTATTGTTGTTCCGACTCATAGGAGCAGCTGGTAGTTTGAGCCACAACCGATCTTGTGGCCCAGTGCTTTATCCCACAGTGCCACACTGAGTAACAAATTATTTCAAATTTACAGGCTTCAAACAATTATATGATCTAACATCTGGAAGTGGCTTAGCTGGATTGTTCTTGCTTTGGGTCTATCATGAACTGCCGTCTAGCTACTGAGTTAGGAAGACTGCTTCCACTCACATGCTAGTTGGCTGGAGGCCTCAGTTTTTCATCATGTGGATATCTCCAAAGTGCTACTTGAGCGCCCTCCTGGTAAGTCTGTTGGGCTTCCTAAGGATGAAGGAAACCAGAGAGAGAGAAAGAGCATAAGGTAGAAGCTACAATGCCTTTTATGACCTAGTCTTAGAAATCATACACTGTCATAGCTGCCACCTTCTAGTCTCTAGAAGGGAGTCTGTACATCTAACTTACACTCAAGGGGAGAAGAGTTAAGCTCCACCTCTTGAAGAGCAGACTATCACAGAATATTCTTTGTAAAGTGTAATATGTTGTTGTTAAGTCCGACTCAGTGAACCTGCATAGTGTTTCCAAGGTTGTAAATCTTTGCAGGAGCAGAAAGTCTAATTTGTTTTTATAATAATTATTATGATCAGTATATATTAACTCTGCTAATCCATTTTCCTAAGCAGTTCTGGTAGCATAGTGGTTATGAGTCAGGCTGCTAACCTCAAGGTCAGCAGTTCAAAACTACCAGCTGTTTTGAGGGAGCAAAAGAAACGCTGTGCAGGATCGCTATGAGTCAGAACTGACTCCACAGCACATAACCACCATCAGTCCACTTTCCTTGGGAGTCCTGGTGTGGCGCTGTAGGTAAGCACTGGGCTGCATGGTTAGTTTGAACTGCAAGGTCAGCGATTCCAACCCACAAGCTGCTCCTTGGAAACTCTATATAGAGTTAGAACCCACTTGACAACACGTAACAAAACAATAAATGGTCTCTCTTTGAGTAAGGAGTCCTGGTGTGGCGCTGTGGGTTAATGTACCAGACTTCAAAGCTGTTTGAACTGCAAGGTCGCCAGTTCAAGCTCACCAGGTGCTCCTTGGAAACCCTCTACAGGGTCGCTATGGGTCAGAACCGACTCGATGGCACTTCACAACAACAACAACTTTGAGTAAGGGCCTGAAAGGGCATTTGCAAGGAAAACGTGTGGGGGAAGAGAATACGGGCCCAAAACTTGTCAAGAGAACAACCTTTAACCTCTCCTTTCATCTCATTTGCCTCAAGACAGAAGAGGCAGAGAGGAATCATTCTTTTCTTCTAGGTGACTTCTTCCTCAGGGTGAAGTTGTCTTCAGCACTCCTAGTCTGGTGGGGGTGGCTGTGTGCCGTGGAGTCGGTTCTGACTCATAGCCACCCTGTACAGGGTTTCTGAGGCTGTAAATCTTTACGGGAGTAGAACACCTCATCTTTCTTCCGCAGAACGGCTTATAGTTTTGAACTGCTGACCCTAAGGTTAGCAGCCTGACTTGTAACCACTATTTTACCAGAGCTCCTAATTCCTAGTCTAGACACACTCAATAAGTGTTTGATGATGATGATAACAAAACAATAAATATTTTCATTTCGCTATATTTGATGATGCTGTTGTTGAAGATTCACATATGTGTTTGTTGAACCGCATGAACACATGTGTGAACAAGACTGACTCTTCCGAATGTGTGTTTACTCTTGATGACTGTTGGTTAGTTATTGATCACAGTTATGAGGATAGACTAATGTGATTTCAACCAGTGGGTTTCTCATGAGCACAGAGAAACAGAATGATGTCTTGTGAATTCATTCCTTCACACGAATTGTAGTAATAGCTCTTCCCATGTGCCAGGTTCTGTTCTAAATGATATGGTGTCATTGAATCGATTCCTACTGACAGGGATCCCAGCTACAACAGGATGCCACCTGCCTGGTCCTGTGCCACCCTCATAATCATTGCTGTCTAAGCCCATGGTTGCAGCCGTGGTGCCAGTCCTGTTTCTTGAGGGTCTTCCTCTTTTTTTCGCTGACCGTCCACTTTAACAAGCATAATGTCCTTCTTCAGAGACCAGTCCCTCCTGATAACATGTCTAAAGCACATGAAACAAAGTCTCGCCATCCGCACATCTAAGGAGCATTCCGTCTGTTCTTCCAACGCAGATGTGTCTGCTCTTCTGGCAGTTAATACTTAATCGTATTTGCCAACACCCTGATTTAAAGGCACCAGTTCTTCTTTCATCTTCCTTATTTATTGTCTAGCTTTCACATGCATATGAGGTGATTGACAATACCATGGCTTGGGTCAGGCACACCTTAGTTTTCAGAGTGACATATATGTTTTAGGACACTCTCAAGAGATCTTTTGAAGCAAGTTTACTCAACGCAATAATACATCATTTGATTTCCTGACTGCAGCTTCCCCGGGTGTTGATTGTTAATCCAAGTAAAATTAAATCCTTGGCAACTTCAATCTTTTCTTCATTTAACCTGATGTTGCTTATTGGTCCAGTTGTGAGGATTTTTGTTTTCTTTATGCTGAGGTGTAATCCACACTGAAGACTGTAGTTTTTGATCTTTATCAGTATGTATTTCAAGTCCTCTTCACTTCCACAAACAAAGCTGTGTCGTTTGCACATATTAGTTGATTTAGTCTTCAAAATAACCCTATGAACTAATATTATCTCCCTTTTACAGATGATGAAACAGAGGTATACGGAAGTCAAGAGACTTTCCTATGTTATATCGCACATAGTCTGATTACAAGAGTATATGTTTGCTGTAGTGACCTAGTGCTGTTGTAATAAAAATACTACAAGAATAGAAATTTATTTTCTCATAGTTCTGGAGGCTAAATGTCCTTGGTTTGTAGACAATCGTTGCATGCTATCTGCTTTCCCCTGTGTGTATCTCAGTGCAAGTCTACTCCTTTTATAACTCAGAAACGCTTAGGCTTAGGATCCACCCAACTCCATAGGACCCTATTAACATAAGAAAAGAAAATCCCTAGTTCCAAACAGGATTGTATTTACAGAAAGAGGTGTTAGGATCTCAGCATACATTTTGGATTCAACACAATTGGATTCAGAACAGCACTCCAAACCACTATTTAAAAATGTCTGTTTAAAAATGTCACAATCCATCTTTATCTTTTTAAGGTATCTAAATATAAGCAGGAGTCCTGGTGTGACACTGTGGGTTAATGTGCCAGACTGCAAAGCCATTTGAACTGCAAGGTCGGTGGTTCAAGCTCACCAGTGGCTCCTTGGAAACCCTGTATAGGGTCGCGATGGGTCAGAAGTGACTCAACAGCACTTAACAAGAACAACAAATATAAGCAGGTGTGGTTCTTAATATAATTTAAGCAGTTGAGAGTAAGATTTAGGAAACTAGAAGTCCAGGTAACATAGGAGGCTCAGCAGACAGGAGCTAAGAGACAACCTAGACCAGCAGTTCTCAAATGGCTCCTGAAAAGCCTCAGGGATCCTGTGGATGTCCATGTATCTGCTTGTTCACCCCTCCATCCACTGCCCCAATTCAACCGTAGCAGCCCCACTTGGATCCATTTTACATAATGTTCCTCTGTATACCTCCAGGTTTGCCTAGACCACTGCTGTAGTCTCTAGATTGTCAAGGAAAATGTGGTAGACTTTGAAGGAGGCCAAAATAGGACTTTATCTCTTTCAATGAGCTTGGTGCTATCTCCAGAGGATGCTTGTGAAGCTATTTAGTTGGATAGCAGTGTGAGCCTTTCATTGTCTTTTACCATTTTGCAACTCTGTACAGATAGAAATTAACATACGGAGGCAATCCAGATGATCCCTGATCTTTGAAATCTAAATGCATTTTGTACAGGGACCATGCAATTGATTTCTGCCTTGTAGAAGAAATCATTTTTGCCTTCATTAGCAAATTTATTTTTGCATTCCTGACTTTTTATGAGTTTGTTCTTTAGGTTCTCTTTTGAACTCGCGTTTACATTAAAGAGTTACATAAAATGTTTAACATCCATGTGCATTTTGTATTTATATGAGTCTTGATTCTCCCTTTAAAAAAAAAAAAAAAAAAAATTATCCCTTAACAAGTTGTTCTCCCTGCATTCACTCTGAGCTCTCTGATTGTTTGTCCCCGTCCAATCCATTCTCCAAACAAAAGCCAGAGTAAACTTGCCAAGGGCAAATCTCATGATGTTCTTTCCGGGCACAAACTGACGTGCTGTATAGCCTGCTGACAGCAGCGTAGCCCTGACTCAATCATTCTCTGGAATTGGGCACCTCAGCTCCATCAAACTTCTGTACTTCTTCCATGACAAATGCTCCATTACAGGAGCTGAAGTTACCTCCAGCTAGCCCTGCACCCACTGGATTGGCCCGCCGAAGTCTCACCAGCCAATCAACATCACTCTGAGATTTGCCTTTCTAATACAGGACAGCCACCTACTGTGGTGGCTTGTGAGTTGCTGTGATTCTGAAAGCTATGCCACTAGTATTTTAAATACCAGCAGGATCATCCATGGTGAACAGGTTTCAGATGAGCTTCCAGACGGAAGACAGACTAGGAAGAAGGAGTGACAAACTACTTCTGAATATTTAGTCACTAAAGCCTTATGAATAGCAGAGAAACACTGTCAGATATTGTGCCAGAAAATGAGCCCCTTGGGTTGGAAGTCACTCACAATGCGACTGGGGAAGAGCTGCCTCCTCAAAGTAGAGTTAACCATGATGATGTGAAAGGAGTAAAGCACATGGGAGAAAAGCCCACGGGACCTTCACTTGCTGATGGGGCACAACTCAAAATGAAGAGAAACAGCTGTAAACATCCATTGAAAATCGGAATATGGAATGTACAAAGTATGAATCTGGGAAAATTGGAAGTTGTCAAAAATGAAATGGAATGCATAAACATCGATATCTTAGGCATTAGTGAGCTGAAATGGACTGGTATTGGCTATTTTGAATCTGATGACCACATGGTTTACTATGCCAGAAATGACAAATTGAAGAGGAATGGTATTGCATTTATTGCCAAAAAGAACATATCCAGATCAGTGATGAGGTACAATGCTGTCTGTGATAGGATAATATCCATGCTCCTACAGGGAAGCCCAGTTAA
>NW_006408572.1:10613537-10629835 GCF_000296735.1 Chrysochloris asiatica
CTGGACAGTGAATAAGGAAGACCGTAGAAGAATTGATGCTTTTGAGTTATGGTGTTGGAGGAGAATGTGGCAAGTGCCATGGACTGCCAGAAGAACCAATAGATCCATTTTGGAAGAAGTGCAGCCAGAGTGCTCCTTGGAGGCCAAGATGGCCAAACTTGGTCTTTCATACTTTGGACATATATTCAGGAGGGACCAGTCTCTGGAGAAGGACTCATGTTTAGTAAGATGGAGGGTCAGAGAAAAAGAAGAAGACCCCCAATGAGATGGATTGGCCAAATGTCAGCATCAATGGACTCAAGCATGGCAATAGTAGTGAGGTTGGCCCAGGATCCAGCAGTGTTTTGTACTGCTGTGCATAAAGTCACTAAGAGTCAGTACCAACTTGATAGCCCCTAACAACAACAAATACAGGACAAAAGGAGCCTGGTGGCACTGTGGGTTAGGTGTTGGGCTGCTATCCACAAGGTTAGTGGTTCAAACCCATCATTCCCAAGGGGAAATGATGAGGCTGTCTAGTCCCATAAAGATTTACAGTCTCAGAAACCCCAAGGAGTGGTCCTACTCTATCCTGTAGGATAACTATGAGTTGGAATTGATTCAATGGCAGGACAGAAAAGATGTGTCGGTGTTTTTTCAAAAGTTTTTAAAGATCTACTTCTTTTCCCCTCTCCCAAACCTCATTCCTCAGATCCTAGATTCTGTGCCAGATTGGGTGTTTAGGTTGCCTAGCATGGAGTCCTGATGTAGTGCTATGGGATAAAGCACTGGATCGCAAGGTCAGTGGTTCAAACTCACCAGCCAGTCCTTGGAAACCCTATATGCAGGGTCATTATGAGTCAGAACTGACTCTACAGTATTAAACCACAACGACAACAGCATGGAGTCCTGGTGTGGCACTGTTGGATAAGCATGGGACTGCCCACCACATGTTGGTGGTTCAAACCCACCAGCCGTCCCCTGCAAACTCTATACAGGGTTTCTATGAGTCGAAATCAACTTGATGGCACATAACAACAAGAAGCCTGGCAATATAAAATAAAAAACACATCAACAAAAGTCCACTCAGGTCTTATTCATTGGTCTCTTAATCTTCATTTTTTCTTTAGTAAAATTTCCAGCACTTTCTAGTCCCCTTAGAAGAAAAACACAGGATCCTTGATAAGACCCCCAAAGTCCCACTTATTTCTCTGTCCTTACCCTCACCCTCTCTTGCTCCAGTCACACATGCCTTCTGACCCATCCCTTCCTCACCCAGGGCTTTCTCATTTTGTGTTAGGCAACCTCACTTCCCCTCCCAACCACTTCTTTCTGACCATTGTTGGGCTAAAAAACAAAACAAAACATGTATTCATTCGTTAAATCTCTGTTTAAATATTACATTGCTTCATCAGGGAGATCTGGTTGGTTCACCATCCCATTAATTTACATAATCTCCCAGCACCTTGTACTTGGAGCTAAAGAATAATCACTGGACTATTAGCCGCATGTAAGTTATGGTGTTGGAGGAGAATATTGAAAGTCTCATGGACTACCAAGAAAACACAAACAGATCTGTGTTGAAAGAAATACAGCCAGAATGCTCCTTGGAAGCCAGAATGGCCAGACTTTGTTTCTCATACTTTGTACTTATTCTCAGGAGGGACCAGCCCCTAGGGAAGGATATCATGCTTGGTAAAGTGGAGGGTCAGAGAAAAAGAGGACGACCCCCAATGAAATGAATTGGTACAGTGGCGGCAGCAATGTGCTCAGGCATTGCAACGATTGTGAGGCTGGCCCAGGACCGGGCAGTGTTTCATTCTGTTGTGCATAGGGTTGTTATGAGTCGCTACCAACTGGATGGCACCTAACAACAACAACTAACCACAAGTTCAGCAGTTCAAACCCACTAGCTGCTCCTCAGAAACCCTCTACAGGGTTGCTATGAACCTGCTCAGTGGCACTTAACAACACCAACATGCACAAAGGAATGAAATGTTGTCTGGTCCTATACCATCTCCATGATTGGTTATAGATTGAACCATCGTGATCCATATGGGTTTGTTTTGTTTTAACTTTTTTATTGCGAATTGGAGGAAAGTTTACAGAAGAGGTCATCGGTTTTACACTCAACAAATCAAACACTTTGTTTCATCTCAAAGTTTGCAATCCACTCCATATAACAACAGTTATCCCACTTTGTCCTTGGGTAAATGCTGGTCATTCTATGGTGTTGTCACTCCTATATTCCTGTCTATTGTTTGGCTGAAAATTGACCCACAAGGGTTAGCACCCAGTACTTCTTGCAGTGACAGTTATTTTAATATTCATAACCATTGGTTTAACATCTCTCTTTCCCAAGAATCAATAAACTCCAAAAGATAGAAACCCTATCAGTTATTTATCATGGGGTCCTCATTCCTTCACTCAGTGCTTGGCAGATAAAACCACTGCCATTGAACCAATTCCAACTCAGAGCAGGGGGCACTACAAAAATATTATGTGTTTGTTGACAGTAGGGTTCTGAGCCCAATTATGAGACGGGGGGAGAAGGAAGATGGGGGTGGTGGGAAGTAGGGGGATGCACAGTGAATTTTTTTTATTCTGGTAAATATATACGTAACAAAACATTTGCTATTTCAACATTCTTCACATGTACAGTTCAGTGACATTAATTATGTTTACAATGCCCAACCTTACTATTACTCATTTCCAAATTTTCCATGAGTATTCCTCCTCCTCTTTCTTTTTCTTGCTCTTGCTTTGGCAACTACTAATAAACTTCGGGAGTCCTGGTGTGGAGCTGTGGGTTAATGTGCTGGACCGTGAAGTCGGTTTGAACCACAAGGCCGGCAGTTCACTAGCCACTCCTGGGAAACCATATACAGAGTCGCTATGGGTCCAAACTAAGTCAGTGGTGCTTAACAACGCCAATAACAATAAACTTTGGCCTCTATAATCTTGTGCAGTGAACTTTTCTTCACATAGTGAATTATGGGTAGGGTTGTGACAGCAGCCTGGACTCTAATTCATGATCCAGTTTCCTTCCACTTGAGTCTGGGCAACTGGGGATTGTATTTATCAGTCATGAACTGTCTTCATCTCTGTTTAATCATATCTTGGGTTTTTCTTCAGAATATTCCTTGTTGGACTGGCCTTCCTTTTTATTAATGATTCACCAATCTCTAAACTGAAAGTACATCCAGATTATCTCAAAATGTAGTCATTCCAAACAGTCGGGCAGTTCCTTAAAAGGTTAAACACAGAGTTACCAAATGACCCAGCAATTCTACTCCTAGCTTTGTACTCAAGGAACTGAAAAAACATGTCCACACAAAACTTGTACAATGAAGGTTTATAGTAGCACTATTCACAATAGCCCCAAAGAAGAAACAAGACAAGCTGATGAATGAATAAATTAAAACATGGCATTTATACATACAGTGGACTCCTGGTGTGGCGCTGTAGGATCAGCACTGGACTTCAAACCGCAAGGTCAGCAGTTCAAACCCATCAGTTGCTACTCAGAAACCCTATACAGGGTCACTGTGAGCTGGACCCGACTCGATTACTCTTAACGACATACATACAATGGAATATGATTTGGCAATAAAAAGAAACTACTGACATACTACAATTTAGATGAACCTTGAAAATCTTATAGCAAGTGAAAAAAGCCACATAAAAAAAGGCCTCAGATTATATATTATTCATATGAAATGGCTAGAATTGGCAAAACTATAGAGACATAAAGTGGATTTGTGGTAGCCAGAGGTTGGGGCTGGGGAGAAATGAGAAGTAACTAATCATGTTTTTAGGGGGTGGTGATGAAAATTTCTAAAATTGTATTGATGGTTGTACAACTCTATAAATATACTAAAACCCATATAATTTTGCACCTCAAATGGGTGAACTGTGTGGTATTGTAAATTTTATCTCAACAAAGCTATTATTTTTTAATTAAAAAGCTGTTGTCACTAATATTGTTAGAATCTAACCATCCTGGGTTATCTACTGAGACATATGGACTTTCTCCTGTCCCCACCCCCATTCACTTATGAAAAATCTATACATGCAAATATGAGGGTAAGTCTCAAATTATCTGCACCCTTGCTGTAGAATTTATTTTAATCAACTTTTAGAGATGACAAACACATCATTTTTTGACATAATATCCTTGTTTTTCAATACACTTTGTCCATCTGTCAACAAGCTTTCATATTCCTGTATTAAAAAATGTTTAGGCTGAGCTGTGAGCCATGAATGCACCATGAATGCATTGTCTTCACTTCTTCATCAGAGGTGAATCTTCATCCTCGAAGGGTTGCTTTCAGGGGACCAAACAGATGAAAGTCAGATGGAGCAAGATCAGGACTACAGGGAAGATGCTTCACCTCAAAATAAAGTTTCTGCAGAGTGTCAACAGTGGGGGCAGAGATGTGCAGACGTGCATTGTCATGCAAGATCACAACATACTTGGATAGCAGTCCTCTGCATTGAATCTGAAGTATATGCTTCAGCTCTTCAGTGCACTGTAATGAGCACTGTTAATTGTTGAACCTTTTTCCTGATAGTGTTCCAATACCAGCTCTTGAGCATTCCAGAAAACTGTAGGCATCAATTTTCCAGCTGATAGTGACTTTTGAACTTTTTCTTGATTGGTGATGGAGGATGTTTCCATTCCATAAACTCTGCCTTTTACTCTCAGGTTTGTAGTGATGAATCCATGTCTCATCACCAATAACGATTTCTTTTAAAGAAACTTTTACTTTCCTTTGAATATCAGTGCAAATTTAGTTGTTTTGGTACTCATCTCACACAAACTTTTTGAAACCTGTCTGTCGTGAATTATTTCCCAGGCAGTGCCATGACTGATTTGCAAATGATTATGCCACATAATCCACTGTCACTCATCTATTCGACAAAATCATTTCACATGCATGCTAAACGTTGTCATCAGCCATAGATGAGATGGATGTTTTAATATAACCAGAGTGCAGATAATTTTTGACTCACCCTGGTATATAAACATTTCATAAAATTATCAGGGGATTCCTAGGTAGAACAAAGTCCACTTATTGACTCTTTGTTGTTTTTGTTGTTAAGTGCCATTGAGTTGATTTCGACCCTTTGCGACCCTGTATAGGGTTTCTAAGGACCAACTGGTGAGCTTGAACCACTGACCTTGCAGCTTAAACAACTTTGCTGTCTGACACATTAGCCCACAGCGCCACACCAGGACTCCTTAGAGGTCTATAAACCCCAGGTAGAGAGCCCTGCTTTGAATAAATACTTTATTAGAAAATACTAGGTCAGGTTCATACCTAAATGATTTCTTTCATCATCAACCTTCACCTTGGCCGTGGCCCACTCTTGTCACAGCCTCTCCTCCCCAACACACTGGAACTTTATGTGAATGTGGGGTTGATCTTTAGACTTGAAGTTCAGATTTGAGCTGCCATCGTGTTAGGGGTCCTTCAGACTATGTAGCTGATAGTGGACTGTTTGACTTTGGTCATGTTGGTATGAACTCTATCCTTGGCCTTGAGACCCATAATGTCATGGGTGAGGTCTGAGTGGTCCAGGGACATCTTTCTCCAGTTGTTTTTGACATCCTTTCTTGATTAGTGTGGTTGGCAGAGTTTTAAGATGGTCCCTATGACTTTCACCCTTGGTCTGTTGCTGTTGTTAGCTGCCTTGAGTTGTCTCTGACCAATGGCAACCTCATGCACAGCAGAATGAAATGCTGCCTGGCCCTGCATCTGACTTCAGATCAGACTGTTGGGATCCACAGACTTTTCATTGACTGATTTACAGAAGCAGATCATTAGGCCTTTCTTCCCAGTCCATTTTATTCTAGATGCTCTCCTGAAACAAGTTCAACCTCACAGCCAACACAAGTCTCCATTGACAGGCGGGTGGTGGCTATGCATGAAATGCCTTGTCTGGGAATCGAACTCAGGTCTCCCGCACAAAAGATGATTTCTATCACAGAACTACAACTGTCCTTCTCCCTTGCTATTGCTCCCATGGTAGATGGCAGAAGTGATATTATTCAAGTGAACATAAGAGCAGACCATTTTCTCTGGTTGGTACCAGAAGAGAATGTCAGATTCAAAGCATGGAAATGATTCAATGTGTTGTTGCTGGCTCTGAAGAAGGAAGGGGTTGTGTGACAAGGAATGCTGTAGCTTCTAGTAGCAGAAAGGGACTGCTGGCTAATAGCCAGCAAGAAAACAGGGTCCTCAAACCTACAACAGCACAAAACTGGATTCAGCCAACAAACTAAATAACTCTGGAAGCAGACTTTTCCTTAGAGCTTCCAGATAAGAGACCAGACCTACTGACATCTTGATTTCAATCTCAGGAGACCCTGACCTGAGACCCTACTCATGGACTCCTGACATGTAGAATTGTGAGCTCATCAGTGGGCTTTGGTTTAAGACTAAGTTTGCTGAATAGACACTGAATACACCTTGTCTCGTGCCACACTGCAGCTGGCTGTCATTCTATTGAATAGTTTCCTAGATCTAGCTCTTTTTCTCACCGTGCTAGCTATTGTTGGCTTCCAATTTAATGGCAACAGATCTGACTATTGTGATCCCAAGCAGTCTCATTTCCTGATTTGTGGAAGTAGACCTTTCTTTCTAGTCTGTCCTAGTCTGAAAGCTTTGCTGAAACCTGCTCAGCCTCATAGTAACACGTGACCCTCCACTAACAGATGGGTCGTGGCTGTTCATGAGGTGAATCCGATCGAGGTCTCTTGCATAGGAGTCAAGAGAGAACTTTACTACTGAACTGCTACGGAACCATCACTGCCCCCATCTTTTCCTCATAAACTTTCTGAAAAGGTTGTTTGCTTCCAGGGGGTGATATTATACCCTCTGGATACCCACAGACCTGTCTTTTACCATTTCTGGCTCCATTAGGGTCCTTCTCAGTCAAGTTTCAAACCTTAAAGCTAAAGTGAACCTCTAACCATTGCAGGTAAGGAAGCTGAGGTGAGGTCAGCACTACAGCTGGTGTTCCCAATGTGCTCTCATTTCCTGGAAGAGCAGCAGCCTGAAGCTTATGTGACAGTGCTTGGCCTCGGCACCTCGCTCTGCACATCACCCCTAAACAGATGTTGGAACTCTAACCCTAACACTTGTGGATGTAATCCTGTTTGGGAGTAAAGTTTTCTTGGTTATGTTAATGACATCATATTATTAACATCAAACTAATCTCAACTGTCACCACTTGTCTGTCAAGTTGTTGTTGTACTGTGGTGGCTTGTGTGTTACTGTGATGCTAGAATCTGTCACTGGTATTTTAAATATCTGTAGGGTCATCCAAGTGGACAGGTTTCAGCGGAGCTTCTAGACTAGGACAGACTAGGAAGGAGAACACCATATGAATAGCAGCAAAACACTGTCAGATACAGTGCCAGAAGATGAATCCCTCCGGTTGGAAGGCTGAGAAAGGGCTGCATCCTCAGAGTAGAGTTCATCTTAGTTATGTGAATAGACCAAAGCTTTCAAGACCATCATTTGCTGATGTGGAACAACTCGAAATGGGAAGAAATAGCTGAAAACATTCATGAATAAATGGAATGTGGAGTTTAAGAAATATGAATCTTGGAAAATTGGAAGTTGTCACAAAATGAAACAGAAGTCATGAAGATCAATATCCTAAGCATTAGTGAGCTGAAATGGATGATTATTGGTCATTTTGAATCAGATAATCATATGGTTTCCTATGCTGGGAACGACAAACTAAAGAGAAATGGCATCACATTCATGCTCAAAAAAAAGTTTTTCAATATCTATCTTGAAGTACATTTCTGTCTGTGATCAAATAATATTCATACATCTCCAAGGAAGACCACTACTATTCAAATTTACCCACCAACTTCAAAAGCCAGTGATGATGAAACTGAAGAATTCTACCAACTTCTTTAATCTGAAATTGGTCAAACATGCAGTCAAGATGCATTAATAATCATTAGTGATTGGAATGCAAAGGTTGGAAACAAAGAGGAAGGATCAGTAGTTGGAAAATATGAATTTGGTGATAGAGAGGATGCGGGAGATTGCATGAGAGAATTTTGCAAGACCAGTGACTTATTCATAGCAATACCTTTTTCCAACCACATGTGAACTTCACCAGATGGAATATACAGAAATCAAATTGACTACATCTGTAGGAAGAGACAATGGAGAAGCTCAATATCATCAGCCAAAATAAGGCCGGGACTGACTGTGGAACAGGTCATCAGTTGCTCATATGCAAGTTCAGGCTGAAACTGAAGAAAATTAAAACAAGTTCATGAAATAAAAATATGCCCTTTAATATATCCCACTTGAATTTAAAGACCACCTTAAGAATAGATTTCATGCATTAGAAACCAATGACCAAAGTCCAGAAGAGTTGTGGGATGACATCAAGAACATCATACAAAAAGAAAGCAAAATGTATTAAAATTAAAAAAAAGACAAAAATGACTGTCAGAAGAGACTCTGAAACTTACTCTTGCATGTAGAGAAGCTAAAGTGACTTGAAGGAAAAATGAAGTAAAATAGCTGAACAGAAAATTCCAGAGGACAGTTTAAGAAGACAGAGTATTATAATGAAATGTGCAAAGACCTAGAATTAGAGAACCAAAAGGGAACAACACGCTCAACATTTTTCAAGCTGAAAGAAATGAAGAAAAAATTCAAGCCTCTATTTGCAATATGTGGAGCTGTGGGTTAATGTGCCAGACTGCAAAGCCGTTTGAACTGCAAAGTTGGCAGTTCAAGCTCACCAGCGTCCCCTTGGGAACCCTATACAGGGTCGCTATGGGTCGGAACTGACTTGATGGCACTTAACAACAACAACTACATGGACAAAATATTGAATGATGCAGGAAACATCAAAAGAAATTGAAAGGAATACACAGAATCACTGTACCAAAAAAAAATTGGTTGATATTCAAGCATTTCAAGAAATAGTAGATGATTAAGAATTGATGATATTGAAGGAAGAAGTCCAAACTGCACTTAAAGTATTGGCAAGAAATAAAGCCTTAGGAATTTTGTTCATAAAGTCGCTCTAAGTTGGAACCAACTTGATGGCACCTAACAACAACAATAGGAATTGATGGAATATAAATTGAAATGTTTCAAGAAAATAGCACCTCACTGGAGGCAATCATTCATCTATACCAAGAAATTTGGAAGACAGCGACCTGGGCAACCAAATGGAAGCGTTTCATATTTGTGCCATTCCAAAGAGAGGTAACCCAATGGAATGTGGAAATCGTCAAACAATATCATTAATATCACATAAAAGTAAAATTTTACATGAAGATCATTCAAAATGATTGTAGCAGTACATTGACAAGGAGCTGCCAGAAATTCAAGCCAGAATCAGCAGAGGACATGGAATGAGGGCTATCATTGCTGACGTCAGATGGATATTGGCTGAAAGCAGAGAATACCAGAAACATGTTTTCTTGTGCTTTATTGACTATGTAAAGGCATTCAGCTGTGTGAATTATTGCAAACTATGAATAACATTGGAAAGAATGAGTATTCCTGAACTCTTAATTGTGTTCATGAGGAACCTGTACATAGACCAAGATTCAGTTATTCCAACTGAACAAGAATATACTGAGTGGTTGAAATCAGGAGAGGTTGGGAAAGGGTTGTATCCTTCAATCTGTATTCTGAACAAATAATCTGAGAAACTGGATTATATGAAGAAGAACGTGGCATCAGGATTAGAGGAGACTCATTAACAACCTGTGATATGCAGATGACACAACCTTGCTTGATGGAAGCAGAGGGGACTTGAAATACTGATGAAGTTCAAAGACTATATAGCCTTCAGTGTGGATTGCACCACAGTGTAAAGAAAACAAAAATCCTCATAACTGGACCAATAAATAACATCACATGATAAACGGAGAAAAGATTGAAGTTGTCAAAGACTTCATTTTGCTTGGACTCACAATCAACACTCATTGAAGCAGCAGTCAAGAAGTCAAACGCTGTATTGCTTTAGGCAAATCTGCAAAATACCTCTTTAAAGTGTTAAAGAGCCAAGAAAGGTATGTCTAACCCAAACCATTGTGTTTTTAATCACCTCATATGCATGTGAAAATTGGAGAATGAATTTAAAAGACCATGGTAGAATCAATGCATTTGAATTATGGTGTTGAAGAATATTAAAAGTACTGCCAGAAGAATAAACAAATCTGTCTTGGAAGAAGTACAACCTGAATGATCCTTAGAAGTAAGGAAGGCCAGACTTCATCTCTGGGACTTTGGCTATGTCAGGAGGGACTAGTCCCTGGAGGACATCATGCTTGGTAAAGTGGAGGGTCCGCATAAAAGAGGAAGACTCCCAACAAGAAGGATTGACACAGTGGCAGCAACAATGGGCTCAAACAGAACAAAATTGTGAGGAAGACACAGGACCGGGCAATGTTTCGTTCTGTTGTGCAACCTTACAACAACAACAACAGTCACTCCTGAGGTATGTTGTTGTGATGTGCCATGGAGTCGGTTCCAACTCATAGCGACCCTGCACAGGGTTTCCAAGGCTGTAAATCTTTACAGGAGCAGAAAGCCTCATCTATCTCCCGCGGAACAGCTGATAGTTTCAAACTGCTGACCTTGCGGTTCGCAGCCTGATTTGTAACCACTACGCTACCAGAGCTCCCTCCTGAGGTATAGAAAGAGCAAATGAGAAACAAATGGGAGCAAATTCTAGGAAAGAAAGAAGCCAGGTGAGAATCCTTTCCAACAAAGGAACTAAGGAAGGATTCCACACAGCCTGGACCCTGATTGTTGGAGTCCTGGTGTGGCCCTGTAGGATTAACAGTGAACAGTAAGCTGTGTTTGAACCACAAGGTCAGTGGTTTAAACTCACCAGCCTCTCCTCAGAGATATACAGGGTGGCTTTGAGTCGGAACTTACCGGATGGCACATAACAACAACAGACCCTGATTTGAACCTTTACTTTCTCCAGGAGTGTGAGAAAATACAGGTCTGTTTTTTAACCATTTCATGACTGAGTTGTTTGTTTTCTGCTTTGAATTTTTTCTTGATACTATGTGTTTTCAGCAATGGAAACATGCTAAAATCAAGGCAAAAGATGTTTGAAGTACTATGGATTTGGGTACAATTATGTGAGACACATATGTCCCAAGTGGTCTCATTGGTGGGATGAGCTGTGTTTCTTCAGATTCGCTTAGTTGTACAGGTATCCACCAGGCAGCAGCAAGTGCTACAAGTGAGATAGCAGTTTCCCAAGAAACTGAGATGCAGGAAATGTTGGTGGGCTGTACATGTCCCACGGGTCATGAAAGTGTTAGTCATCCACTTGTGGTATTTCTGTTACAGTAACTATGGCTGGGATTGAAAGAGAAGGGCAGAGGGGCTCACTCAAGTGTCCTAAGATGACTCAAAATGAGAAGCCATCTTCGGAGACCCACCAATGGACAAAGAAAGGCTTGTATGTAAAGAAGTGGTACTCTGGTCTAGAGTCTGAGAAATGGGTTTTGAAGGGCAAGATCGAGTGAGGGAAGGGCATGATTTCAACTACCAAGATCGAATCTCACAGAAGGCGTGGATTCTTCAGCTCTCTTGGAGAGGCCGAGACAGGCCTCAAGAGCTTTCAACTCTTTCTCACCATCAACTTTCGGATGCCGGTTGCTGTTTAAGGCTGTGTATATGGCGTGGTGTATGTGACTGTCATTGGAATGTATACCCACCTGGTTGCTTGTAGGCAGGGATGGATTCACCACTAAGCACGGTATGTACCAGCTTACAGTAAGTACGCACGGGCTGAATTGTGTTTGCTTACTGATCTGTGACCGTGGTGAAGCCCAGCTGAAATTGCTCACTACAGGTTAGTAAACACAATTAAGCTCCTGCATACCTAGCTTATTGACTAATCAGTCCCTATTTTCGGGGCCTACTTCACTGCTGCGCTTCCCCTCCACCTTTCTGATATGTTTGCCTTCTTTCTTCCTCTACTACCTTGTATCATGAAGAGCTAATAAGCTTTAATGGGGAAATTAGATACTACATATCTTTCAGAACAGTCCCTGGGTGGTGCATGTGGTTAAGTGCTGGGTTACTAACCAAGTGGTTGAAAGGTTTGAACCCACTCAGAAGTGCCTTGGAAGAAAGATCTGGCAATCTACTTCTGAAAGATTACAGTCATGAGAACCTTACAGAGCCCAGTACTACTCTGATACAATGGGTTGCCATGAGTTGAAATCAGACAGCAACTGGTTTATTTAGTATTGAAAACACATCCGCCAAACTGCCTTCCTCCTCTTGCCTCCCTTTGGAAGTGAGGGACTTTGCAACAAGTTTATGGGAAAAAATGAAAAGATAATGGAATTTTTCCATGAACTTTTTGAAGACCCCTCATAAAACATCCCAGAGCCCTGGTTGCTGCCTTTGCTGATGCCACTGAGTTGGTTCTAACTCATAGAAACCCTGTGAAGCAGGGGTGGGCCGTATAATGCCGTCTGGCCCTGCCAAAGCACCTTGTAGTTCCAGCCATCTTACTGTTGTTGTTAAGTGCCATCCAGTCTTTTCCGACTCATAGAGACCTTGTATAGGGTTTCCAAGGAGCAGCTGGTGAGTTTGAACCGCTGACATTGTGGTTCAAGCTGACCTTTATCCCACAGTGCCACACCTTTGATAAAATATAGCAGGCTAATTTTTAAGTTGATAATTTTGTGTGGCCTATGAATGATGTTATAAATTTTGGCAACAAAATGGTTCCCCACCCTTGTTGTATAAGGCTTCCGAGAGTGATTGGTGGGTTTAAACTGCCAACTTCGTAGTTAGCAGTCTAGTGCTTATCCTACAGTGTCACATCAGGTCTCGCCTTTGCTGATGAGATGGATTCACTTTTGGAACCAGTCACTTATTTCTGCTATAATGGGCTCCAGTCAGACCTTTAGCTCTTGTTCCTGGAGCATGATCTCATTCACATGGAAGCCAAATCTCTCTTGATTGAGAAGTGTTGGGATTCTTTGTGTGGGTACAGAGCCCAGGGTAGACATGCTGAGGGCCTGGGGGACTGAGGTGGGGGAAGGAGGCGGGTCTGTGCCTGACCTCTGCTGGCCCCAGGCTCCCTGGAGCCTTCTGGATTTGCTCACCCCTTTTCTGTTGGCTTGGGAATGAGTTTGTGGATTTGTGGCTTTCCTTGTAATCAAGAAATCTGCCTAAGTCCACAGAATTTCATCTGTTCCAGGACTGGGCCTCTTTTAAAACTTTAAAAATGCAGCCCTGTTAAGAATGAGTTTTATGCATGTGTAAACAGGAGTGTTTTCAGATGAACTTCTGTGTGATCACAGGAATTCTCAGACACTCCAAAGGGGTGAAGCCAGAGGAGGGGAGGTGGGGATGGAAGGGAGATGGGGAGCCCTCTAGCTCTGTAGTGCAGGGTCTTAGGGCAAGGCTGGTGGGGTCCTCACCTCACCAGGAATGTGTTCAGTTCTCACAGGCGGGACTTCTCAAACACTACCTTATAGAGACAGCAGAAGATGGGGGGCGGGAGGAATTTCCAGTTCTGCACCCTGTCCACCTCCTAGGACATAGCCCAGTAAGTTAACCAGATAGGGTAAGCTACTTAAGATTCATAGACTTCACTCACAAACTTTCTTCTGGAAGGTTCTGATTCCTCCAGCCCCACTGCTCCTTCCAATGAGAGACTCCCTCTGTTCTCTTGTGAGCACAAGGCCCTTCTGAGACAACCCCTACTCTCTATTCCCTCTAGAGAGACGTGCCTGTGGCCAGGGCTAACCATTCCTTTCCTCTCACTTGTAAACCTCCTTTTCCTTACTTGTAAACTGTGAACAATGAAAGTGTGGTGGCTTTGTAATGTGTCAACATGGCTAGGTGGGATTTTATTTCCTAGTGTTTCATACTAGGGTAGGCCATAGAGAGATTCTTGTGGGAAGTTTGGGGGGTAGAGGGAAACAGCAGCTGTTACTCTGCTGATACGCTTCCTATGTGTGAGGTTGTGACCAAGCCACAACCGCTTCACCTGCTCTTGGACCCTCCTTCACCTACCCCAACTACTGAGCTTGGTGTGTCCAAGCCGGGCTGCTGCAGACACTCATGCCACCAAGTACAGAAGCAACAGGAACTGGCCTGGGTCCATCCTCATGGACTCTAGCTTGTCTTAACCTTTCCTGCTTTACATTCACATTTCCTTCCCAGTTGCCCTCACTGTGGATTCCAAGCTCCAGCATCTGAAGCCAAGATGGCAGCCTTAACCAGCTCCCACAGTTGCTAAAGGTCAAACCCCTGTAACAGGTTTCTTTGTATCTATACCTCTATCTCTCTGTCTGTCTGCCTGCCTGCCTACCTACCTACCTATCTATTTATCTATCTATCTAATCTACCTATACTCATCCTGGGGTGGTACTGTAGGATAATGCACTAGACTGCAAGGTCAGTTTGAACTGAAAGGTTGGCTATTCAAACTCACCAGCCGCTCCTTGGAAATCCTATACAGCGTTGCAATGAGTCAGAACCTACTCGAAATCACTTAACAAAAACAACAATCTACCATCTACCTATCTATACTTTTTAATGGTTCTGCATCTCTGATTAAAAGCTGACTGATACAGGTTTATATTACCTTGCATGGTAGGAGATGGAGCCCAGGTATCTGAAAGTAGTTGGTTCATTCTAAGGCAATGGTTTTCAGACTTAAGTGTGGATTGATGGGCCCCACCCAGAGAGCCCTGTTCTCACTTTCTAATGGGCTCCCAAATGATGCTGATGCTACTTGTCTGGGGACAACATTTTTTTTCGGGGGGTGGGATGTACATAAAAACACTCAGGAATATATAATATTTTAAACAACCAAAAGGGCACATTCTGCAAGCCTGCTTCTTAGGCACCAGCACTTAGTCTTTCTCTATCTATGAGTCTAGAGTCCTCAGCTGCTCTCTCTCCCATGTCCTCATCTCTGCCTCCATCTCTGGTGTTGCTGCTCCTCTGGATAGTGGGGACCACATTTTGAGAACTCCTGCTTACAGTGCTGTAGGTTGTTGTTGTTAGGTGCTGTTGAGTCAGTTTCGACTCATAACGACCCTATGTACAACAGTGAAACCCTACCCGTCCTGTGTCATCTTTACAATTATTATGTTTGAGCCCATTGCTGCTGCCACTGTGTCAGTCCATCCAAAGGTTGTTAAGAGCTGCCAAGTTGGTTCCGACTCATAGCAACCCTTTATAGGGTTTCCCAGGAATGGCTGGTGAGTTTGAACCACTGACTTGGCGATTCAAACCGACCTTGTGGTCGATTACTTATCCTACTGCAGCAGAAAGCAGGATCCCAGGGAAGCAGATGACAGCAATGCCTTCCCTTGTACCAGTGGGAATCCTGAGGACTCTCCAGGATCACAGGGCAAAGGCGAGATGAAAAGTCGGAGTCAGGCCTGTTTTTCAGCCTGGGCCTTTGGGAAAGAACATAGACTTTGGGATAGGCAGATCTGAGTGTGAATCCTGACTCTGGGGTCCAGCAGCCAGTGGCCTTCTCAGTGTGGCAGCAAGAATGACGCTTGACAGCATTTTCACGAGGATGATGTATGTAAGAAGTATTAGCTCAGTAAATCCTGCTTCTTTTATTGCTAATACCCCTTGGGTTGCTGACTTGGATTTTGCCATTGATGATTTCAAAACGTGCAATTGAGTTTTTGAATCGAGATGTTAACACTCCATTTATCTGTATTGTTTAGTTTCTGCAAGGTTTAACCTATCATTCTTTGGACATGTTATCCGGAGGGGCCTTGAAGAAGGACGTCATGCTTGGTAAAGTGGAGGGTCAGTGAAAAAGAAGAAGACCCCCAAGGAGATGGATTGATATAGTGGCAGTAGCAATGGGCTCGAATGTAACAACTGTGAGGCTGGTGCAGGACCCGGCAGTTTCATTCTGTGCGCATGGGGTCTCTGT
The DNA here is from genome assembly GCF_000296735.1 of Chrysochloris asiatica. Taxonomy (NCBI): domain Eukaryota; kingdom Metazoa; phylum Chordata; class Mammalia; order Afrosoricida; family Chrysochloridae; genus Chrysochloris; species Chrysochloris asiatica. The sequence goes on from NW_006408572.1 coordinate 10,629,474, forward strand.
GAGTCTGAACTGACACCACGGTATTTACTAACAACCCTTTGTTCTAGATGCATCTGAGGCTTGCGGTGGTCATTTGGCTTACTTGGGAGCCCTTGAAAGTCAGAGACAAATCTGCTTGCTGTTTTGTCGTTAGCCTTGCAGATACCAGACTATATGTTTTAGGGCAACAGGGGTAAGAGAGCAGGGCATGCTTCTGAAGTCAGTTAGGAGGACTTGACTCCACACCTTTGGAACACTGACTTGGCTTCTGTCATTTCTAGCAGTGAGTTTTTGCACTCAGATTGGAAACACCAAGTTTATCTTATTACTTTTGTGTGTGTGTGTGTGTGTGTGTGTGTGTGTGTGTGTGTGTGTGTGTGTGT
>NW_006408572.1:10629935-10659211 GCF_000296735.1 Chrysochloris asiatica
GTGTGTGTGTGTGTGTGTGTGTGTGTGTGTGTGTGTGTGTGTGTGTGTGTGTAATCTTTGAGTGGTGGAGGAAAGGTTAATACAAACCTAGTACTAAGGTCCTACATTTGTTCTAACCCCATTGTTCTGTTGCCCACCCTAACACCCACTAGTCCAAAGCCTAGAAGTCAACACACCTAGGATTTCGTTTCTAGTCCCTGAGCAGCCTAAGTGACTGCTCCCACGGATTCTCTCCCTCATGAATAAACCACCAAAGAAAGAATTTAAAACATTTTAATAAAATTTAATGTTTTCAGGGCTGGGACCGACCTAATGTGGAAATGTCAGAGTGTTCGCCAGGACAAAGGCTCAGCGATCCGTAGTGGTCTGGGCGGAGAGGTCTAAGAACATTCTGGAACCATGGTTGCCTCCTTAAACCCGGTTTTGTGACTGTTCCTTCTTCTTCACTTCTGCCCAGATGTCTGACAGGTCTTGGATATACTGCTGGATCTAACAAGGGAAGGGGACCAGAGATAACCTCACCCAGTGAAAGGGCCACCCTCCAATCCCAAAGCGAAATGCCCTTGGGTATAATGTGTAAGGGGTTCACTGTTCTCCTCTGACTGACTTGTTGAGAAGCCACGTTCTTGCATCCTGCTGAAATCGTGGCAGTTTTTACAAACTAGAAGCACTAAGTAGGTATGGAGTTGTTAACTCTTATGGGAGTCCTTGTGGTACTGTGGGGTTAATGTGCTGGACTGCAAAGTCGGTTTGAATTGCAAGGTCGACGGTTCAAGCTCACCAGCTGCTCCTCAAATTCCATACAGGGTTGCTATGGGTCAGAACCAACTCTACGGCACTTAACAACAATAACAACAACAGTAGTAGAGTGAAGAAGTGATTTTAGGTGCCTCATGGACATGGAATGATATCATTTTGAGTCCTGGTGTGGCACTGGGCTGCTAACCTCAAGGTTGGTGGTTCAAACCCACCAGCCGCTCCTCTGGAAACCCTATACAGGATGACTGTGAGTGGGAACCAACTTAACAGCACTTAGCAACAACAATGAAAAAGTCATTTCCTCTTTAGTTTCCTTAAAGGAGAACTCTCAGATTGTTATTAACATGAATTTATCACTGCTCTAAACATTGCAAGTTTCCTGTTTTAACAAGATAAGGCTTGGGCACAAGCTTTCATCAAGCCATAGACCCTTTGCACAATGTATGAATTTAATAGTGGGCCCCTGCTACTTCCCACCTTGGCCCACAGGGTCTTGGGTCTAATGTAGTAGAACCCAGCCTAGCACTATTACCTGGGGATTTGCTGACAATGCACAATTTCTGGCTCCCACCTCAGACTTTCTGAATGAGAAACACCGGGATGGGGTCCAGCAGTACTTTTCATTCTCCAGGTGATTCTGATGCCTTAAAATTTGAGATCTGCTGCTCTATTGGGAAGGTCCTGGTGGAGCAGTGGTTAAACAGCACAGCTGCCAACGGAAAGACCACTGTTCAAACCTACCAGTCGCCTGCTTCCATAAAGGTTTACAATCTTGGAAACCCAAATGGGGCAGTTCTGTTCCATCTTTATGGTCACTATGAGTTGGAATGCGTTTGATGGCAGCAGGTTTGGGTTTGGCTCTGTTGGGTTAAGGCGTCCTCTCAACAAATCTAGACGCTCTTAGGCCCAGCCCCCTCAGCCACGCCCAGGCCGCTGCCTTCCTACCACGTCCAGCTGTTTGTGCGTGTCTTCCAGAGACACATTGGCCGGCTCCTTCATATGCTTGCTCACAATCTGGAAGAGGTTCAGCGTTGCCATTTTGATGGTGCCAAGCAGGAGGGTCTTCTGGGCAGCGGTGTTCTGGATGTGCTCCCAACGAGATTCCTGGGGAGCAGAAGGGATGGGTGTGTGGGTGGGATGGGGCTATCGAGGAGGGCTGGCTGTAGAGGAGGGTGGTTGGTGAGCCCCTCACCCAGATGATGACGTTACTGCGGGCACGGTCGAATCGCATCTGAAGCTGCGCCAGCTCGTTGTTATGCTGGAGGATCTCATCCTCCTTCTCTTGTATGTAGTGCGCCAGCTGCGCCTTGGCCTGGTCGATCTTCTCCTGGCCTTCCTGCGCCGAATGCTTGAGGTCATGGTTCCTGCTCACCAGCGTCTTGTAGCGGGCAATCACCTCGTGTATGTCCTCAAACTGGGGCCGGAAACTTGGGTCACTGAGCTGCCGCGGGGTTAGCGCAGCTAACCTGCCAAGCAGGGAGGCCCTGGCTCGGGGACAAGGAGTAAGGGTTGTGAGGAGATTGGAGTTCCATGGTCACTTGTTCCGGCTCGGTATGTGCCATGGTCTCTGGGTTGAGCAACCGGCTGGAATTCTCAATCTTGGCTGCATGGTAGAACCACCAAGGGAGCTTTAAAGAGACACCTACCAGGCTCCATCCCCAGAGATTTGGATTAAGGGTCTAAGGTGGTCCCTAGCATCAGAATTTTGCAAAAGCTCTTTTAGGTGATTCAAAGTACATCTGGGGCTGAGAATTTCTGATGGGGAGCATCTCAAGATGTCTTCCAAGTCAATAGCTGTGGCTCAGTGATAAAATTCTTGCCTTCCACTCAGGAGCCCTGAACGGCATAGTAGGTTATACATTGGGCTGCTAACCACAAAGTCAGCAGTTTAAACCCACCAGTTGCTTTCTGCTCCCATTGTGCACAGGGTCACTATGAGTCGGTACCGACTTGATGGCACCTAACAACAACAACAAAGAGTTACAGTCTCAGAAAACCTATACTGCGTCATTATGAGTCGGAGCCCACTCAACAGCACACAATAATGACATTTATGAGACCTAGGTTCAATTCCCAGCCAGTGTTCCTCAGGCTTAGCCACCAAGCGTCTTATGTGTTTCTGTGATATTGAACAGGCTTCAGCAGAACTTTCAGACTAAGACAAACTAGGGATCTACTTCTGAAAATAAGCCAATCAAAATCCTGTGGATGAAAATAATCGATCCATAAATTATCATGGGGACAAAATAGTTCCATTACCCATAGGGTCGCCTTGATTCAGAGGCCAACTCTACTGCAGCTAACCACCACCACCCAAAGTAATAATGACTCTATTCAACAAGAATGTACCAAGAACTAACTATCTACAAGTCAGGGTCTGTGCTAAGTGCTAGGGACAGAGCAGGAGATAAGAAAGCCAGGCCTTGCTTTTATGTAGTTTATATCAGAGGGTGTGGTGTGGAAGGAGGGAGGACAGACAGATGAGTAAAGAAGCCAATACTGCACACAGAGATAAGCCCTGTCTCTGACTGGGGGCTCAAACATACCCACAATTGTCAGGATGGTGCAATACTGGGCAGTGTTTTGTTCGGTCATACATAAGGTTGCTGTGAATTAGAGCGAACTCAAGGGCAATGTATAACAATGACAATATGATTGGTGGATAAAGCTGGCCTACGATGTGTGGAGTCCTGGTGTAGTGCTGTAGGATAAGCACTGGACTGTGAGGTTGGTTAGAATTTGCAAGGTCAGTTTAAAATGCAAGGTCAGTGGTTCAAACTCACCAGCCACTCCTTGACAACCCTATATAGGATCACTATGAATTGGCACCAACTCTACAGCACTTAACAACAACAAGATGTGTGGGGTAGTGCCTCGGTGCTTCTTCCAACATTATGCTCTCTAGTATTTATTCAGTATTTACTGGTATTTATTGGGTAGTTGTGTGGTGCTGTAGGATAAGCACTATAATGCTTACCACAAGGTCAGTAGTTCAAACCCACCAGTTGTTCCTCAGATACCCAATACAGGTCAGAACCAACTCAACATCACTTCACAGCATCATTCAAGACAAGCTGGGGCTGAGAGGGTCAGTGGGCAGGTGCCTCCCCCAGCATCATCCAGAACCATCTCACCTAAATCACAAGCACGGCTCATTGGAGAGGCCTGGTACTCTACCCCCTATAGAAGGCAGTGTGAGCACACGTTTTTGTGACTCCGACTCCAGACGACACACCTTGAACATATTTCCAGTGTGAAGCCAGTGCCCCAGAACTGCTATATTGGTCTTCACCCCAATCCAACTAAAGCTTGGAGGAGTGGGGGACAGACAGAAAAGAGGTCCATATGGGGAGAATGGCTACAATGAAAGTGGAGGCATAAACATAAGCTAACCAAGCACAAGTAGGTGTGGGGAGGAGAGGATGTTTTGCAGGCAGAGGAAAGAGGAAAGAGCATGAGTAAGGAAGAACGCCACCTCCACAAATTGTCAATGTCCTGTGTGGTGGCTTGTATGGCGCCATGATGCTGGAAAGTATACCACTAAGATTTCAAATAGCAACAGGACCAATCATGGTGGACAGGTTTCCAGTGGAGCATCCAGACTAGGACAGACTAGGAAGGAAGGCCCAAAGCTAGCCAATAAAACCCTTATGGATGATAACAGAATAGTGTCCTGGTATGGTGCTGTAGGATAAGCACTGGGCCGCAAGGTTGGTTTGTACCGCAAGGTCAATGGTTCAAGTTCACCAGCCGCTCCTTGGAAACCCTATACAGGATCACTTTGAGTTGGAACTGACTCGATGGCACTCAGCAACAAGAACATAGTGCTGGATGGTGAGTCCATGTGGTTGGCAGGAACTAAAAATACACCATAGGTACAACAGTGTACTTAAGTCTACCAGTGGTCATGAGGATGGGGAGGGGCCAGGCAGAGTTTCATCCTGTTGGACCTGAGGTTACCATGAATTGGTACTGACTCAACAGTACCTGACAAAATGAGTGTGTGTGTGTGTGGGAGGGGGTGTGTGGGCGACATGTTCGGGGCATTCAAGGTAGTGTAGCATAAATGGCATGAGTTTAAGATGGTAGGGAGAGGTGGACCTGAAGAAGTAAAAGAAAAAGTGCCCAGTAAACTCTGAAAAGGACTATGGAGTTTATACATTGAAGGATTAAAAAAAAAACCTAAGCAGTAGCTTCATGCCTGCATTTTATTCAGGACACAATGCAAGACCCAAACCAAAAATCCATTGCCATCAAGCCATTCTGACTCATAGCGATCGTGTATAGGATTCCTGAGACTGTAAATCTTTACGGGAGCAGATAGTTTCATCTTTCTCCCACTTGTGGTTAGCACTTAGCCTACAGCACCACTAGGGTTCCTTATATAACAACATATAGTGATGTAGAGCACCAGAAATAGTGATGAAAAGGAATGCACTAACTCACAGCTCCCAGGAACAGGAGGGAGGAACACAGCTCGACAACTAAATGTCGTGTCAAAAGGATTCAGGTACCAGCTTGAAGAGGCTCCCCCCATCCAAAGATGGGGCCATGTGAGCATCAGAGTAAGATATAAGTGCAAAGGATTGAAATATGTAAAAATCCACGAGTTTTATTATGATACTAAAACCTTTACAGGTCAGTTTTGGAGGATGCTGGAGAACTGATTCATTATTCTGAAAACTAAGTAAAGAATCAAGTGTTTAACAAGCTTTTCCTTTAAGGCCTGTGATGTTATGTACTGTCAAGTTGGTTCTGACTCAACAGCAATCCTGTATTGAGGCTTATGAGTAATCAAACAATTGATGTAGGAAAGACTTTATAGAAATCTTTTTCTTTATAGTTGTTGTTGTTAAGTGCCGTCGAGTCGGTTCCGACCCATAGCAACCCTGTACAGGTTTTCTGAAGGTGTAAATCTTGACGGGAGTAGAAAGCCTCATCTTTCTCTCATGGAGCAGCTGGTAGTTTCGAACCGCTGACCTTAAGGTTCGCAGCCCGATTCGTAACCACTACGCTACCAGAGTATAGTATTCTAGCTAATAAATGAGGGAAGATGATAGAACATTTTTGTTGTTGCATTGTTGTTAAGTGCCATCTAGTAGGTTCCGACTCCTAGGGACTCTGTAGAGGGTTTCTGAGGCGTGGCTGGTGAGTTTGAACTATCGACCTTGTGTATAGCAGTCCAATGCTGATCCTACAGCACCACACCGGGACCCCTAGCAAACTCTAAAGGGTCCTCTGCCTCCTTCCATCAGTATCCCTTACCAGCACCACAAACACCACCGAGTAAGACACAGTCCTAATGTCTGTCACAATAAATTCATTTTACTTGTTGTTAGACACATACATCGAATCCTATAGTGTGTCCGCTTAGGTGTTGGGCTGCTTTTGCTCAGTATAATAGTTATGACACTTAAGAAATATATCAACCAAATATAGCGTGTGGACCTTATTTGGACCTTGCTTAGAACAAACCAACTGTACAAAAAGCATTTATGAGATAATTGGGGCAATTTTAACATTGACTATTTGATATTAAGGAATTGCTATCAAATTGTTGGCTAGCTGTTATAATGGCATTGTGATTTTTAAAAGAGCCCTTAACTTTCAAATGATGTACTGAAATTCTTATGGGTGAAAAGATATCATTTGCTTCCAAATGATGAAGATGGAAAGGTATGAGGGATGTGAATTGATGATACTTGGAACTAGGTAATGCGTAATGGGCATTCATTAGACTATTCTCGCTCTACTTTTGTAAGTGTTGAAAACGTTCCATAATCAGAAAGGTTTTTAAAGAACTGTATCGTTGATTGGAAAAAGCAAGTGGCAGAAGTCTATGGATAATATTATGTATAATTTATGGCTATGGTTAGCGCACTCAACTGCTGATCGAAATGGTGTAAATTTAAGTCCACTTAAAGGCACTTTCGAAGAAAGGTCAGTCAGTGAAAGTCTGTGGAGCGCAGTTCTACTCTAACGCACATGGGGTTGCCAGGAATCAGAGTTGACTCGACAGCAACTGGTTATGGGTTGCAAAAGAATAAAAACAAGCATGAGAATGAGAAATTTGAAAGACAGGATTCTGGTTAACTCTGAGGAGAGGGGAAAAGAATGAGATTTCAAAGGGGTTTCAATTACTTCTTAAGAAAAAGAGAACTTGGTTTAATGGGGCAAAAATGTTAAGATTTGCTAAAGCTGGGCAGTGAGTACTTGGGTGCTATTATATGTGGTGGTGGTGGTGGTGTACCATGGAGTTGGTTCTGACTCATAGCGACCCTGTATAGGGTTCCCGAGGCTGTAAATCTTTATGGGAGCAGAACGCCTCTTCTTTCTTCTGTGGAGCCGCTGGTAGTTTTGAACTGCTGACCGTGAGATTAGCAGCCCGATGTGTCACCCACTATGCCACCAGGGCCCCTTATATTTTCTGGACTGTTAACAGCAGTTGAAACCCATTCTTGGAAACCCTATGCAGTGTCATTAAGAGTCCGAATGACTGAATGGTGCTTAACAACACAATGATTAGAAAGAAATGGAGAGAGAAGGATGAAAAGGATCAGGAAGCAGAGAAGTGGGGAGAAAGGAAGGAATGAAAAAAGAAAAGAAATAGTAAGAGAAAAAAAGAAGGAAGATTGTGTTCGCTGTGGGTGGTGGTGGTGTGCCATCCAGTTGGTTCTGACTCATAGTGACCCTGTATAGGGTTTCAAAGGCTGTAAATCTTTACAGGAGCAGAAAGCCTCATTTTCTCCTGTGGAGCACTGGTGGGCTTGAACTGCTGACCTTGTGATTAGCTGCCCAACATGCAACCCACTATACCACCGGGACCCCCTAATGTTAGCTGTGTTGCTGTTGGTAAGTGCTGTTGAGTTGGTTCTGACTCCTAGTGACCCTGTATAGGGTTTCCAAGGAGCAGCTGGTGAGTTTGGACTACCAACGTTGTAGTTCAAATGACTTTACAGGCTAGTACATATCCTACAGCACTACACCAGGACTCTATGTTAGCTGTGTTGTTGTTGTTGTTGTTGTTGTTAAGTGCCATCAAGTCAGGTCCAAATCATAAAGACCCTGTATAGGGTTTCTGAGGATAGGCTGGTGAGCTTGAACTGCTAACCTTGCAGTTCTGGTGGTCTAGTGCATTAGCCCATAGAGGCACACCAGGACTCCATGTTAGCTGTAGTGGTGGCGGTAATGTGCCATGGAGTCGGTTCCGCTCATAGCAACCCTGTACAGGGTTTCCAAGGCTGTAAATCTTTACGGGAGCAGAAAGCCTCATCTTTCTCCCACAGAACAACTGGTAGTTTCAAACTGCTGACCTTAAGGTTCGCAGCCTGATTTGTAACCACTACACTACCAGAGCTCCTTATGTTAGCTGTTGTTGTTGTTAAGTGCCATTGAGTCAGTTCTGCCCATAGAGACCCTGTACAGGGTTTCCAAGGAGCGGCTGGTGAGCTTGAACTGCCAACCTTTCAGTTCAAATGGCTTTACAGTCTGGCACATTAATCCACAGCGCCACACTGTAGAACACCAGAAATGACACAAAGTTGAACTCCAGATGAGGTGCATTAATGGTCTGGAGGAGGGCAGGGCCAGGGGCTGGATTCCCGAACTACTTATAAGGCAGAATAGAGCAGATCTGGAGACTAATGGCTGTGCAGTTGAGTGAGTGGGGGAAGTCAAGGCGAGCCCTGAGTTCCGGCTGCACTGTGAGTGGTGAGTGGTCCTGCTGTTCCCCAGCCCAGGACCGAGCAATAGCAGGGCTACCCTGGGGGTGGGAGGAAGCAAACCAATGGAAGTGTGGTTGCAGGAGATAGATAGAGTGTGGCCTGAGGTTTAGGAGAGAGAAGATGGACAGATACTCAGTTTCTTCACTTCTAAGACATCCTGGTGTGGCGCTGCAGGTTAATGCGCTGGACTGCAGTCAGTTTGAACCACAAGCTCATCAGCCACTCCTCGGAAACCCTATACAGGGTCACTACGAGTTGGAACCGACTTGATGACACTTGACAACAACAAGATATACAAAGTACCATCTCTGAATTTGAGACATGCCATATCATTGAAGAGCAAAGATGTCAGCTTGAGGACTAAGGTGTGCCTGACCCAGGTCATGGTATTTTCAATAACCTCATATGGATGCAAAAGCTGGACAGTGAATAAGGAGGATCGTAGAAGAATTGATGCCTTTGAGTTGTGGTGTTGGAGGAGAATACTGAAAGTGCCATGGACTGCCAAAAGAACCAATAGATCTGTTTTGGAAGAAGTGCAGCCAGAGTGCTCCTTTGAGGCCAAGATGGCTAAGCTTCGTCTTTCGTACTTTGGACATATTGTCAGGAGGGAACAGTCGCTGGAGAAGGATATCATATTTGGTAAGATGGAGGGTCAGAGAAAAAGAGGAAGACCCCCAACGAGATGGATCGGCCAGGTGGCAGCATTGATGGACTCAACTGTGGCAGCAGTAGTGAGGTTGGCCCAGGATCGGACATTGTTTTGTTCTGCTGTGCACGGGGTCTCTATGAGTCGGTTCCGACTCGATGGCACCTGACAACAACAACAATGTATCATGGATCTGCTGCTTTAATGTGGTAAAAAACTTTTGTACTGAGTAGATTCCATCTCAGGGGAGGGAGGAGGGCAGAGGGAGTCCCTGGAACTCTGACTTCAAGGTGACTTCTGGATGTGCAGTTTTCAGTGGCATGTGTGGCAGAGCAGAACTGCACATGGCTGTGACCTTTCAGAAGCAGATCACCAGGCCTTTCTTCTGAGGTACTTCTGGATGGGTTTGAACTGACAACCTTTCAATTAATCGGCCAAATCTTAACTGTTTGTTGAACTCCTTTTTAATATGGGAACCTTCTACTAATGCCTAGGATATTGATGTTTATGCATTCCATCTCACTTTTGAGAACTTCCAATTTTCCTAGATTCATACTTTGTACATTCCATGTTCTGATTATTATGAAAGTTTGCTGCTGTGTTTTCTCATTTCGAGTTGTGCCCCATCAGCAAGTGAAGGTCTCAAAAGTTGTGCTCCATCTAGGTCATGAAGGCCAACTCTACTTTGAGGAGACAGCTCTTCCCTGGTTATATTTTGAGCACCTTCTATCTTGAGGGCCTTATTTTCTGGCACTATAGCTGATAATGTTCCACCGTCATTCATAAGGTTTTCACTGGCTAACCATTTAGAAGTGGTTCACCTTTCCTTCTTCCTAATCTGTTTCAGTCTGGAAGCTCTGTTGAAACCTGTCCACCATGGGTGCCCCTCTGCTATGCAAAATACCTTGGCACAGCTTCCAGGATTCACAGCAACATACAACACACAACTCCAGTATGACAAACTGACAGATGAGTTATAGTCAACATAATATAGTAATAATACTAATGTTTTAGCAAGGAGCACCCATTGGTTGCTACAAACCATTGTATATGTCTACATTTTTTAATACAACAGGCTTTATGGGACCACAGATGTATATATAGTCAGATGTTGTGGAAGGGATGCTATACTGCACATGACTGTATTTGTAAAGCTCACAGCCAAGAAAACCCATGGAGCAGTTCTACCTTTGTAACACCTAGGATTACCATGAGTTGAAGTCAAACCAATGGCAATGGGTCAGTTAGAAATATGTTGTTGTTGTTATGTGCCGTGGAGTTGCTTCAGACTCATAGCGACCCTGTACAGGGTTTCCAAGGCTGTAAATCCTTACGGGAGCAGAAAGCCTCATCTTCCTCCCGCCCGATTTGTAAGCACTACGCTATGAGAGCTCCTCAGTTAGTAATAGAGAATGGGGGAAATAACACCGATTTGGGACTTAGACAAGGAGCCCTGGTGGTACTGTAGGAAAAGCGTGGAATTGCTATCTGTAAGGTCACAGTTCAAACCCACCACCTGCTATTTAGGAGAAAGATGACACTTTCTATTTCTGTGAAGATTTATAGCCTTGGAAATCCTATATAGGATCACTAGGCATTGGGAGTGCCTTGGTGGCAGTGGGTTTGGTTTAGTTTGGGGACACACATGAATCAGATAAGTGGTTCTAGATGAGTATCATTGGGTATTATGGATTGGGTTATATCCCTCCTTGAGCTATGTGTTGGAATCTTAACCTCCATACCCATACCCAAGGATTTGAATCAACTGGAAATAGGGCATTCTTTGTTACGCTACTAAAGACACACCCAATCCCTTAGTGTGTCTAAATGTGGGAACTGGCTGAGGTGGATCACCACGATATAGGTGATAGCTGAGGCCCTGGAATTACTCAAGGGGAGAGTAGAGGGTCTGCAACAAAGACACAGAGCACACAGCACTTACAGATGGGTCTAGAAAGAAGAGTCCCACCCCCCAGAAGACTGAGCAGGAGTGTTTGCAGGAAGGAAGTAGTAGCAGGAAGTATCACAGAGCAGGGATCAAGGTATGTTTCCAGGAGGAACCCACATGGAGCCAGATGCTGCCATGCCCAGGGGAGGGAGGAGAGCAGAGGGGTCCCTATAGCTCTGACCTCAAGGTGACTTCCGGATGAGCAGTTTTCACTGGCATGGTGGTGCCATTGACAAACTGTGAGACTGAGTGGGTCACCTAACCTCTCGGAGCTTCCATTTGCTCTTCAAGGGCTAATGAGAGGACGGAATGAGGTTACACACATGAAGCCCTGAACCCTGAGCCCTGAGTCTAGCACACACTACAGAGTCAGACCAGAGAGACTTTTTGCTCTGCACTAGATGGGATGTTTTCTCTCCCTTCTCCTCTCCGTTTGATTGTTAAGTAAGTCAAAGACACTGGGGAGGGGGAAGCAGGGGCAGATGTTGTTAAGTAGCGTCAAGTCGTTTCCAACTCATAACAACCAGGTATAGGATTTTCGAGGAGCGGCTGGTGAATCTGAACTGCCAACCTTGTCGTTCAAACCAACCTTGCAATCCAGTGCTTTATCCAACAGCGCCACAGCAGGGGCAGGTGTAACCCAGTCCAAACTCTTTGTTGCTCTAGAACCTCACTCCCCCAGCAGACACATACACACATGACTTTAAACAGACATATATAGAGCTACAAACCTAGACCTTAAAACAAGTGTACTCACTTGTGAACACAGTCACATCCCAGAAGTACAATGATAAACCACCAGACTCCCAGGCCCTAAGAAACAAGTCCAGCCCTACCAGACAGTCTCTTCTGTCTCCTCTCCCTCACTCTAGCTTAACCTTTTCTCAGCTGGCTTCTCACTGGGAGGGAGGTTAAGCACACAGCACCAAGGGTTTACTGCCACAGCTTCTTCAACCAGGCCTCACCATGAGAAAGGGTGAAGGCCCTGAGGGAGGGTGGACATATGTGACCACCCAGGAGACAGCGAAGGAGTGCTCATAGAGCAAGACAAAGGTGAGTAAGTATCCAGAGACAGGGGTGACCAGCAGTAGCTGATGACATGCTGACAACAGAAATGAGTCTTGTAGGTTTGGTTACTGGTGACCTTGGAGAGGGGAGTAGAAGCCATATCATACTGGGGGAATGGGTGACTAGAAAGTGAGGCTGTGGATACCATGAACAGAGACAGTTTCCTCTGGGGACTTGCCATAGGGTCAGGAAAGTTGGAGCAGTAACTAGGGTGGGATGCTGGGTTTAAAAGCAGTGCAGATGCGCAATGCAAATTTGGGGAGCAGATTTTAGGTGGAACAGAAGTGAGTTTCCTAATGTGTAAAAGTCTGACAGCATTTAACAACCACAACATTGTGAAGATGGATGGGCAGAGTGGCAGCAGCGATGGGCTCAAGCATAACAATTGTGAGGATGGCCCTGGACCAGGCGGTGTGTTGTACTGTTGTGCACAGGGTTGCTATGAGTTAGAACGGACATGACACCTAACAACAACAACCGCAATTGTGAGGAGCAAACGCATATACCTATGGCAGTTCTTACAGCAGTGCCTGGTACGAATGTTGTTGTTAAGTGCTGTGGAGTCAGTTATGACTCGTTGTTGTTGTTCAGTGCCATCGAATTGGTTCTGATCCATAGCGACCCACAGTATAGGGTTTCCGAGGAGCAGCTGGTGAGCTTGAACCGCCGACCTTGCAGTTCAAGTGGCTTTGCAGTCTAGGGACCCCATATAGGGTTTCCAAAGAGAGACTGTTGAGTTTGTAGTCCAGTGCTTATCCTACAGTGCCACACCAGGTACATAGTAAGTGCTATTTAATGGTTAGCAAAAAAAAAAAAAAACAAGATTAAAGAAGGAAAAAAGCATTGGGTGACATTGGAAGCGTCTTAAAACCTAATTCCAAATCCACTGCTGTCAAGCCAAATCCGACTCATGGCAACCCCATGTATGTCAAAGGAGATCTGCATTCCATTCAAACCACCAACCTTTCAGCTAACCATTGAATGCTTAACCATTTGGGCTACCCAGAGATGCCCAAAGCTTCTTACAAGCTTTCTCATGAATACTCAGCCAAAGAAAACAACTTCTCTCCATCTCTAAGCCTCACCCTGTGAAACACAAGCTTCCCTGGGGAAAAAAAAAATCACAGGGCTCTCCCTTCAGGGTCTTGTAACCACAGTAGGTGTGAGCTCAGAGTAGATAGAGGATTCTGGAAAAGGAGAGGGACAAGCAATGGCTCTGCTCTAAACCCAGGCTGGATGCTCACTGCTCCTTCAACTCAAGAGACCAGGGAGGCGTGGCTCACTGTGGAAACACCATTTTGCCTTGAGAGAGTATGTGTCAAGGGCAGTAGGTACCCTCAGCATCTGTGTCCTCAGGAGACATAGATGGTGCCCGCGGGTACCGACTCCAACATTCTAAGGGCTCCCGACACTAATCTAAGGTTCTTTTCCATCTGTCTCCCAGTATGACCATCACTGAAGAATCCCCCAATCTCAATCAGCTCAGACTGAAACCCTACCCATAAGCCCAGGCACTGGGGAAGGGGAGGTGAGGCGGGGGTGGGCAGTAAGTAAGGCCTTTCCCTGCTCGCCTTTGGGACTCACGTCGGAGTTCTCCACCACCTTCTCCAGGTACTTGTTGAAGATGGAATACTTCTGCAGTCTGGTGTTCAGTGTCTGGTGTTGCAGTCGCAGGGCCACCAGCTCCTGCTTGGCCTTGGCCAGCTCCCGCATGTGCTGCTCCTTGAGGTCTCGCTCCTTTTTGGCTTTCTTCAGGGCGCGGATTCGCTTCTTGTCATTCTCCTGGGGTAGAGTCAGGGTCGCTGGTCAGCCCTGCTGGGGGCCCTCAGGCCCCTGGGGCCTTCACAGGGCCTCTGTTTGCTGAGATCCGGGCACTGGAAGGATGAGTAAGAAGACTGGGCCACCCATGGGGAGAGGAGGTACACAGGATATTTGAAGCTAGTTGAGGGGGTTTCTGTGGATTGTGTTGGAGTTCAGGAGGATGTAATCACAGAGGTGTAGACCAAAGTTAAGAAGTGGCCTTGGAGACTGGACAGGAAATTATTCTGATCCTGAGGGAGGAGGGATTTGGGTTTCAAGGTGGCCTAGGTAAAAATCACACTCATGGGACCCAGTCTTTGGAAAGAACTCAACTTTGGGGAAGGCTGAGAAAGTCCAGCCTGTTGTTTGTGGTGGTCATTTATCACCAGGTGGTGGTGGTGTGCCGTGGAGTCAGTTCTGACACATAGCGACACTGTACAGGGTTTCTAAGGCTGTAAATCTTTACAGGCGCAGAAAGCCTCACCTTTCTCCTGCAGAGCCGCTGGTAGTTTTGAACTGCTGACCTTGAGGCTGGCAGCCCAACTTGTAACCACTACGCTACAAGAGCTCCTTTATCACCAGGTAGATTTCTGGAAAGCCTGCATTTTCTCCCGACTTGGTACTTGAGACCTGAGTTTCTCCTGCTATATAAATGAGAGGCAGTGGTCCTCTCTCTCTTCCAAAAGCTGAGGTAACTGTACTCAAATGATAGAAAGGTGAGGCAGGTGATGGGCCTGGTCCAGAGGACCTGAAGGGGATGAAGCCATTCCAGAAAGCATTTGTTCTAAGGGCTCAGACAGGCAACCAGGCCAGGGTTATAGAAGATGACCGAGGCACAATTTGATACCCAAAATGACACGAGGCTCAGCTACTGTAATCAGTCCAATCCTGCCTTCTCCTGTCTACGTCTCCTTTCTACTGGCGGCAGACTCAGCCCTCAAAGGCACTTACCCCTCCAGGGCCTCCGCTGATTCCCGATGGGTGGCATATGTGGTGAGCATTTGGAAGACATAGAAGGAGGAGTGCAGGGAATTTGATCTCTGCTCTATAAACCCAGGAGAGGGCCGTGGGCTCTAAGCCAACTGTACTCGTCCAGAACCCCTGGAGAGCTTTGTAAAATTACCTGTGCCTGGTTCCAACCACACACCTGCTGAAAGCAAGGAGAGAAGAGAATCCAGGCTTCTGTAACAATCTTTGAGGATGTTGGTCCTTTGGTAATCATCAGAAGGACCCCTCATCTCCAAATCTCCTACTGCTTCATCCACCCTAGGATGCCCAGTCCCCCACGTCTTTTCCTATCTGGTTTAGGCACAGCGTGGTGGAAGATATTTAAGAGCAGGCTGCTGTATAGCCAAGGACAGTAATGAAGTCTGGAGCTAGGCCAGGCCTTAAGGGTTTGGTAAGTACTGTCTGGACTTTTAGATGATTAAATCTCTCCTCTGAGGACCTATTGAGAAGAGGTGTCTGGACTCTAGTGCCTGCTCCTTCAACCATTTCCTGTCTGGACCTTCAGTGCAAAGATGGAGCAGTACGTGGAGTAAGCAGGGGACTAAGACCCTATCTTACTCCTTTTTGTATCCCTAAGTGCCCAGCCTTGATTCTGATACATTCACTCATTCACATGTTCACTGGTCATACTGGCCTGGCCGGGAAACAGGAAGTAGCAGTCTAGAGGGGGCATAGACCAACAGGTAAACAGGAAATTTTAAACAGGAAGGTAAAGGAAGGGTTGAAAGGAGGAAGGGAAACAGCAGGCATTGCTGGAGTGCTACCAGGCACCTAACCCAGGGAGAGAGAGTCAGCAAAAGTGAGGAGGAGGGAGAGAAGAGCAATGTGCCGACTGTGGAGTGTGGGTCCCCCCTGTGTGCTGCATAGACCACACCCCTATGTACCTGGATGAATTTCTCAGACTTCTGAATATGGGTCTTCAGCTCAGCTTCCTTGATGCCCAACCCCTTCCAGCGCAAGTTTAAGGCTTCCATCTTGCCTTTAAGTATCTGGGGATTGGAGGTAGTAGAGTGGCGAGAAGGGCCACAGCATGTGCACGAAGGAAGGTCCCAGCATCCCCTACCTACAGCCTCTACCCCCAGGCCCAGAAAAGTCTTTGAGATGCCCCTTCCTTTCTAGCCCCTGTCCTGGCTCTAAGCGGAGCATCCCAAGGCTTGGCCAGCACCAGAGACTTGGGTCATGTGTGTTCTCTACAAGGGAAGAGACCTGTACCCCAACACCCTGCTCCCTGAGTCCCCACCTCCTCCTTCTCCTCCAGAGCGCGGTGCATGATCTTGGCCTCCTGTTTCTTCTTCAGAAGCCGGATGGCTGGGGATTCCGACTGCTCCTCGATGGAGGGGAACTTCCTGCCCAAGACACCAACAAGTGAAGTCTACGGGTTCTAGACACCTGAGGTAGGTGGGGACTGGGCAGTAACCATGGAAAGATAGCCATGGGCGGGGAAGGGGGTCTTCTCCCCTCATCTGGATGAAAGAACTCGGGTGTTAAGAGTAAGAGAGGTAGGGATGTTAAGAGGAAACCAGGGCACAGTGATAGGGGGCTGGGACTCAGGAGGATGGGGTGGGTTGGTGTCGAGCAGGATGAAGGGGCAGGGTGACTTGGAGACCTGGCAGATAGGAGAGGAGGGGACAGGTTGGGTGCAGAGGGTGGGCCAGGTTCTCAGTCTCTTACTGTAGCAGTTGCTGTGGCCGCTCCTCATACAGTAGCCTGAAGTATTCACACAGATCTTCATCTTCCATGATTCCCAGGCTCGTGGCTGTGGTGACTTCCCGGTCCACCCAGCTAGCTCCTCACAGTAAAATGTGGGTGGTAGATCCCAAGGGGTCGTGGCAAGGCTCTATTTTTTCCCTCCTCCTGATTTCTAGGTTTCAAACAGGATGGTGGGTATTTGCCCAAGATGGCTTAGAGACAGAATCTGTGGCTCGGGATGATGTATTACGGTTCTGGTTACTTAGCAACTGCCTAGTCTACACACTGAACCCAGGCTTTCCCTCTGACCCTGCCCCCACCAGGCCCCACTCTCTACCCTTGCCCCTATTCCTCAGGAACTCTGGGAGGAAGTCAGGCCTGGTTGCCATGGTGCCTTGGGCTGAGAGGCTTGGCCTGGGTGTCCAGGCTGAGAAAGGGGGTTTATTTAGGAAGGGGATGTCCTTGTGAGGGAGCCCTGCTCCTGGGCCTCTCTTCGAGGTTCAGATGGGCCTCTGACAAGATGGCCAAGAAGAAAAGAGAGAGGAAGAGGAGGTCCTTAGCTGAGGCAGGGATGGGGGTGACCAGGAAACATGGGTCTGTGGGGATGTCCTCAGGTCAGGAAGGGGCTGGAGATTTCTGAAGGTGGTCGGAGGCAAGAGGTTGGTAAAGGGTGTATCGGGGCTGAGTGTGTGGGAATACACCAGACACCTGAGGCTTACGCAAGAGATTCAGGACCAATGCCCCATCCAGAGCTTCTTAGATTATTAAATTTGGCCTAGAGACCCAAGGTCAGGATTTGAGACCTTGCGTGCTGAGTGGATGCTCCTTTACAGATCGCGCTTGGGAGGTAAAGGCTTCTGCCAGTCGTTGGTGGTCTCCTACTGAAGTCCCTCTGTTCTCCCGTGCTGCTTCCACACTCCCGCGCGCGCATGTGGAAGATGGGGGTGGGGGACAGGAGTGGGCGGAGCAACTGTGCGCTGAGGCATTGCGCTCCTCTAGTGCCCCCTGCTGGCCAGATTCCCTGGTCCACGTGGAATGAAAGTCCTGTGGAGGGTGGGGGCGCTGCCTACCCTACCCTCCACCTCTCCCCTCCTCTTTATTCTCCCACTTTCTCCTCCTCCTTCCCCCTCCTCTCTACGCTTCCAGCCCACCCAGTGGGTTCAACAGAGGCAGCTGGGCAACCCCCATCCCACCCAGAATACACATCCCCATTCCCTCCCACCGCATCTCACCCTCACAAGATGCCTTCTACACATAGGTCACCCTAGAGAATCAGACTCAGTAGAGTAGAGCAGTAAGAAAAATAACTGCAAACTCCTCAAAGGATGTGTTTCACTCATTGTTTGTCCATAGAGTCTGGCATAATTCTAACACTTGAGGTGCTTACTTAATATGTGAATAACTAATAGCATTAATAGTACTAGCTTCACGAATTTACTGAATTCTTAAAACAACCCTTTAAAGGTTGTTGTTGTTGGTGATGTGCTGTGGAGTTGGTTCCTACTCATAGCGATATTGTATAGGGGTTTCTGAGGCTGTAAATATTTACGGGAGCAGAAAGCCTCATCTTTTCCCCTTGAGGTTAGCAGTCCGACTTGTAACCACCATGCTACCAGAGCTCCCTCCCTTTCAAGGTAGGTATTGCTTAATACCTTTATCTCTCTTTTACAGATGGACACTCAGAGAGGTAGCTAACTGTCATCCATTAGGAAGATATGTGTTGGGGCAAGGCCATCTGTTGGTGATGTGCAGTATTTTAGATTGGACATAATGGGACACAAATTTTCACTGTATGGCTTACATATCTAATATTTTTTTAAAATGTGCATCTGCCCCCAGTGTGTTCAATCATTTTGTCATCCTCAAGACTTGCCAGTTTGCTTCGAAGCCTCCTTTTAGCCAGTGACTTTCTCCTGTGAACCTCTACCAACATCCTTCTCCTTCTCCTAGGTCCTTGAAATTGGATTGACACATACCACCTTCTAAAGCTGACATCTATTCTTGCTAGTAACTGTCTCTTGTTGGGTATTCCCCCCATATGCCTCTTTATTTCCTTGGTAACTGTGTAGTCTTAAAATATCTCAGTAGATTTTCACCTGCCACCTGGTAAGTTTGAACCGCTGACCTTGTGGTTCAAATCAATCCTATGGTCTAGTGCTTATCCTATAACGCCACACTAGGAATGGGTTAAAGAACAATCAACAAGTGAAAGTCTGCATCTTTAGGAACTCTCCCAGAAGGTATAGGGAATAAAAGCTAAGATACGGAGGATTGAAATAAAAATGTCATATCTAAGTAATAATGAGAATTTCATAACAAAATATGAAGGCGATGAAAGAAAAGTAAGAGGCCTCAGGTTGAAATTCCCATATTTAAGGAAACAAGCAAAAACATCACACCTGAGCATATTACAGTGAAATTCAGGAGTAGGAAAGAGAAGTAGAAAGGTGTTTTCTTTTAAATGTAGCATTTTAAACAGATAATTCATCCTCGTGGTTCAGAAATCCCCCCAAAGTGTGTCCAGTGAAAATTCTTACTACCACCCTTCTTTCAGTCACCCAGTTCTTACCCCTTCCCCACAAATAACTGTTTATATTACTTTTTGTGTATTTTTCAGAATTTATGCAAATTCAGGCAGATAATAATATACTCTTGTTTCGTGGTGTGTTTGTTTGTTTTTTGCTTTTTCTACACCAAAGGCAGTATATACGCACTCTTTTTTCCTTTATAACTTAGTAATATATTTTAAAAATCTTTTCATATCATTCTTTCAATTGCATAATGTTCCATTATGTGGATATACCATAAATTATTTAATTGATCTCTTATCGATGCCATTTGGGTTGTTTCCAATATTTTCAATGTAAAACCTTGTATCACTAATCGTCTGTCAGTTTGTTCTACTGTGATCCTGGAAGCTGTGCCACCGATATTATAAATACCAATAGTGTCATCCATGGTGGACAGGTTTCAGTGAAGCTTCCACATGAACGCTAGACTAGGAAGAAGGAGATGGGAACGACTTCTGAATCGTTAGCCACTGAAACCTTATGCATAGCAGTGAACATTGTCAGATGAGTGCCAGATGGTGAAAACATTAGGAATAGTACTGGAGCATTGTCAGATATAGGGCCAGAAGATGAATCCTTCAGGTTGGAAAGCACTCAAAATACGCTTCTCAAAATCCCGTTGACCATAATGATGGGAATGGAGCTAAATTTTGGGGACCTTCATTTGCTGATGGGGCACAATTCAAAATGAGAAGGAATGGCTGCAAACACCCATTAAATAGCAGAGGATCTATTAATGTGAAGTAGGAATCTAGGACAATTGGGAGTTGTCAAAACTGAAGTGGGATGTATAAAAATGGATATCCGAGGCATTAGTGTCCTGGTGTGGCCCTATAGGATAAACACTGGACAGCAAGATCAGCTTGAACCACAAGGTTGGCGGTTCAAGCTCACCAGCCACTCCTTGGTAACCCTATACAGTTACTGACCTGATGTCACTTAACGACAACAAGACATTAGTGAACTGAAATGGACAGGCATTGACCATTTCAAATCCAATTAATCTTATGGTTTATTTTGCCAGGAATGACAAATTAAAGAGGAATGGCATTATATTCATCATCAAAAAGATTATTTCAAGATCTGTCTTGAAGTACAACACTATCTTTGATAGCATAATATCCATACATCTACAAGAAAGACCAAAGTCCTGGTGTGGCATAGTAGAATAAGCACTCAACCGCAAGATTGGTTTGAATGGCAAGGTCAGTGGTTCAAACTTACCAACCACTCCTCAGAAACCCTATACAGGGTTGCTATGAGTCAGAAATGACTTGACGGCACTAAACAACAACATTCTGACATTTCAGGTATCCACTGACTCTAGTACATTCATCCAACTCATTCTTCTCCGTTCATGCTTGCTTCTGATTCATGTTTCCAACATCCTACCTCATCTCTCTGAAGAGATGGGTACTATCTGCAAGTTTGAGTGTTCTTGTACGTCTCCCCTTACTTCATATCAGCTGGATGCTTCACTTTCAGCTCTAGCCCTCTGTGGCTATGTCCTTGTCCATGGGCTCAGGTGCCCCCAGGTCTCACCACACTTTGGACCAACCAGCCCTTCCTCTTCTCTCTCTCATCTCCAGGTCAACGGGAGTCAATGGACTGTGTTTGAACTCAGCCCATATCTTCATTGCTGCCTTTCCCCCTCCTTCCACTCACCAGTGTGGTCGCCAGCAAGCTTACATGCCTGCTCATGTGTTCCCTTTGAGTTTCAGTCTTGGGCATTGTCCTGAAGGAACTTGATTGCTTGCCTTGATGGCTTCCTAGCGAACAACTTTCTTATTCTTGTAGTCGCCAATCATACTGCCATGTTTGTTTTGGGTTTTTCCTGATGATCTGTCTTTGAAAATACATCTTCTGTTGCTCTAGCTCTTCCAGGCTGGTCTGCTTGTCCTTTCTGGTGGGAATGTCCCACATCAGAAGGCTCTGGATGGGGCTCAGGATTCCACCTAAGGTCCTATACATAATATCCATAATATTCTTCTCCAACACCGTAATTCAAATGCATCCATTTTCCTATAGTCTCCCTTATTCATTAGTCAACTTTCACATGCATATGAAGTGATTGAAAATACCATGAATTGAAAATCTGAAACGGACATCTTTGTTCTTAAACACTTTAAAGAGGTCTTTTACAGTAGATTTGCAAACACAGATTTGTTTTTGTTTGGTTTTAACTCTTTTATTATGAACTGGGGTCCTGTTGTGATGCTACAGGATGAGCACTGAACTGCTAACCGAAAGGGTTGCCGTTCTAACCAACCAGCCGCTCCTCGGAAATCCTATACAGGGTTGCTATGAGTCAGAGCAGCATTTAACAACAACAACAGCAGTTGTGAAATGATTGAAGGTTTACAAATCACCAGTTTTACATTTAATAGATCATACACTTTGTTTCATCTCAATGACTGCAATCCCTTTCATGCAGCAACAGTTGTTCTTATTTTCATTCCATCCTCCTTCCCATCCCTTCTCAACTTTGTCCCGAGGTAAACTTTGCCCTTTTGATCTTGAATGATTGACTCTTTCTTTGTGAGTATATCTTACTAGTGTTTTTTCCCTCTCCTATGTGTGGCACTGTGGGCTAATGCGTCAGACTACAAAGTCGTTTGAACTGCAAGGTCTGTGGTTCAAACTCACCAGCTGCTCCTTGGAAACCCTTTAAAGGGTTGCTATGGGTCAGAATCGACTCGAAGGCACTTACCAACAACAAATATACCTGTCTGGAGTCCTGGTGTGGCTCTGTGGGTTAATGTGCCGGGCTGCAAAGCCATTTGAACTGCAAGGTTGGCAGTTCAAGCTCACCAGCTGCTCCTCGGAAACCCTACACAGGGTCGCTATGGGTCGGGATCAACTTGACGGCACTTAACAACAACAACAATTCTAAGGAGCTCTGGTAGCGTAGTGGTTATGAATTGGGCTACTAATCTCATGGTCAGTAGTTCGAAACTACCAGCTATTCCATGGGAGAAAGATGAGGCTTTCTGCTTCCATAAAGATTTACAGCCTCAGACACCCTATGCAGGGTCGCTATGAGTTGAAACCGCTTCCACGGCACATAACAACAACAACATATACCAGTCTACTGCTTGGATAAAAATTGGGCCACGAGGGTGAGTTTTGTTCCATAACTGAAAGGTGGTCATGGACCATAGTCTTGGGTTCCTCCATTTCTTTCTGCCCAATAAGCCTAGCCTTTGTTGTAATTTTTATTTTTGCTACACATTTTCTCGTACTCTATCTTGGTTCTTCTAATGTGATCCCTTTCAGAGTAGTCGATAGGGTAGCAAGGCTCCAACTAGTTCTTCTGGTCTCAGAGTCATGGTGACTGATGTTCACATGTTCCATTGGTCCATTGGACGAGTTGATTCCAAGCATCTTCAAATTTTTATCACTCTTCTTTGTTCCACCTATGGAGAGAGCCCGATAGGACTTTGGATGGCCGCTCTTGAGAATAGCAGATCTCTTGACTGCTGCTTCCATGACTATTGATTGCAGATCCAAGCAAAATTAAGTCTTTGATAACTTCAACCTTTTCTCCATTTGTCATGATGTTATTTATTAGTATGGTTGTGAGGATATTTGCTTTCTTAACATTGAGGTGCAATCTAATTTCCACATTCCATTGGATCACATCGTTCAGTATTACGCCTACAGAATCCTGCAATAGTTCAAGTTGAGGCTTGAATGTTTTCTTTAGCCCTTTCAGTTTGAGAAATGCCAAGCATGTTCTTCCTCTTTGTTTTTGTAATTCCAGGTCTTTGCATATTTATTTATAATATTTTACTTTGTCTTCTCAGTCTGCCCTTTGAAATCTTCTATTCAGCTCTTGTACTTCATCACTTCTTTCATTTACTTTAGTTACTGTACGTTCAAGAGCAAGTTTCAGAGTCTCTTCTGCCTTTTTTTTTTTTTTTTCCCTTTCCTTTTCTTTTTGGTGACCTTTTTCTTTCTTCATATATGATGTCCTTGATGTCATCCCACAGCTCATCCACTCTTCTGTCATTAGTTAGTGTTCACTCTGTCAAATCTATTCTTGAGATGGTCTCTAAATTCAGATGGAACACACTCAAGGTTTTTGTTTATTACAAAAGATTTTATTAGGAATTGTGTGATATTTTACAAGAGAGAACATTGGTTTTACGCTCATCGTTTCATTGCAATGATTACAATCTCCTCTGTGTGTCATCATTCAACAGTAGTTGCTTCTAGTCCCTCTTTTTGGAGCACATTCTGCAAGTCTGCCTCCTGGCCACCAGCACACAACCTTTGTCTTTCCATGAGTCTAGAGTCCTCAGCTGCTCTATCTCTCTAGGTCCTCTCATCTCTGCCTTCATCTCTGATGTTGCTGCTTCTCTGGATAGGGCCCACATTCTGCTTGTGGTCTCCTCCCTTGATGGCCTAGGGTCCTCTATTCCTGGATTGTAAAATTAACTACTCCCCCTCAAGGTTTTTCTTTGGACTTCTTTTAATTTTCTTGAGCTTCAATTTGAACTTGCATATGAGCAATTGATGGTCTGTTTCATAGTTGGCCCCTAACCTATGACACTGAGCTTCTCCATCCTTTCTTTCCACATATATAGTTGACTTGATTCTTGTCTATTCCATCTGGTGAGGTTCAGGTTCACATATATGTTTTCATTGTTGTTGTTAAGTGCCATTGAGTTGGTTCTGACTCATAGTAACTGTATAGCGTTTTCAAGGAGCAGTGGGTGGGTCTGAACTGCTGACCTTGTGGTTTGCAGTCCAGTGCTGATCCTACAGCACCACACCAGAAGTGCTGTAAAAAGGTATTTGAAATTAGTAAGTTATTGATCTTGCGAAATTCTGTCATGTGATTTCTGGCATCATTTCTATCACTAAGGTCATATTTTCCAACTGCTGATCCTTCTTCCTTGTTTCCAATTTTCATATTCCAATCACTAGTAATTATCAATGCATTTTGATCATATGTTTGGTCAAATTAAGACTGTAGAAGTTGATACAAAATCTTCATTTCAATTTCCTCATCTTTGGCATTGGTGGTTGGTGTAGAAATTTGAATGATAATCGTATTAATTAGTTTTCCTTGTAGACTTATGGATATTATCCTATCACTGACATTGTACTTCAGGATAGATCTTGAAATACTCTTTTTGACAATAAATGCAATTCCATTCCTCTTCAATTTGTTATTCCCAGCCTAGTAAATCATGATTGTCCAAGTAAAAATGGCCAATTTCAGTCCATGTCAACTCATGAATGCTTGCAGTATTGATCATTATATGTTCCATTTCGGTTTTGACGGCTTCCAGTTTTCCTAGACTTATATTTCATACATCCCACATTCTGGTTATCAACGGATGTTTGCAGGTATTTTTTTTCTCATTTTGAGTTGTGCCACATCAGCAAATGTCAATCCCAAAAGCTTTGCTCTATTCCCACAATTAAGGTCCAACTCTACTCTGAGGAGCCCTGGAGTGGCACTGTAGAATAAGCACTACACCTCAAGGTGGGTTTGAACCACAAGGTCACTGGTTCAAATTCACCAAGCGCTCCTCAGGATCCCTGTACAGGATTGCTATGAGTTGGAACCAGCTCAATCACACATAATAGTAACAACAGTTATGCTCAGAAGGCAGCTTTTCCCCAATTGTATTTTGTCTGCTACAGTGCTGGAAGGGGCTCATCTTCCAGCATTGTATCAGACAACTTTCTGCTGCGAGTCCTAAGGTTTTCAGTAGCTAATTTTTCAGAAGTTGGCTTTCTCATCCTTCTTCCTGACGTAGTCTGTCTTAATCTAGAAGCTCCACTGAAACTTGTCCACCACTGGTGACCTGCTGTATATGAAATGCCAGTAGCATAGCTTCTAGCACCAGAACCACACGAAAGAGACCACAGTATGACCAATTCGTTGGTGGAGATAACTTCTAGTTTGGACCAAAGACTGACTATATTCTAGGGAGGGGGCTTTTAACAGAGCTCCAAAAGAGGCCAGTATTCTTTGCTAGCTTTAAGACTGCTAGCTTTTTATGTCTGTTGGCCCACTGAGTTAGGTAGGGAGATAGGATGGGAATGGCCCAAAGTTAAAATGCCACAGACCCAACTGTCTTATCAAAGTTCAGTAACTTTTCTTGTATAGACGATTTTCTGTTCATTATGTGGTTTGGGTACATTTGCAGAGTTCTGAAACGTAGTTGTTTTGCCAGTACATTCCCAGAGTTCGATCGGTATTTTTGTTTTTGTGGGAGGGCAGTTAACCAAGTGGTCCTCACTCCATCATACAGAAGTAAGGATCACAGAACTCCTTGAGGGGGTCCTGCTATGATGTTGCAGGATAATGTACTGGGCCTCAAGGTTGGCAGTTCAAACCTACCAGCCACTCCTCAGAAACCTTATACAGGGTCACTATGAGCTGGAACTGACTCGACGATACTTAACGACACCATCTCCCTTGAGAGCACATCTAAAGATAAGTATACCAGAAAGATGAGAAATTAATTCAAGAGGAAGCAATTAGGTATGCAAAATAAAGGGTAGAATATAACTCGAAAAAGTCTAGTCCCTAAATTAGGAATGTCTTTTCTCCCTTTTCTCCTCTGCTCCCTCTCCACCCCCCTCCAAATATATATTGCAGATAATCCAGAAATGACTAGTAGCATGAATGGGGAAAGGGAACAGAAAACTGATGGTAGCAGGAATGATCAGTCCTGTGAGTATGCTGAGGTGTACTTGTCCTATTTAAGGAAGCATATTCACAATGAGTGGGCACTGACTCCACCGCATACCACCACCACAACAGGTATTGTTAAGGCGCTCTGGTGGAATGGTAGGATAAGCACTGGACTGCTAACCACAAGGTTGGCAGTTCAAACTCACCAGCCACCCTGCAGGACAAAGATGAGACTTTTTGTTTCTATAACGATTTACAGCCTCAGAAATCCTACTCAGGGTCAATTTGAGGCAGAATCAACTTGAAGGTAGAGGGTTTTGTTTCATTGTTTCATAGATATTGTTAAGTTTAAGAAACTGACAGGAGAGAGAAAAAATAAACTTAAGTCAGGATCTTAGTAAGTTAGAGCGAACCACAGGAAGAATATAAATAAAATGTATTATTTTCTACAGAAGAAATTTTATTTGGTCAATGAAAAGTAGAAAATCCAAACTTGTCAATGGGAGGAAGACAATTTTGAACTATTGGAAGGATGATAGGAAGGAGTAGAAAGAAAGTATACCTACTTATGTATGGACTGTTTCATTGGCTGCTATTTCACACTATGATAAGAGTATATCATCTACTATCCAATTATTTGTGTATTAACAATGCACAGCCACACATCATGAATGCAAAGAGCTTAAAAATATGCAGGTTAAAATATTAAAATAATAGAATTAATAAGCTTAAACTAAAATATGTGTAGCGTAGTGGTTACGAATCGGGCTGCGAACCTTAAGGTCAGCGGTTCGAAACTACCAGCCGCTCCGCGGGAGAAAGATGAGGCTTTCTACTCCCGTAAAGATTTACATCCTCGGAAACCCTGTACAGGGTCGCTATGGGTCGGACCCGACTCGATGGCACTTAACAACAACAACAACAAAATATGTGTACCCACACAACTCTTTATCCTTTAACAATGAACTTTCCACCAATTACAAGGAATATTATCCAACTATAATGCAATAAAGTTAGACTTAAATTTTTAAAAAGTACTGAAAAATCCCATACTCGTGGAAAAATTTAAATAATTTTTGGACTAAAGAACTGGCAAGGGAATGCTTAGAACTGATTTACAGTGTCAAAATTTATACTAAAACCAGTTGTTAAGTTCCATCGAGTTGATTCTGACTCCTAGTCAGACCTGTACAGTGACCCTGTATAGGGTTTCCAAGGAGTGACTGGTTGATTTGAACTGCTTACTTTCAGCTAGCAGTCCAGTGCTTATCTGACATTACCACACCAGGACTACATAGCGGAAGTTTAAAAATTTGAATACATTTATCTGAAAACAAGAAATACTGAGACCCAAAGATGTAAGTTTGTAACCCAAGGGGGAAAAGCAGCAAGAACTGAATGGGCCCCAAGAAATAATGAGGTAGGCAAAGATACAAATGATGGCAGAAGCAAAAAGAGAACACAACGGATAAAATGAACAAAACAAAAAGCAGTTTATTTGAAAACGCTAGACACAAACCTCTGATAAAAGAACTGAGAAAAATGCCTTGAATATATACTCTTTCAAGTACTATCTTTGTTGTTGTTAAGTGCTGTTACGTAGGTTCTGACTCATAGCTACTCTGTATAGGGTTTCCAAGGAGCAGCTAGTGAGTTTGAACCGCCAACCTTGTGGTTCAAACCCAACTTGCAGTCTAGTCCTTTATCCCACAGCATCACACCAGGCCTCCAAGAACTGTTTATGGATCAAAGTGAAAACAGCCACGTGAAAGGTTAGGCAGGAAGCCTAGGGAGCAGGGAATTTATACTCAGGTGGAAGAACAAGTCTAGAAAGGAAAATGAGAATTGATGCACAACTTGAAGAATGTATACCCACTCCTCACTTACGTGAGGCCAGCATGGTCATCATGATGAAACTAGATAAAGAAAATTAAAGGGCAAAAATGAAGTGACTATAAATACAAAAATATTAACTAAAATATTGGTGGTGGTTGTGTGCTGTGGAGTTGGTTCCGACTCATAGCAACCAGTGTAGGGTTTCCAAGGCTGTAAATCTTTATGAGAGCAGAAAGCCTCATTTTTATCCCATGGAACGACTGGTAGTTTCGAACTGCTGACCTTGAGGTTAGCAGCCCGACTCATAACTGCTATGCTACCAGAGCTCCTCAGCTAAAATATTAGCCATGGATTAATGCGCTGGGGATATACAGTCAGTTTGAACTGCAAGGTCTGTGGTTCAAGCTCACCAGCCGCTCCTCGGAAACCCTATGCAGGGTATCTATGGGTTGGAACTGACGCGACGGCACTTAACAACAACAAATTATGACCGAGTAGAAGTTATTACAAAAATTCACATTTAGCTAAAAATCAAAAAAGTATATTGATGTAAAATTTACCACATAAATGGACTAGAGAAGAAAAATCACATGATTGGCTCAATGTTGTTGTTGTTGTTGTTAAGTGCCGTCAAGTCGGTTCCGACCCATAGCGACCTGTACAGGGTTTCCGAGGATGTAAATCTTTACGGGAGTAGAAAGCCTCATCTTTCTCCCGCGGAGCGGCTGGTAGTTTCTAACTGCTGAACTTGAGGTTCGCAGCCCGATTCGTAACCACTACGCTACCAGAGGATTGGTTCAATAGAAGTAGGAGAATGATTTGAAAATGTATGATACAGTTTATGGTGAAAATGTTATAAAATGTTAGGAACAAAAGAGAACTTCTTTAACGTAGCAAAACCTTCAGCAAACATCATATTTAAAATTTTAAATACATTCCCTTTAAGGTTGGAAACAAAACAAAAATGGTCCATTCGCTTACTATTGAATATGATATTGGGAGTCTTTTCTAACACACCAAGACCATGAGCCACCACCACCATCATCACCAATGACAAGAGATTGAAGTGCCAACAGAGGAGTACAGGCGGAACTATTGTTTTCTGTAGATGATCTGCTCATTAAAAGAACAAGTCCAATAGAATCAAGATATATTGAACTAAAAAAGGGAGTCAGTGATCAAGATCTCTGGAGATTGGCCCAGCATACAAAAAAAAAAAAAAAAATAGAGCTTATATTCACTGTCATGGTGACCTATATAGGGTTTCCAACTCCTAGCAACTCTTCTGTAGTGTTTCCAAGGAGAATCTGGTGGGTCTGAACCACTGACCTTACAGTCAGCAGTCTAGTACTTATCCAACAGTGCCACACCAGGACTACAAAGTATAAACAAAAATAAAATAACCATTCACAGTAACACAAAAAACGATCAAGTACTCAGAACCTTATATAATGAAATTTATTTATGGAGTAAAACTCATTCATATTTAACACTGTTTGGTGGTGGTGGTGGTGGTAAGTGCCACTGGGTCTTTTTTTTTTTAAATATAAAAAGTACTTTTTATTTT
>NW_006408572.1:10660411-10667981 GCF_000296735.1 Chrysochloris asiatica
TTCTGAAAACTTTAACAGGGAATAAAACCTATGATGGTTGATGGACGATTGCAAAATCAGTAACATCTATTAACTCCCCATTCCCCACGCCCGACAAGCAAAGCAGCAGAATGTCTCTGGGGTTTATCCAGTTCCCTAAGGATTAAACAGTTCTTAAGCCACTGGGTCTTAAAGGACATAAAGAAGAGCTGAATATATGGAGAAACAAACCATATTCATGGAGGTGGTTGTTGTTGTTAAGTGCTGTTGAGTCGGTTACAACTTATAGCAACCCTGTGTACAGTTTCTGAGGAGCAGCTGGGGAATTTGAACCACCGACCTTATGGTTCAAACCAACCTTATGGTCCAGTGCATTATCCTGCAGCACCACACCAGGATAAACTGGTTTAAGATTATAAAGCTGTCATATCCCTCCAAGTTAATTTAATGCAATTTCAATAAAAATTGCAGGCATTTCTGGGGAGACTTTAACCAACATCCTAAAATTTATAAAGAAGAATAAAGCTTGAAAAAGAGGAAGGACCCACCTTGCCAAATATTGAGACCTATTACAAAGCTAAAGTGAGTGCTGAAAAATCTGATACTAGTGTAGAAGCAAACGAATGAACCAATGAAAATAACTAGGGAACTGAAAAGCAGAATAAAGAAGAAATACCAGATATGACTGGAGGAAAGGGTGGATTCTTTTGTGGATGATATTTTGAAAACTGACTAAATGCAGAAATATAAAGGTGGAACCCTATCTTAACACACATTCAAGAAACTTGAAATGTATTAAAGACGTCTTAGAAATGAAAGCTATGAAGCTAAATTGTGCACATAAACATATCCCAGTTGTCTCAGGATTACAACAGTGGTAAAACTGCTAGGATGAGGACTCAATTAACGATTCAGCTGGGTCATCCACAGAGGACACTACACAGTGTTGTCAGTTGAAAGACATTATTGTTACTTACAAAAGCAAAACAGTAAACAAGAACTGATTACTTATAAAGAGCAAGCACTGAACAATAGAAACAGATTTTAAGTCAACTGGTCCCTCTGCCTTTACATGTACTTCACTGAGCAGTCTCTGCGAGTAACCAACCCACTTACATCTAAAAGGGGACCTGCTCATCCATCCCAAGTTATCCATGCCCATCTCTGTGTCACTGAGTGGGTACAGCAGGGACTAGGTACCTCTTTCAGCATAATATGTTTTCTAGGTTAACTGCAGTGTGGTTGTGTTCATTCTTTGTGTCTCACCCTAGCTCTTCTTGGCTGGTTCCAGCCTCTCTGATTGTTGGTCCAACTCTTAACTATCAGCTCTCAACCATGACCAGGACTAGGACTGTATTATGACAGTTTCTGAAGCAAAAATTTTAAAGGTAACATTGTACAGGATATTCCCAAACTGCTGCTCCGTTGGCCACCTGCCTAGAGATGCCAAGTTCTTCTAGGGCTAACTCTGCTCATTGCCGCCATCTACTGGTGTCATGGTTCCTGCTACTTGGACCACGACCACCATTTTTTTGCTGCATCTGCTGTACTTGCAGTTGTTACTCTCTGTCTTCAATATTATCGATTCAGTGAGTGTTACCAGCTGCTAAACTCATGCTGAAGCTGAAGAAAGTTAAGCCAAGTCCACAAGAGACAAAATATGACCTTGAACATATTCCACCTGAATTTAGAGATCATCTCAAGAACAGATTTGATGCATTAGACACTTAGGATTGAAAACCAGAAGACTTGTGGGATGACATTAAGAACATCATACAGGAAGAAACACAAAAGATCATTAAGATGACAAGGAAGAAAGAGAAGACCAAAATTGATGTCAGAAGAAACTCTAAAACTTTCTCTGCAGCGTAGAGATGCTAAGGCAAATGAAAGACATGAGGAGCTGAACAGAAAATTTCAAAGGGCAGCTTGAGAAGACCAAGTCAAATATTATACTGAAATGCACAAAGATCTGGAGTTAGAAAACCAAAAGGGAAGAGCATGCTCAACATTTCTTAAACTGAAAGAACCGAGGGGGGAAAAAATCAAGCCTTGACTTACAATACTGAAGCATTCTTTGGGCAAAATATTGATGCAGAAAGCATCAAAAGAAGACAGAAGGAATACACAGAGTCATTGTACTAAAAAAGAAATGGTCTATGTTCTACCATTTCAAGAGATAGCATATGATTAAGAGCCAAAGATGCTGAAGGAAGAAGTCCAAGGTGCACTGAAAATATTGACAAAGAACAAGGCTCTGGGAATTGATGGAATACAAATTGAAATCTTTCAACAAACTGATGTAGCACTGGAGGCCCTCACTCATTAATGCCAAGAAATTTGGACGGCAGCTACCTGACCAACCAACTAGAAGAGATAGATACTTCCCCATTTCAAAAAGAGGTGACCCAACAGAATGCAGAAATCACCAATTTCATTAATATCACATGCAAGTAAAATTGTGCTCAGGATAATTTTTTAAATAGCTGCAATGTACATTGACAGAGAGCTGCCAGAGGTTCAAACTGGATTCAGAGGATGTGGTGGTGGTGGTTATGTGCCGTGGAGTCGGTTCTGACTCCTAGTGACCCTGTACAGGGTTTCTGGGGCTGTAAATCTTTACAGGAGAAGAAAGCCTCATTTTCTCCCATGCAACAACTGGTAGTTTCGAACTGCTGACCTTAAGGTTCACAGCCCGATTCGCAACCACTATGCCACCAGAGCTCCTTTTAGAGGATGTAGAACAAGGGATATCATTGCTGACATCAGATGGATCTTAGCTAAAATCAGAGATTACCAGAAAAATGTTTATTGACTATGCAAAGGCTTTCGACTGTGTGGATCATAAGTTATGGACAACATTGCAGAGAATGAGTATTCTGTAACACTTAATTGTGCTCACGAGGAACTTGTACATAGACCAAGAGGCAGTAGTTAAAACAGAACAAGAGGCAACTGAATGGTTTAAAATCAGGAAAGCTGTGTGCCAGGGTTGTATTGTCCAACCATACTTAATCAGAGAAGCTGAATTATGTGAAGCAGAACGTGGCATCAGGATAACATTGCTTCCTGAAAGCAAAGGGGACTTAAAATACTTGTTGATGAAGATCAACGATTAAGCCTTCAGTATGGGATGCACCTCAGTGTAAAGGGGGAAAAAAATCCTCACCATTGGACCAATAAATGCATCATGATAAATAGAAAAAAATTAAAGTTGTCAAAGACTTCATTTTTCTTGGATCCACCATCAACACTCATGGAAGCAGCAGTCAAGAAATTCAGTGATATACTGCGTTAACCAAATCTGCTACACAAAACCTCTCTAAAGTGTTGAAGGACAAAGATGTCAGTTTGAGGACTAATGTGTCCCTGACCCAAGCCATGGTATTTTCAATAACCTCATATGCATGTGAAAGTTGGATAATGCATAAGGAAGAAGAATTGATTAATTTGACTTAATGGTATTGGAGAAGAGTATTAAAGGTTCCATGGACTTCCAGAAGAACAAACAAATCTATGTTGGAAGAAGTACAGCCAGAATGCTCCTTAGAAGCCAAGATGGCCAGACTTCTCTCTCATACTTAAGATGTATTTGTAGGAGGGACCAGTTTCTGGAGAAGGACATCATGCATGGTAAAGTGAATGGACAGGGAAAAAGAGGGAGACCCCCAACGAGATGGATTGACACAGTGGCAGTAGCAGCAATGTGCTCAAGTGTAGCAGCAATTGTGAGGCTGGCGCAGGACTAGTCCTGTTTCCTTTTGTTGTACATTGGGTTGCTATTGGTCAGAACTGACTCAACGGCACCTCATAACAACAACAACGTAGCCCCATGCCTGTATTACATACCTCAGCTCAGGGCCCTGGTTCCAAGGGGTGGGCTCCCCTCCTTGTTCTCCCTGATCAGCAAGCCCCATCTAAGCCTTCCTCTTCTAGGGTTTTTATCAGCCACTGAGTCTGGACCTCCAGGCAATCCTGGTAAAGCCCAACTATTGGGTGAGGGACACTGATCCATATAAAGTTGGATTATAAAGTCAACATCCCTTGCAAACTGCTTACACTGATAGCAAACCAACCAATCCTGTGCGAGTCACTTATGCAAATAGAAAAACAACCAATCACTTGGCAGATTGCAGCCTTACCAATCATTTTGGGTCAATTGCAAACCCAGGCAGCACAGAAGCAAATCGTGAAAAAATGCAGGACAGTATATTTTTAACCTGGAAGTGTGGTGTTAGGTAAGAGAGGTTCTAAAATAAGATCCTCAAAACAAATTGTAAGGGGGACAATTAATGAAATTAATTACATTACAATTAAGGTTTTCTAACAGAATCATTCATAGCACATCCGAGTAAAATTTTGTTGAAGATAAAAGTGATCACAGCAGTACATCAATAGGGAGCTGCCAGAAATTCAAGTTGGATTCAGAAGGGGAACTGGAATGAGGGATATCATTACTGATATCAGATGGGTTTGGGCTAAAAGCAGAGACTACCAGAAAAAATGTTTACCTGTGATTTATTGACTATGCAAAGACATTCAACTATGTGGATCGTAACAAACTCTAGATAAAATTGCAAAGAATGGGAATCCCAGAACACTTAATTGTCCTCATGTGGAATCTATACATAAACCAAGAGACAGCAGGTCAAACAGAACAAGAAGATACTGAATGTTTAAAATCAGGAAAGGTGTGTGTCAGGGTTATATCCTTTCACCATCCTTATTTAATCTGTATGCTGCGCAAATAATCCAAGCAAACTGGACTATATGGAGAAGAAGGTGGCATCAAGATGGGTGGAAGACCCATTAATTACCTGTGAGATGCAGATGGCACAACCTTGCCTTGTTGGAAGCATAAATGACTTGAAGGACTTACTGATGAAGATCAGAGACTCTACAACCTTCAGTTTGGATTGCATCTCAGTGTAATGAAAACAAAAATCCTCATCACTCGACTAATAAATAATATCATGATAAAGTGAAGAAAAGATTGAAGTTGTCAAAGATTTTGTTTTGCTTAGATCCACAATCAGTGCTTATGGAAGCAGCAGTCAAGAAATCAGACTGGGCAAGTCTACTGCACTTTTAGGACTAAGATGTGCCTGACCCAAGCCTTGGCATTTTCAACCACCTTGTATACATGTAAAAACTGGACAGTGAATAACGAAGATAGGAGAAGAATGGATGCACTTGAACTGTGGTGGTATTGAAAAATAATTGAATATACCATGTATATTGAGCAAATTATCTAAGAAGTTGGGTTATATGAAATAAAAAGTGTCATCAGGATTGGAGGAAGACTCATTAACAACCTGTGATATGCAGATGATGCAACCTTGGTTGCTGAAAGTGAAGAGGACTTAAAACATTTACTGATGAAGATCAAAGAGCACAGCCTTCGGTATGGATTGCTTCTCAATGTAAAGAAAACAAAAATCCTCACCACTGGACCAATAAACACCATTCTTATCAACAGAGAAAAGATTGATGTTGTCAAGGACTTCATTCTTCTTGGATCAACCATCAACACTCATGGAAGCAGCAGTCAAGAGATCAGATGACGTATTACATTAGGCAAATCTGCTACACAAGTTCTTTTTAAAGTGCTGAAGAGCGAAGATGTCAGCTTGAAGACTAAGGTGCACCTGACCCAAGCCATGGTATTTTCAATAACATATGCATGCGAAAGCTGGACTGTGAATAAGGAAGACCGTAGAAGAATTGATGCTTTTGAGCTATGCTTTAGAAGAGAATATTGAAAGTGCCATGGGCTGCCAAAAGAACCAACAGATCTGTGTTGGAAGAAGTGCTGCCAGAGTGCTCCTTGGAGGCCAGGATGGCCAAACTTCATCTCTCATACTTCGGACATATTGTCAGGAGGGATCAGTCACTGGAGAAGGATCTCATGTTTGGTAA
Organism: Chrysochloris asiatica; assembly: GCF_000296735.1. Lineage (NCBI taxonomy): Eukaryota > Metazoa > Chordata > Mammalia > Afrosoricida > Chrysochloridae > Chrysochloris > Chrysochloris asiatica. The sequence goes on from NW_006408572.1 coordinate 10,666,310, forward strand.
GGTGAATGGTCAGAGAAAAAGAGGAAGACCACCAGCGAGGTGGATTGGCAAAGTGGCAGCAACAATGGGCTCAAGTGTGGTAACAATTGTGAGGTTGGCCCAGGACCAGGCAGTGTTTCATTCTGTTGCACATAGGGTTGCTATGAGTCAGTACTGACTCGATGGCACCTAACAACAACAAGGAGCGACGGGTGGGTCTAAACCTCCAACGTTGCAGTTCAAACAGACCTTGTGCTCCTATACTTACCTTACAGTGCCACATTATAAATGTAGAATTTATTAAATTGACTTTTTTGCATATATTTTTACCACAATGAAAATTTTTTTTAAATAAATTTTTTAAGTCGCTCCTCAGAAACCCTATACAGGGTCGGAACCAACTTGATGGCATATAACAACAATTAAGGCACAATGTTATACAAACATCAGAACTACCTGTTTTCAAAAGTTCTTTGTCTACCCAAATAGAAACTTAGTACCCTTTAAGCAATAAATAACTCTCCATTTTCCCCTCTTTCTGTCCCTGGTAACCACTAATCAATTTGGTCTCTATGATTTCACCCATTCTAGATATTTCATACACAAGTGGAACCATAGAACATTTTCCTTTGTGTCTGATTTATTTCACTCAGCTTTGTTTACGGAGTTCATCCATGTACCAGGATTTCAGTACTCTCTCTGACGGAATAATATTCCATTATGTGCATATACTACTTTGTTTTTTCGGCTGTTGAGGGGCACTGGGCTGTTTCCCCCTTTTGGCTATGTTAATTGGGCCTGTTTTTGAAATCTGAGTGCATTCCTGAGAGAACTTATCTGCAGCCAGCCAGCCACTGATAGCAGAGAAATGTTTTATTTGGAATAAACCTGGGCATGTATGAACTGAGACCCTAGTAGCAATATTTTTAAACGTACCCTCCTATTTGAAGCCCTTTTCCACAAAGACCTTTGTGAGTTTCTAGTGCTGCCATGACACAAACAACATAAATGGGTGACTTGAAAGAACAGAATTCGTTTTTTTCTCAGTTCTGGAGAAGTCCAAATCAGGATCTTGAGCTTGCTTCTGTAGACTTCTCTGGTTGTTTCAGTGGCTGCCAGAAAGTCCTGGTGTTTTCTTTGTTACTTATCACTGCATCTGTGGCATCTTCTGGTCTTTTCATAAGCCACCATGCAGAAGGGATGCGGTTTAGGTTCCACTCTCTTCTGGTATAACCTCATTAACACAAAAAAAGACCCTCCCAATTTCTGAACAGGATCATCCTTACAGTGCAGAGGTTTGAACGCAACATAACTTTTGCGGGGAGGACACAATTCATATCTCAGTGCATGGAGTAAAATTCCCAAACAGGCCTCTAGCAATCACCTGGTTTGGATTCTGTATATTGAGGATATAGGTGTGGCGCTTGGTGAGACTTGGTGCAGTGCTGTAGGGTAATGCATTGGACAGCAAGGTCAGCTTGAATCCCAAGGTCAGTGGTCAAACTCAACAGCTACTCCTTGGAAACCCTATACAGAGTTGTTATGAGTTGGAACCAACTCAACAGCACTTAACAACAATAATTATTGAGGCTTATGGATAGGTGACACTATCCAAGATAGAAAATTATCAAGTCTTTTAGCTTTTGTTTTTGATTTTTCATTAAAACACACGAGGAATAAACACTATACGCCA
>NW_006408572.1:10668081-10676639 GCF_000296735.1 Chrysochloris asiatica
GTGACAATGTTAGAGGGGAATACCAAAATGACTGGCTTTGAAATTTCGGTGAGTTATTTCAGCAGAAATTTATTATTTAAAATAAAGATATCCTTGTAATTAGTTATAACAAAAACAAAAACATTTTTGTAAGCCCAGTTTATAAGTATCAATATACCTACAAGGCTAAAAGGATATGCTAATTTACCTGGTGTGGTACTGCAGGATAATGAATGCACTGGACTGCAAGGTCAATCTGAACTGCAAGGTTGGGGGTTCAGACCCACCAGCCAGTCCTTGGAAATTCTATACAGGATCCCTATGGGTTGGAACCAACTCGATGGCATTTAACAATATCAACAGTGTTCTCTAAGGAGTCTTGGTGTTTTTAAGTGGCATTGAGTCGTTTCCGACTCATAGCAACCTTGTATAAGGATTATGAAGGGCAGCTACTGAATTTGACCTGCCGACCTTTTAGTTCAAACCAACTGTTTGATTCAAACCGACTTTATGGTCAAGTGCTTATCAAACAGCACCACACCAGGACTGGTAGCGACGTGGATCACGAGTTGAGCTGCTCACTGCAAGGTCAGCAGTTTGAATCTAACAGCCTCTCCAAGGGAGGAAGATGCAGTTTTCTGCTCCCGTAAAGATTTACAGCCTCAAAAACCCTATACAAGATCACTATTGAGTCAAAACCAACTCCCCCACCACAACCAATGTGCTCTGGCTAGAGCTTTCATTATTAACCAATTACAGTGACACTTGGAATCACGTGCTTTAGTCTATACACGCTACAAGCCCACACTGTTGCTACTGGTGTTTAGTTGTTGTTGTTATGTGCCCTCGAGTTAGTTCTGACTCAGCAACCCTGTGTAGGGTTTCCAAGGAGCAGCTCGTGAGTTTGAACCATTGATCTTACGGTTCAAACCGACGTTGCAGTCCAGTGCATTAACCTGCAGAGCTACACAGGTGTTTTGATAGTTACTGATTTTATCAGATTTCCTGGTGTTTTAGCTACGATAGTGGGTTAAGTAGTAATTGTGAACCTGTATCAAGAACTTTCTTGAGAATGAAGTAGTAATTAAAGGAAAAGGAGAAAAATAAAAGGGTTTCCTCTCAGTTATTAATAATGTAATTCAATCTAGAAAGATTCTACAAAACAATTTTGTTATTATTCATATAACCTAAGAAATATTACATTTAAGGAACTTGTAATGACAGTTACCATGCATTAGTCTATGATTAAAATTGGAAACAAACATGATTAAGGATTCTGTATGGCCTGGTAGTAGAGAGGAGGCCCATGGGGGCGGGGGCTGTTTTACCACTATTTCCCATAGTTCTTTCTTGTTGGAAACATATGTTGCTGTGAGTGTGGGTGCCTGGATATTTGTTGGGGGAAAGAGAGAGAGAAAAACGTTTGGTTTTCATTACCATTTGCATCTGCCCACAGCGGTGCCTTTTATTGAATCACACTAATGTCTTTATGACCCATGGGAATGTACAAGCCAGCCGCCCTCTCCGCAGGATGACTTCTGTAGGTCCCAGAGGCTTTCCTGGTACTGCCAATTCAATTTGCCAATTTCAGTTGTTGGTGAATTCCACAGCACCAGCATCAAATCGACTCAAGCTCTCATAAACTATATAGATCAAAATAGAGTGAATAATACAAAGAGATTCTTTGTGTGTGGTTTGTTTTTTTAGCAAATTTTCCATTATTTGGGAAAGATTAAAAAGCAAAAAGTGAAATCTCCCTTTACTCTAAAAGTAAAGAAAATTATTCAGCTAGATGATCCCGTTGGGCCTTTGGCACAGACGTGCCTTCCCTCCGCCCAGGATCCTCTTAAATCCAAGGCAGGATTCTGACCACAGCTGACTAAGTTTTGCTCAATCCTTTGGCTCCTTCCCAGACCAGCATAGTGTTGACCGTCCCTCACCGGGGCCGGTTCAAATGCTCTTCCTTCATAGCTTTCACAAGCCAGTCCCTCTCAGTCCCCTCCTCAGAGTCGCTGGTGTCACTCACCTCCATGGCCAGCAGCTTTGAGTAGTTGATTTTCCGCTCTTGGGGCAGCCTGGCCTGGATGGTGAGGAAGGCAGCCAGCCAGAACAACAAGACCACGCAACAGGCCTGGTAGAGCACAGCCAGGCTGGAGTACATCACCACGAAGCCCCCCACAAAGCTGCCCAGGCTAGACCCTCCCCTGTAAAAGTGTCCTCGGAACATGGAGCTCAGAGACCTCTCTGTTCCAGGAGTGGCCAGGTCCTCCAGCGAAGCCCCCACTGCCCACCAAAGAGCCCCGCTGCTGAGGGCACTCAAGATCTGGACAGGGAAGACAGACCACCAGTTCCAGAGGAAGGAGTAGTAGAGAAGCTGCACAGCCAGGCAGCCCAGCCCCAGTCCCACAGTGCCCACCCTGGACAGTTTCCGAAGCAATACAACCTTGAATGGATGAAGCAGCATTTCCCCCAGCAAGCTGAGGGCAACTGCAAAACCCATGCCCAGCTCACTGCTGCCATGGTCTTTCATGTTCCAGAACAGAAAGTTCTGCACAGTACTGGTGGCAGCTCCCACCAAAAACACACTGAAGGCCAGGAGGATGAGATGGGGATTACCTCCTATGAGGGGCAATGCTTTGACCGTTTTGTAGCTGGGCTCTCGCCACCGGCAGATGGGGACTGGAAAGGCGATGCTTACTAGCGTGGCCACGATGCTGACAAGAGAGTAGCCATAGAAGTATGCCACACCTCCGGGACCACTTGTCATCATGTAGCAATCCAGCTGCTCCACCAATGCTGTGATGCCACACACACCGGCTGACATGCCCAGCAACCTCCAGACCCACAGGCTTCGGTAGTAGTCAGTGGCATCCACATAGTCCAAGTATTCATAAAGACTGCCATCAGCCACTTGCTCCAGAGGGGCTGTCAGCAGCTCCCAGAACACCACGAACCCCAGGGAGAAGATGAAAGTCCACTGTAGCCCTTGCAAGGAGAGGTCAAGATTCTGTGCTTTCTCCTTGTCTACCGACAAGTTGGTTGGATGCCCCAGCGTGGTACCCTCAGGAAGCAGATGGGGTAAAGTGTTGACCACCTCCAAAGAAGCAAAGTGATAGAGGAGAACTTGAGGTGTTGTCCTGATTTCCTCAACAGAGTCCACTGAATAGCTGGGCAGATCACTGAAAGGCTCTTGGTCACTTTCATCAAGCCCTTTTCTGAAGCTTCCAGAAGCTTCCTCGATTCCAATCCTCTTGGCTCGGTGGCTTGAGGCCCACTCTTGTACTGTGGTGATATCCACAGTCCGAGAGACCCCCAGTGGCACAACTGTGGTGGTCCTGCCGTTGCTGCTTCCGTTACATGAGCGGTATACCAGGTCTTTGTCCAAAGGCGGGACCAGGACCATCAGCAGGCTGGCTCCCATGGAGCCCAGCAGCGAGCCCATCAGAAGCACTCTCCTTTTCTGGTATCTCTTGGCCAGGAAGGCACAGAAGGGGGCCCAGAAGGCTGTGATCAGGTGCTTGGTGCCCATGAGGATGCCCACCCAGGGCGCTGTTAGGCCCAGCTGCCTCAGGTAGAGAGTCAGGAACGGGGTCACACAGGCATCCCGGACCCCACACACCAGGTTAAAGAGCCTGGCCACCCCCAGCGCTCTGCTGATGTCCCATTGGGGATTGTCGCTCATGACTGCCCGCTCCGAGCCATCCGGGCCGAGACGGTGGGAGCAGCTGGGCGCGGCGCCCTCGTACGCGGACTTTCAGGGGACCTGGGAAGGCGGCGGCCCCATGACCCCGGGAGGGAGGCTCGAGGGAGCCTCTGGCCTCTGGCGGTGCCGCGGTCACCGGGTCAATGGCTGCCCGCCACGTCCCCGCCTGAGGCCCGGAAGTGGCCCCACCCCGAGGCACGGGGCGGGGGTGGGGCCAGCCACCTGCTGCTTCCGGTTACCTTCCTGGGGCCTGGGCCACTTCTTCACCTGAGGCGCGCAGGAGTGTGAGACGGGCGTCCTGTGGCCTGCAGGGGGCGCTCCATGCTAGACCTTAAGGACCCTGGCTGCCCGCGTAGCCCACGGAAACCTGGCCTAAATCCCTGAACTATTTCAGAACAATGGACTTGCTGGAAGCGTGGAGGGAGGAGGAAATTAATGGCTCCTAAAGGGCCCACCCTAGGAGCTCTGGTAGCGTTGTTGTTGTTGTGAAGTGCCGTTGAGTTGGTTCCGACCCATAGCAACCCTGTAGAGGGTTTCCAAGGAGCAGCTGGTGAACTTGAACTGCCGACCTAGCAGTTCAAATGGTTTTGCAGTCTGCCGCATTAACCCACAGCGCCACACCAGGTAGCGTAGTGGTTACAAATCGACCTGCGAACCTCAAAGTCAGCAGTTCGAAACTACCAGCTGTTCCGCGGGAGACAGATGAGGCAGGCGTTCTGCTCCTGTAAAGATTTACAGCCTTGGAAACCCCCGTACAGGGTCGCTATGAGTTGGAACCGACTCCACGGCGCACAGCCACCACCAAAGGGTCCACCCTACTACCCTCAGTGACATTCCTGGACACTAATTAATGAAAATGACACATCTCTCTCCCTCATACATACACACACTCTCTCCTACCTTGCTTGATTTTTCTCTATAGCATTAATCACTCTCACACTACGGATTTACATTTCACTTATTTATCTGGGTTACTGTCTGTCTCCATCAGAATCAACGAATCAAAACTCCAAGAAGGCAGCATTTTTATCCCCGGGGCCTAGAATTGTTACACTGTTTGTGAGCTTTCCCTGGAAGAGGTATGACCTTGCTTAACAAGAGTTTTCTTCAGCTGAGAGGATTCTTCATCCCCAAAGAGGGCTGACAGTTGAGGGCTGCTGTCCAGTGCCTTCCAAGCAGCTGGGAGGAAACGTCCTTCATTCCTGAAGGGGATCTGGGTAGCATAGCACAGCTTCTGCCACTGTACGAGGAGGCTTCAAAATGTTTGCATTGAATACGTGTAATCTATACCTACAGGATGGTCAATTGTTAGTGTCTGTCCAGTTGGTCCCCAAATCAGAGCCACCCGGTTCACAATGGAATCAAACCATTATGATCCACAGTGTGTTTTCATTGACTGATTTTAAAAAAGGGATCACCAGGTCTTTCTTCCCCAGGGGAAACCATTTAATTAAAAAACACACATTCCAGTGCCAATATAAATATTTCAAAAACCGTTGTTTCAAATGAACAGAAGTGGTAGTTTCTTCATTAACTACCATAATGCACATTGAAAATAGTTCTTTACTGGTGTTCGAGTTATGTGAACCGGCTAAAAATATTTCAGAAGCTCTTCTTCCTTGTGTGAACTAGAGATACCAGTGTCTAAACTTGTTGGAATAATGCCGTAGGCTTTAGTCCAAAGTCAACCAGTGTCCTGCTACTGATTCAAAGGACTTTTAACTGCTGGAAGCTGAATCCCACCCCTAGAATATTAAAACATCCTGATTGGATGTGGCACTATGGGTTAATGTGCTGGACTGCAAGGTCAGTTTGAACTGCAAGGTCAGCGGTTCAAGTTCACCAGCTGCTCCTAGGAAACCCTATGCAGGGTTGCTATAGGTCAGAACCAACTCAATGGCACTTAACAACAACACAGATTTTTTTTTAAAATCAAAAGCTAAGCATTTTGATATCTTCAATCTCTGACTTCTCTGAATCTACCCCACACCTCCATCTCTACTTTGGGAGAACTAGTCCTGGGTTGGCATGACTGAGGAGATGAGGGGAGCAGGCAGCCAGATCAGCGCAGTTAATACTTCACAAAATTCTCTTCACCTGGGTTCATTAAGTTGTAGGAAATAGCCCCCATCCTTGGGTTTTTTTTCCCCAAATATCAACATTTCTAGGTATTTGACGAAACAGTAAAACGTTTTAGTGTATGTTTATTGAACCTGACATTTTCCTCACAACTGGGTGTGGGTGGGATGGGCAGTGACCCAAGAGAGGGAAAGGAAGCGACTTGGGGGAGTGCAGTTGCATTTATCTACTTCCCATTTTCTCCTGGGCTGTGCCCGCCAGCAGCTCTAACCTTGATTTAAGGGATGGGTGTGGACCTTGAGAGAAGAGGGAATTGAAAATATATGAAAGCACAGATGTTTGTGCTAGAAGTCGGCTTGTGTGGGTGTTCCCTCATGTGGCTGTAGCTTCACCGGGACACACCTCAGGTCTGTGTGGCTCTTTCTCACCACAGACCACGCTAAGGCCAGACTCCCTGTGCACCGGGCACTCTCAGTCCAGCAGCTGCCCAGGGGAGCGGGCCTTGTTCTGGCTGTTGGTGAGCGGGTAGTGTATCTTTCCTCTTGGGCCTCTGCTGCCCATGCAGATCACTGGACGATACCGGAGAACGTGTTGATGGGCATCAGGAGGGGCCTGGGCTTGGCTTTGGTCGTTCCCATCTCCTTCTGTCGGTGTGAACTGAGCCACAGTGCCTTGGACTTCTGGGACCCAGAACACGGCTCTGGGCAGGGAGCAACCTCGAATCTGTGAGTGGAGGAGCAAGACCAGCTCAGGTGACAAATCTCTGAGGGATCAAGTCGGCCCATGACAATTTAAAGGTAGACCCTTTATTGTAGGGATATAGAGGAGGGGGCCTCACAGAGGGAAGAGGGAGAATCGGGATGAGGCCTGATACCTGTAGTGGGGAAATGCCTTTGTATGCTCCCCCTTAACCAAAAGTTCCTGCCCAAGGGAAATCAGTAAGGGCCACATTAACTGGGGCACAAATGCCACAAAGGCCAGCTGAGCTGGAGAGGCAGAGGGGATTGAGTCTGGAGGGCGCCATGCTGACTGTATGTCTTTTTAATGTCTGCCCAGTACCAGTCATTCATCTGCCTCTTCTTGGACTCAAATTACAGAGGAGTGGCCCACATCCATTCCTACCAGATCACCTGCTTGGCCAGAGGCTCTACCTCTGGTAGGTGTCTTGGGCCAGAAGCAGGAGATGGCAGGAGTTGGGCCCCAGGGGCTCCGCCTCACCTGACCACATCCTTGAAGGTGCGCCGATTATCCTTGTCCAGGAAAAGTGTCAGCAGCCTCTGGTCCTGGCTCTGAATCTGAATGTTGGCCGTCCGAAAGGTATTTGTCACTGTCTGCAATGACGAGCCAGCTCATGTGACTATTATGTATTCAGCACACGGCCCTGCCCAAATCCCCAGTCCTGAAATCTGCCTGTTTCTTTGGTCCAGCACATGGGGTTTCCAGCTAGCTGCAAAGGACTCTGGGTAGTGACAACCCGGCAGAAACTGTTTCTAAGCTGCCCTCATCCTTGAGTCTCTCTCCTCAGTTATTTTTCTCCATCCTTAATTTTGAACAGAAACTGGAATGTTGAGTGGTGCTTACAAGGTTACCTACCTAGTCGCCTGAGTTAGAGGTGCCAATTGATTCAATGAACATCTTCTGAGTACCTCGTAGATGACAGTGTTGTTATACATGGAACCGGAAGGGATACTTCTGGAGTTTTATAAACCCTGACCCTAGTTCTCAGTGCTAGATTTCATATAAATTTATTTAGCTGGACAGAGACAGCGTGTAGAAAACAGCTGAGTATCCCTGTGCTTCAAACCAAGCCTGTATCTAGGACACCTGCTTCAGTTTGTACCATGGGATTCGCGCATGGAACCAGTCTCAGCTGGAAGGGTTCCTTCCTTGGCATAGTGACCTGGGACAAGGTGTTCCTGCCCTCTACTCCCCAAAGCCCTGCTCAGCTTTCTCTAGAGGACCCAGACTCAAAGGGCACCCCCACAATGCCAAACTGCAGGGGCTGCTCCAGAGAGGCCCCTCCCACTAGGCAGAGAATCTAGAACATCTTGAGTTCCAGGCAAGGAACCCTGGTGGTGTCATAGATTAAGCGTTGGGCTGCTTATGGAAAAGGTTGTCAGTTCAAACCCATCAGCTGCTCTATGGGGGAAAGATAAAATAGTCTGTTTCCATAAAGGTGACAGTCTTGGAAACTCTTTGGGGCTGTTCTAGTCTGTCCTGTAGGGTTGTGATGAGTAGGAATACACTCAATGGCAGTAGCTTGGTTTTTGGTTTGTGTTCCAGGCTGCTATTTGGAGTCACCTCTGTGTAAGTTACCATGAACACTCCAGTTGGTGGTGACCTAAGTCCACCTCATTCAAATAGTCTCAATCCTGGCTACTCATAAGACTCACCTTTGAAATAAGAACGTTAGAGATTTTAATTTAATGGAATAGATAGATAGATAGATAGATAGACAGACAGACAGACAGACAGACAGACAGACAGACTCCTGGTGCAGTGCTGTGGGTTAATGTGTCAGACTGCAAAATCATTTGTACTGCAAGGTCAGTGGTTCAAGCTCACCAGCTGCTCCTTGGAAACCCTATTCGGGTTCATTATGGGTCAGAGTTGTGACACTGTGGGCTAATGTGTCAGACTGCAAAATCATTTGTACTGCAAGGTCAGTGGTTCAAGCTCACCAGCTGCTCCTTGGAAACCCTATTCAGGGTCATTATGGGTCAGAGTTGTGACACTGTGGGCTAATGTGTCAGACTGCAAAATCATTTGTACTGCAAGGTCAGTGGTTCAAGCTCAC
>NW_006408572.1:10676739-10677173 GCF_000296735.1 Chrysochloris asiatica
ATTCAGGGTCATTATGGGTCAGAGTTGTGACACTGTGGGCTAATGTGTCAGACTGCAAAATCATTTGTACTGCAAGGTCAGTGGTTCAAGCTCACTAGCTGCTCCTTGGAAACCCTATTCAGGGTCATTATGGGTCAGAGTTGTGACACTGTGGGCTAATGTGTCAGACTGTAAAATCATTTGTACTGCAAGGTCCTTGGAAGTCCTACACAGGGTCACTATGGATTGGAATAGACTCAATGGCACTTAACAACAACATATATGGATTATGGAGTCCTGGTGGGGCACTGTGGGTTAATGCATGGGACTGCACAATCAGTTTGAACTACAAGGTCAGTGGTTTAAGCTCACCAGCTGCTCCTTGGAAAACCTATACAGGGTTGCTATGAGTTGGAACCAACTTGTCACACTTAATAACAACATTAACAAATTAT
>NW_006408572.1:10677430-10726949 GCF_000296735.1 Chrysochloris asiatica
ACTTGGCTGTTAACCAAAAGACTGGCTGTTCAAATCCACCAAAAGGCACCTAGAAAGAAAGGCCTGGCAACCTACTTCTGAAAAATCATAGCCCCTGAAAACCCTATGGAACACAGTTCTACTTTGACACACATGGGGCTCCATGAACTGGAATCGACTTCAAGGTAGCTGGAGGAGGAGGTGGTAGGCAACGGCAAGTCTGGAACCAGAACCACCTTTGACTCCGGGGCTCTGGACCAGGGCGTTGATTTTCTGTTAGGTTTTGGTGAGATGTTGACTCCAGCTGGTGAGATGGTGTCAAGTTCTTCCTGGTGGGCAGACTGAGATGCCGAGAAATTGAGTGTGCAGGAGTCATGGTGTGTGTGTGCTGGAGAGAGGAGGAGGGGCGGGAGGTTGGGCCAGGTTCTGGATTTCCAACTCAGCGCTCTTTTCTTGATTCCCTTTACTCTTCTTTTTCAACTTTTTATTGTGAACGGGGTGAAGGTTTACAGAGCAAATGAGTTTTCTATTCAACAATTCACACATGTTTTTTTCAATGTAATGTCACCTGCCCCATTTCCCCCTGTAGTTTCCATGTGCAGTCCCTTCCTGCCTTCTGAGCTTGGTCCTTGGGCAAATGCTGCCCTTTTGATCTCTTGTGCTGATTATTCTAAGGAGTGAGTTATTGTTACACTAGTTCTTAATGTTATTGTTCACTTTATAGACCTGTCTGTTGTTTGCTGGAGTTTTGGTGTGGCTCTGTGCGTTAAGCACTGGATGGCTACCACAAAGTCAGTACTTCAAACCCATCAGTCGCTCCTTGGAAACCATATACAGGGTCGCTATAAGTTGGAACCAACTGGACAGCGCTGAAGGACAACATTGTTTGGCTGAAAACTGAATCCCAAGGGTGAGTTCAGTTCCAGGCTTGAAGGGTGACTAAGGCCATAGTCTCCGAGGTTCCACCAGTCTCTAAGCTACCAGGAAGTCTGGTCTTCCTTATGATATTGTGTTTCGTTCCACATTTTTCTCCCTTTCTATTCAGGCCCTTCTAATGGGCAGTCGCTAGTGATAACTGGACACCATCTAGTTCTGCTGGTCTCAGAGTTATGGAAGCTGAAGTCCACTGGACTAATTGTTTCTTCATTCCTCTTTGTTCCAGACAAACTTAGTTCCAATAGTTGCACCTTAGATGGCCTCTCGCAAATTTCTAAGACCCCAGTTTTTTCTCACCAAAGTAGGATGTAGAACATTGTCTTTGTTGATGCTGTTATGCCAACTGATCTTGGTGTTCCCTAAGACCTTCCCTGAAGGTGCTTAGTTATAGTAAGATTTCATAACTTTGCCCTCACCTGTATTCATGGATATAATTTCAGCATAGGTAAATACATATGTAGCAATATCCTCTGTCAAATCTACATCTATTGATGGATAGAGTGCCATTCTCCTTCCCACTATCTAGGTACCACTCAGTGCTCCTTCTACAGCGGCAGGTGGCTCTGGTGTTTCCCAGGGCATCTGGGCCTCCATGGCCCTGCCCACAGAACTGGTCTCTCTCTCGAGCCTCAGAACCTTCCTACCTCCCTGCAGCGTTGCTGTTGTTAAGCACCCTCTAGTTGGTTCCAACTCATAGCAACCCTATATAGGGTTTCCAAGGAGTGGCTGGTGGATTTGAACTGCCAACCTTGCAGTTGAATACTTATCCTACAACACTACCTACATCATGACTCCAGTGTAGGCCTCTTCTTTCCCCTTTGTGATTGATACTCCCAGACACACTCTACCTCCCTGGCTTTGGGTCTTGGATTTCGGTCTTTAGGTGAAGCCCAAAGCCCCGATTCTACTGTTCCCTCTTCCTTTTCCTTTACTGTCTAAGTCAAGCTTCCAGTCCTGCCAAGGTACTATTTTTGCTGACACAGTGCCTTTGCCCATGCTACTGTCTGAGCAGGGGACAGCCTTCACTCACCGCAACCTCTCCCTGCTGCTCAGTGTCCACCATCTGATTCATTTGGATAGAACATGTGCACTGACCCACCTGGAGTTCCAAGAGGAAAACACCCAAAGCAACAGTCAAACGTCTGCCACAGAGTGGATTCCGGTTCATAGCCACCCTATGTGAATTACTCCTTAGAGTTTCCAACACAGTAAATCTTTATGGGAGCAGACAGCTGCATCTTTCTCCCGAGGTTAGAACTGCCGACCTTGCCATTAGCAGTCCAGCACTTAACCCACAGCATCACTTGGGCTCCTCAAAGGTAAGCCAGGCTACCAGAATTTCACCGTCAGAAAATTAGTGCAGGGATAGAAGAGAACTTGCTTGGGTGATAAGTTTAGATTTTCAAAAAGCCTCTGACCAGGTTGTTAAAAAAAACTGTTATAAGGAACCAACTTTGAAAGAGGAAACACAACAGAAGGGTGAATGGGTCCACTTTGGAGCTTAAAGTTTTAATACCTTGTTGTCCTATATAGGAGGAGTCCCTGGTATAGTGTGCCAACAGTTAATACACTCAGCTGCTAGTCAAAAGGATAGAGGTTCAAGTTCATTCAGAGGTGCCTTGAGAGAAAGGTCTGCAGAGCTGCTTCTGAGAAATGAGTCATTGAAAACCCTAGAGCGCAGTTCTACTCCAAACACACATGGAGTCAGAATTGACAACAACTGGCACCGGCCCTATGTTGTTGTTGCTAAGTACCACTGAGTTTGGTTCTAATTCATAATGACCCTCTATAGGGTTTCCAAGGAGCAACTGGTGGATTTGAACTGCCAACCTGCAGTTAGCCTTCCAGTGGTTATAGCACCACACCCCCTACTGTAGATTTCTCAGCCAATCAGAGCTCTCCTACAGTGCCTAGCCTACCTCAGGAAATGTGAGCTTATAGTTCAGATGGGAGGATGGACTAGAGACATGCATCTATTGAGTTCCTACGATGTGCCAGACACCACAGTGAGTGCTGAGGAGATCAGGGATGAAGACGAACTAGTCACATATAAAGATCTTGTCATGAAAATGATCCATGGCTGCGGCCCGGTGTTCTATGGGTACACAGAGGTGAGATACCTAGCTCACAGGGGTGGAAACAGGCTAGGTAGAATGTGGAAGGAAGGAGGAGCATTGGGAAAGTTCTCCCAGGGGAGATGACACTTGAGTTTCATCTTGAAGGATGAGTAGGAGTTAGACAAAGAAAATGAGGAAGAGGAAGGAAGGCTGATTGAACAAGATGAGCAGAGGGTCAGAGGTGAACTGCCGGAACTATCCAAACAGACTATGGCTATGGTGAGCCCGTGTGTGGGAGTCGAGTACAACTATACTCTCTAGGGTTTCAATGGAAGAGTTTTCATCAGGCCTTTCTTTCAAGGTGGGAGCTCTGGTAGCATAGTGGTTATGTATTGGGCTCTGAACCTTAAGGTCAGCAGTTCGAAACTACCAGCTGTTCCACGGGAGAAAGATGAGACTTTCTGCTCCCATAAAGATTTACAGCCTCGGAAACCCTGTACAGGGTCACTATGAGTCAGAACTGACTCCACGGCACATAACCACCACTTGGTTGGACTCAACCTTCCAACATTTTGGTTAGTGGCCAGGCGTGTTAACTATTTGCACCACCCAGAGATTCCACTGGGACTGTGAACACTCCAAACATCATGGAGTAAAGGGCCTGCAGGGGGTGGCTGGAGTTGTGGATGAGAGGAAAAGGAACCAAAGTGCACAACAGCTACCATTCTGCCATGGAGCTGGGGAATGATAGAGAGGTATAAAGAGACTTGGCGAGTTCTGTTTTAGAAAGATCACTTGGGTGGAGTTGTGAAAGGTGGGCTTCAGGAGAATAGGAATGGTGTCAGGGAGACCAGATGAGAGGAGATTGCATTTGTTCAGAAAGGGAATGGATGAGGGTCTAGACCTAGAGTGACCAAATTGTCTCGATTTGCCTGGCACGTTCCTGGTTTTAGCACCAAAAAGTTCATGCCCCAGGAAGTTCCTGAGTTCCATGCAAACGGGGATGATTACTTAACCTAGCTAGACCCAAAGAAGAAGGGCAGAGAGGAAGGGAGAGATCTGAGATGTATTTGAGAGAGAAAACCAGCAGGCCATGGAGAAGTGAAGAGAGTAGGCAGTTAATTCCCAGGTTCCTGGAGGACGTGGCTGGTTGATGATGGAGCTATTGAGACGAACATAGAGGAGGAGGGGGTGAAATCAAAACAACCACTAACACGTATGTGGCTCTGACATGCCAACCGCTCTCCTAAGAGCAGCACATACCACAATCATTGAATCCTTACAACAACCAGATGGCATGTCATTTCCCCATTTTACAGTTAATGAAATGGTATAACTCGCCTAAAGTCACTGCACTGGCAAATGGGAAAGCCAAGATCTGAACCCCGGCAGTCTGTCTCTAGAGAGCTCTTAACTATTTTTAAAAGACACTGGCTTTAGTGTTGACTTGAGTTTGGGATATTGTGGGACTTCCAACTCAGGCTAAAGTAGTTGAACCGATGTTCTCCGATGTAAACTATCACTCAATGCACAATAAAAGCTTTTTTTTTTTTTTTAAGGAAAAAAAAAAAGATTTACAGCCTCGGAAGCCCTATACCAGGTTGCTATGAGTCAGAACCAACCCAAGAGCACGCTACCACCACCACACAGTAAATATTTAATGACATAATAGCATATTTGATGACATGCACAAGTACATTTTTGTATAGTAGTGATGGCGGTGTGTCGGGGAGTTGGTTTCAATTCATAGTGACCTTGTATAGGCTGAAAATCTTTACAGGAGCAGAAAGCCCGGTTTTCTCCTGAGGAGAAATGAGGTTGAAAGAGTTGGTTTGATACAGTCAAAGGTTGAATGGTTGTATGGTATAGAGTGATAACAGGATGTCCGTACATTTTATTGTCATCTGGTTATGTCTCAGGACTTCAGCTAAATGGTCAGCAGGTGGAGGCCAAGGCTCTAACTTGTCTAGTACCTTATTCAAATGGTCCGTGTTCAATATTTCAGACTATCAGGAAAGCAGGTTCTTTCTGATAGGAAGACCCACTTCTATAGCAAAAGGCTCAGGAAGGCTTAGAAGTCATTTCTTCTCTGAACCTCCTCTGACATGGGTTGCCAGTGACCTCCCCTGTTTACACATCTCCAGTTCCCATCTGACCATCCCCCCTTTTCCTTTCTTCCCAGAACTCACCGAGAAGGACCTTCCTGCTAAGTTGGAGGATTTGACAACCTCTGTGACATTGACATTCAGGCATGTGTGGTTTGTAGCAGTTCGAGGAGAGTGGGTGGGTCCTGAAATCAGGCAGAGGAGATGGGGAGGGGGTAGGTTTGAATGGGCCACCAGGGAAGCTGGGGAGTTGGAGCTTCTTGATCCTCAGAAGACTTTCATGAAGATATTTTTTATATCCCTCACCCCATCTCAATCCACTTCCCTACTCTGCTCAGCCCCTCTTCCTGATTCTGCTTGGCCACAGTCAGTGTGGATGATCTGGTACCTTTCAGATCACCTCTCTTCCTGGAGAACCCACAAAGTTTCTGTATATCAAAGCAACTACCACCAATACTTTCTTTATTGTAAAGACTCTACCCAGTCTTTAGTGGAAGAAAGTTCTGCTGAACTTCCTCACAACTATGGGACAAGTAAAACTAGCCCAGGGTTTTATTTACAACAGAGGTGCCAAGGGAGTGTTGGAGGGGATTAGAATCAACAGGCTGAGGATGTTTCCCTGACTTTCTCAAAGTGTACAATGTCTCAAACACTGTTATTGGGTGATGGTTCCCAGGAGGGGGGATTCTGGCAATGCCATGCCAATTCTGGTGGAATTCTGGGATGGAAAATGAATTAGAGTGGTGGTGGCCAGGTTGAGAGTCTTGTGAAGGAAATAGGAGAAATGCAATTTAAAATATAAAAGCTGACATTTGTTGTTTATTATACATACTTAAAGGAGTACCTTTTATTATCCTCATTTCAGAAATAAAGAAACAGAGAGGTCACAAGTAACTTGCCCAACATCACACAGATACTGAATGGCAAAGCTGGGATTTGAACCCTGCCAATCTGACTCTAAGGAGCTCTGGTAGTGTAGAGGTTACGAGTCGGGCTGTAACCTCAAGGTCGGCAGTTTGAAACTACCAGTGGTTCCATGGGAGAAAGATGAGGCTTTCTGCTCCCGTAAAGATTTACAGCCTCGGAAACCATATGCAGGGTTTCTATGAATTGGAACCGACTCCACGGCACATCACCACCACCACCAATCTGGCTCTGGAGTCCTGGTGTGGTGCTGTGTGGGTTAATGCTCTGGATTGCAAGGTCTGGTTGAACTGCAAGGTTGATGGTTCAAGCCTACCAGCAGCAACTCAGAAACTATAGGGTCGCTCTGGTTCGGAAATGACTCGATGGCACTTAACAATAACAATCCAACTCTAGAATCTGTCCTCTTAACCCACTGCTCTATAATCACCTCTGAGTTAAGTGATTTCCAGAATGGCAAGTCTCCCTTTGTGATGGTGGTGTGGGTGTGGTTAAGTGCCGTTGAGTTGGTTCCAATTCATAGAGACCCTGTATAGGATTTCCCAGGAGCAGCTGGTGGCTTTGAATTGCAACCTTGTGATTCACAGTCCAGTGCTGATCCTACAGCGTCACACCAGAAGGCCTTTGTGGTGTTTGTTGTTGTTGTTGTTGTTATGTGCCGTGGAGTCGGTTCCGACTCAAAGCGACCCTGTACAGGGTTTCCGAGGCTGTACATCTTTATGGGGGCCGAAAGTCTCATCTTTCTCCTGCGGAACAGCTAGTAGTTTCAAACTACTGACCCTGAGGTTCACAGCCTGATTCGTAACCACTATGCTACCGGCACATCCACAAATCAGGAATTGATAAACTCAATAGATATCTCTTGAGCTTTGCTTTTGTACCAGATGTAAGGTAATTTAAGAGCTATGATGCCCACAGGAGAATCCCCGTGCATTATAGGCAGAGCAGTGTCTTCAGCAGAGGGCCAGATAATTATGTTTGGTTGGATGAGAGTGAATGGATCAGAGATGGCTTTCTCCTGGGCATGCTAATGTGCATTTTCATTTTCATTTTGGAATATTCCAAATGCATCTATTTGTGTGCGGGGGGAGGGGAAGGGCTGGTGGTGGTAATATAAAATAGCACTTCATTTAGTCAGCAAATGTTTACTATGTAGCTGAATGTTTACTGAGAAGATGGATGTTTATTGAGGTGAACAAGCTAGGTCCTTCCTGAGTGGACTATATTCTACAAGTATCTGTAGGTAGCATCCCTTGGGTCTCCTCTATTGAGATTTGAACTCACGGTGGAGGTAGCGTGGCAGTGGGGAAAAGCCTGGAATCTTGTGTGAGGTGGCCTGGGTTTGAATCCTGACTCTGATTCTTACTTACATTGTGACTGGGGGTAAATCAATCTCTCCGCTGCCGTTTCCAGTAAAACACTGCTCATACTAATACTATCTGATGGAGTTCATATGCTTAAACAAGTGAATATGGTTAACCTGCTTAAAATAGTCCCTGACCTCTGGTAAATATGAGCCCCCGTTGTTTTCATTATTCCAGGAAACCAGAAGTCACAAACTCCAGAACCCCCAGAGCCCAGTCGAGTTGGGGAATTAGGAGAAATGTGTCTTCTGTGAACCGGATAATAGCTATCCCATGAGAGATGACACTCAAAATAAAAACAATTTTCACAAAATGCAACAAACTCTACAGGTCCAATTCAGAGGCACAAGCCCACCCATAACCCGTTTGTGGGACCCATCCACCTTTCAGCTTGAAAATCCAATCAGTCGGCAGAAGCCAATCCGTAAGGGAGCCCACCCTGTTTCCCGGGTTGTGTGAGCAGTCTGAGGGCGGAGACATGGAAGGCCTCCTCCTGATGGTCACCCATTTCTGGCCACTGGATGCCCCACCTTCTCCCCCTCTCTGCTCTTTCCCCGGCCCCTCACCTTCAGTGTCATTAGACGGAATGGCCTTCAGGACCAGCCCAGTGGCCCGCAGGGAAACAGTGACCTCTCGTGCCCGGTGGCTGAGCAGGGCCTGGGGAGGGAGAGATGTAGGGATAGATGGGGTCTGTATGACAGCTGCCCCCACCCCCCAGGACATCCTTACATCAATAGTGTGTATTTCTTTGCCATGATTCCTGCCCCTACCCTGCGAGTTTTGTCTGTGTCCCTAGAGCCCAGTAAGGGGTCAGCTGATGCAGGCTTAGCGCATTCCTAGCCCCAGACAGCATCTTCAGCCTAGATCTCCTGTGAGGTAAGTTCAAACATCTGACCTGTTAGTAAGGGAGCAATGGCACATCTCTCTTGTCCTTTACCACAGACCACCTCCTTGTCTGTACATAGGGCAATCAAACCCATTCATGTCTGTAAAACTTTCTGTAGACCAGGGCTCTCTGGAGACAGCTTCAAGAGAAGTGGCATGAAGTTCCTTTGGCTCTATCTGCATCCCCTTCTTCCACTCAGCTGTCCCTCCTGGCTACCTCCTGACTAGGCCCATGCACACCAACTTGAGCACTGACCTTTTGGTAGCAAATGGAGAGCTCAGCCCCTTGACCCTCAGCCATGCCTCTCCTCTTGGGTGAAAAACCATCTGAGAGAAGATGAAAACAAACAGAACAACCCATTACTATAGAGTCAGTTCAAACTCAGGGTCACCCTATGTGTGTGAGAGTAGAACGGCACTCCACAGGTTTTACAATGATCTTTCTTGCCAGGCCTTTCTTCCATGGTGCTTCTCAGTGGATTCGAACTGCCAACCTTTTGGTTAGTAGCCAAGCACATTAACAATTTGTGTCACCTTGTTACTTTTAGGTACCATTGAATCAGCTCTGAGTCATAGCAAATCTATGTACAATGAAACGAAACATTTGCCCAGTCCTGCCCCATCCTCCTACGTTTATCATTCCTGCATTTATCTCCTTTGTTGTACTGTGTCAGTACAAGAATCTCGTTGAGGGTCTTCTTCTTTTTGGCTGACCCTCTACTTTACCAAGCATGATGTCCTTCTCCAGGGACTGGGCCTTCTTGATAACATGTCCAGAGTACATGAGATGAAGTTTCTCCATCCTCACTTATAAGGAACTTTCTGGCTGTACGTCTTCCAGCACAGACTGTCCTTCTGACAGCCCACGGTATATTTAACATTCTTCTCCAACACCACCCCTTCCACCTGGCTTCCCTATCTCTTCAAGATCTGAGTTGAGCAGTTGGATTCTCATGTTCTGTCTCCCTGAAAGGAAAACAGCACTCAGCAGCCTGGCTTCCTTTTGGTCTGGGAGAACCTGGGGGATTGCTGAGGGCAGCTCGAGTATTCAGCAGGGGTATAGGATAGGGCAGGGTGGCTGTCAGAAGGTGAGCAGTGGAAGAATTCTCTGGAAAAGGGTCTTGGGCAAAGCTGAGTCTGGGCGAGATTTGGAAGAAGGAAACTGGGTGCTCACCTTTGGGGAATCTGGACTCTTGGATCTTCACCTTCAACTCAGTGAGGAAAACATCCTCAGCAGGGCCCTGGCTCAGATCACTGAAGAAGATCTGGAGAGAGGAAGTTTTTAGAAGAGCATAATGTTCAAAGCAGACCTCTATTTATTTATTTTCAACTAGTTTAGCCAAACTATTGTTTGAATCTGTTTCCTTAAGAGAGAATGCAGCCCTCCTCTCCCAGTAGCCCATGGGTGTAGATAGTGGGAGATAGTGCTTATAGCCAGGTTGGTTTCGTTCCCTATTCATTCTGCCAATATTAGATTCTAAGCTTCATAAAATGATTACCTGGTTCTGGCTCTATCCATATAGTTAGCATAGTATGAAATACGTACAAGTGGTGGAATAAACTACGAAAGAAAACCTAAATTACGGGTAGTCACTACTGTCTAAATGGGTGTGTGTGGTGGTGGTGGTGGGGGAAGCCAAGGACAACATTCCCATAAGGGGAGGAGTACATAAATAGAATGTCTTATAGACACTGGCAAGGAGCCCGTGTAGGATAAACATTGGGCAGCTAACCGCAAGGTTAAAACCCACCAGCTGCTCCGTGGGAAAAAGATGAGGTTTTCTGCTTCTATAAAGATTTATAGTCTCAGGAACCCTACATAGGGTCTCTATGAGTCAGAATCGGCTCAATGGCAGTGGGTTTGGTCTTTTGGTGTAGACACTGGCAGGGGAGGGCAGAGAGGTGAAAGCTGGAGAGGAGAAAGTAAATGGTTTGGGTTATGCACAGAAAAGCCACTGAGGGCAGGGCTGGGGAGAGCCGTTTGCTCTCAGTGAGAGGTTGTGGAGATTTGGCAGGGAGGGCTGGCCCCTGATGGCCCAGAGAAGAGGCATGGTTGGTGGGAGGATAAAGGACATCAGAACAATATGGGTGAGGATTTTTTTTTTTTAGAACAGGGTGCAAGGACTAGGAAGCAGTCCCTGAAAGCTGGGAGGTGGTCTAGTGCTAACAATGTTTCTTGGCATTCTGTTGACTATGAGCAATTTCACAGAATGCCAACAGTAGGCCAGGCCTCTCTGTGAAGATGAAGACAAAAAATCAGACCACTCCACAATGCTGTCCAAACACCATGAACACTGTGCAAACTCCCCTCACCCTCATCCTCCTAGCCAGGCAAGCATGAGTGTCTGCTCACATCTCTAACCTTTGAGACCAGGGTAACTGAACTACCCAGTCACAAGAATTCACCACTTACTGAGAGTCTCCAAGCCAGAGCAAAGTCCTGCTCTTTTGGCCCCTCCCCCAAATTACCTAGGATCTCAGATCCTACTTTAAGTCCTTTCTTTTCATTTGATTTATAAGTTTTATGTATTCTGTTGTGGCTGTTGAGAATATATGTAACAAAACACACAGCAATTCAACAGTTTCTATGTGTGCTCTATAGTGACACTGAATACATTCTTTGAGTTGTGGAACTATTCTCATTCTCCTTCTCTGAGTTTTCTTCCCAATTAACAGAAATTCACTGCCTCCGAAAGTTTCTATCGCATCATTTGAGTTCCTATTGTCAATTTAGCAATGATAGTTCTTAGAAGAGCATAATGTTCAAAGCAGACCTCTATTTATTTATTTTTAACTAGTTAAGCCACACTATTGTTGGATTTTTAAGAAGACTTCAGGAAATATTTATGTTTTAAGGTTTAAAGATTAGTCTGGGGTCTATGTGACTTTGAAATTCTCTTCTGTACTTTCCCCCTTTTGATCAGGATTCTTCTATGATTTTTTTTTTGACCATGAGATTTTTATACAGCATTTCAGCAGAAATTTGCTCTTTTACAACGATATCCCCATAGTTAATCACAACAGCAAAAACATCTTTGCACACCCTTATTACATGTATCGATATACCTACAAGGCTAAAACCCTATGCTAATTTACTGGTTTTCTCCCCATGCGATAACATATGTTTTCCAGTGCCTTCCCTAAATATTTCATTTTGTTTCATTTGCAGTTTTGACTTTAACTTTTCTTCTTATTCTTTTTAAACTGCTTGCCCCGTCACCCAAGTTAACTCTCTTGTCTTTGCTACATGCCATCTAGTTGGTTCTCACTCATAGCAACCTTGTATAGGGTTTCTGAGGAATGACTTGGTGAGTTTGAATCAATTACCTTAGGGTTCAAACCAACATTCCTACGAAATTTTTGATCAAAATGGTTTGCACACTTTTCAGTAATGGCAACAGGGCACCACCCCATTCTGGTTTCATGGCAAAGGAGGCAGTTGTTCACGGAGGTAATTAGCCACATATTCCACATCCTCCTCCTATTCCTGACTCTCTTCCTTCCTCTGTTGTTCCAGGTGAATAAAGACCAATTGCTTTGTCTTGGATGGCTGCTTGCAAGCTTATAAGGCCTTAGGCACTATGCCATATTAAGTCATGAAGATTAAGGTACTCCTGACCCAAGCCATGGTATTTTCAGTAACCTCATATGCATGCGAAAGCTGGACAGTCCATAAAGAAAATTGTAGAAGAATTGATGCCTTTGAGTAATGGCGTTGGAGGAGAATATTGAAAGTACCATGTACTGCCAAAAGAACCAACAGATCTGTGTTGGAAGAAGTGCAACCAGAGTGTTCCGTGGAGGCCAGGATGGCCAAACTTTGTCTCTCATACTTCGGACATATTGTCAGGAAGGACCAGTCACTGGAGAAGGATATCATGTTTGGTAAGATGGAGGGTCAGAGAAAAAGAGGAAGACCTCCAGCGAGGTGGATTGACAAAGTGGCATCATCAATGGGCTCAAGCATGGCAACAATTGTGAGGTTGGCCCAGGATCGGGCAGTGTTTCGTTCTGTTGTGCATAAGGTCGCTATGAGTCAGTACCGACTTGATGGCACCTAACAACAATAACACTTTCTTCCACCACCCATCTGCCGTTTTATTGTACTGTGGTTGCTATGATGTTGAAAGCTATGCTACCAATATTGTAAAACAGTACCAGCAGGGCACCCACTGTGGACAGGTCTTAGTGATGCTTCCACATTAAAGCAGACTAGAAAGACTTTAAAAAATTAGCAATGAAAGAACTGCGGATCACAACAGAATATGATCCAATATAGTCCTGGAAGATCAGCCCTCTAGGTTGGGAGGCAACTATGCAACGGCCACAATAATGGATTCAATAACCATGAACTTGGTGCAGGACCAGGCAGTGTTTCAATAGTTGGAGACAACTGGATGGAATTTAACAACACCACTGTGTTACTGTAATATGCCTCATGGTTGCCATGGTGAGTGTTTTTCCTCACTGTAATAAATCAGTAGAACACACCTTGTTCAGCTTTGGATGTGCCCCTGGGAATGGTGACTGCTGATTACCTTTGACTCCTTGTGGACATGTGACCCATTTCCTTGGTCACAGTGATTAGTGAAGGGATAAGTGCTTACCTCAATTCTGGATCTTTTTCTTGAGCTATTGGAATCCACTGAGGCTAGCAAACTAGAAAAATGTAGACCCAGAAGTGCTGGTTGCCATCTTGTCACAATGAGGAAAAAGCCTATGTAAGGGGAGCAACTCAGAGCCATAGACAGAAGACTGATGAAGAGAGAGAAGAAAGACACCAAGCCCTAATGGCATTGTGCTTTCAAAGCCAGATTTTCTCAAGCCACTCAACCTGGACGTTTTCAACAATGTTAGCCAATAGATTTTCTTATGCCCATTTTTAGGATTCCTCTTACTTGTAACAAAATAACCCTCGTGACTACAAACTAGAACTGGAGAAGTTGGCTGAGTCCCAGTAAGGTGGCCGTGGGCTGGTAGCCTTCACAACTGGATGAATAAGCAACATTTTCATAAAGAAAATATTGAACTTGTCAAGGACTTTATTTTACCTGGATCTACAAACACCCATGGAAATAGCAGTCATGAAATCAAACGACGTATTACATTGGGAAAATCTGTTACAAAAGGCCTCTTTAAAGGATTAAGAAGCAAAGATGTCACTTTGAAGCCTAAAGTATACCTGACCCAAGCCAAGCCATGGTATTTTCTTTCTTTTTTTTTTTTAATAAATGTTTTACTGTGAATTGTGTGATAGTTTACATGGGAGAACATTAGTTTTACATTCATTCTATCATACATGGTTTCATTGCCCAAGCCACGGTATTTCAGTCACCTCATCTGTATGTGAAAGCTGGACAATAAATAAGGAAGACCAAAGAAGAATTGATGCATGTGCTTTATGCTGTTACTGAAGAATATTGACTATGCCACGCATGGGGCTTCCAGAAAAATGAACAAATCTGTCTTGGAAGAAAAGGCCAGCATGCTACTTAGAGGTAAGGATGGCCAGACTTTGTCTCACATACTTTGGACATGTTATCAGAAGGGTCCAGTCCCTGAAGAAAGATTTCATACTTGGTTGTTGGTGTTGTTATCTAGTGCCATCAAGTCAGTTCCAACTCATAGCGACCCTGTACAGGGTTTCCGAGGCTGTAAATCTTTGCGGGACCAGAAAGCCTCATCTTTCTCCCGTGGAACAGCTGGTAGTTTCGAACTGCTAACCTTGCAGCTCATAGCCTGATTCAAAGCTCAGTAAAAAGAGGAAGACTCTCAACAAGATAGACATGTTGGCTGAACCAATGAGCTCAAACATAGCAATATTTCTGAGGAGGGTGCAGAACCAGGCCGTGTTTTGTTCTGTTGCACATAGGGTTGTAACCGACTCAATGGCACCTAATAACAACAACAAGTAGGGTGGAGAACGGTGAGAATCCTTCCATCCCCAGCTGGGAATTTGGGTATCTCCAGGAACAGTAACAAAGCAGCTGGTTAAGGTGCTGCCCACTGTGTCCCTGGACTCAGACTCTGTGCCTCTTGAAGCTGGAGCCTCAAGGAGTTGATAGAACGAAGCCAGGTATAGGAGTGTGCTGGCCACTTTCAGTTGTCTGCAGTAAGGGCCAATAAGAAAGAGACGATGATCATTAGAAACTAGCAAATCATAAAGCAAAGAGGGAAAAATTATAATAGTCTTCTAAAAGAGGCCCTTTCTGTTTGTATCAACCAATAAGAAGTAGCTCGTCTCGGGAACGCAAGGCTTTAAAAAGCCAGATTCCCTGCCCTTAGCCCCCATCTGAAGAAATCGGACTTTAAACCACAGTAGAATATAAGACTGAGACGTGGAAAAAAACCTAATCCTCAGGTTCTACCCCTCCAAACCCACTGCTGTGCATCCCCTGCATGGGGACATCAATGGAAACAGCACAGTTTAGAAAGATGGTTTAGTTGGCTTTAGGTTCTATAGAGAGAACAAAGGGGAGGAACTAAGAGAAGGGGGAAATGACTGAAGGAGTGAGGTTCATGAGGAGGTGGAGCAGACAGATCAAAGGCATACATGGCTGGTTAGTCATGAACTGGTAGAGACCCCCGGGAATAGGTGTAGATACATTTCTAGGCATGCACAGAAATTCTGGAGAGACCTGTTGTTGTTAAGTGCCATCGAGTCAGTTCTGACCCATAGCGACCCTGTATAAGGTTTCCAAGGAGCAGCTGGTGAGCTTGAACCTTTGACCTTGCAGTTCAAATGGCATTGCAGACTGGTGCATTAACCCACAGCGCCCCACCAGGACTCCTGGAGAGACCTACTGGCCTCTGGCCTCGATTTTTCTATTTTCAGTGATCTGGGTGGAAAGGTCACTTGCTGAAAGTGAAGGGCTTGAGGCAGGTGGTGAAGGCTGCGTTGCCGAGGCAGAGGGAGTTTGCCAAGGGAGCACTGTGTGCCCCGCTGAGGCTGGTGCCACAATATGTAGAGATGCCAAGTCATAGGGCTTTGACTTTTTTACCCCCAGGTAAAAAGGTGGTGCTCAGAAAGGTTTCTCCAAGGATAAAGCACATGGTAGCACTGATCTGGGGTTAGCTTTGGCTGGGAGGGAAGATGGCAGGGAAGGCAAATGAAGGATGAGGTGGGAAAATCATTCGCATGAGAAACTGACGGGGTGGGAATGGAAGACAGGAGGCAGGGGGGGTGACAGGTGTTGAGAAAATAGGAGAAACTGGACATATCTAGGATGTTGAAGTTCAAGTAGGTGGGAGAACATTGGAGGGAGTTTGTGATCAGAAATGGGAAAAAGAGAGTTTAAGATTCCTGAGGTAAAGCAAGTTCTGGTGAGGACTTCCATGCCAACTAATCTCTGATTTCCTGGGGTGGCTCTGTGGGTTAAAGCGCCAGACTGCAAAGTCACTTTGAACTGCAAGGTCGGTGGTTCAAGCTCACCAGCTGCTCCTCGGAAACCCTATACAGGGCCACTATGGATCAGAACTGACTCCACAGCACTTAACAACAACAGCAGCAGCCAATAAGCAGCTCTGGTGGCACCTCATGTGTTAGACTGACAGCCATGAGGTCAGCAGTTTGAATCCACCAGCTGCTCCACAGGAGAAAGATTTATAGCCTGGAAAACTCGGGATAGGGTCACCACGAGTGAGAACCGTCTCAACAGCACACGACTCCGACCGTTCTCACAGCAACCAGTATCAAGGGCTAAGGAGACTTTTCCACAGAAAGAGGCTCTACTCCCGCTGGAATCTGAGGTCTTAAGAAGACAAAGTAAACAACAAGAGTGTCTACGTTAAGGTAAGTGCCATTGAGTTGGTTCTGACTCATAGTGACACTGTATAGGGTTTCCAAAGAATAGCTGGTGAGTTTGAACCGCCGCCCTTGTGTTTCAAACCAACCTTGTGATTCAGTACTTCATCCCCCAGCATCACACCAGGACTCCAAGAGTGTGTGGGCAAGTCTATTATTTGTATCCTGGTACCTATGTTTCTCCAGAGCCAGGGTATTTAGGTTGTGGGGTCCTGGGGTCTAAGGTATCATTGGAGGCCCAGGTCGGAAGCTTACCTTGACTGTGTAGATCTGGAAATAGATGGGTTGGGTGCCCATGCGAATGTAGTAGGTGATGACATCTAGGATGAAGGGGTCCACAGTCCGGGATGTATCCAAGGAGAAAGGCTGTGAGTGAGGCAGAGATGTCTTCAGCCACTGCTCTCCATGTGACAGGTACCATTTTCTTAATAAACTCCAAAGCCCCACATGCCCTTTGTGATATACCAACCCAGTTGGTTCTTTAACACACTCTCTGTCTTTCGTACACTCTTCTTCTACTCTTATTTGAAATATACCTGTCCCCAGCTTCCCAGGGCCCCTGATTTAATTCCATAAGCAGATATTGAACCTTGTGTATGTAAGACATTGTGCTAGTAGGTACTTTGAGGAGACAAGATGCTTGAAAGTATAATTAATGATGAAAGAGTTGGACTGGGTTCTAGGGTGTATTAGTCATTCACAAGCCAGGTGACCTTGGAGGAAGTACTCAACTCTTTGAAGCTTGAGTTTTCTTCTAGGAAAAAGGAGAGATTGAACCAAATGATAGGAAGTCTCTTCCTGCTCTGGTGGCCTCTGAATTTATTAATAAACTAATTCATGTTTACACTTTACTGGGAAAAGACTAATGCCACATCCCAAGACCTGTTCCAGCTCCATATTATTGTAAAGTGTAAAAGAATATCTATATAGAATCTTTTAAGAGTTGGAAGGAAGTTTTAGGTTTATGTATCTCATACAATTCATACCTAAACCTATATCTCTTCTGATTCTCACATCTAGTCTAATGATCTATTGCTTGCTTCAAAAAGGTTCCACTGAGGAACTACAAACTTATTCTAATAATGCTGTCATTTCTCAAAATGTTTCAAGTCTCCTCTTGTTGAATCTGTTTTTTAAAGTAAGTATAAAAGCCACGCAACTTGTTCACTGTAAGAGGAAGTAGGGTGGTGGTGAATAAAACCAATATCCTACATGCACCCTGGCAAGGGATAAAAGCTCCAACAAAGGAACATAAATGAGGCCTGCATTAGACATTCTCCTTATAAGGTCCTCCAACTTCTGAGGAAAAAGTATTTTAATACCCAGGCACAGTATGTCATATATGAAGGGGCTTTAAAAAGCTCATGGCAAAACTCCATTCTCTTTTGATTTCATGTTTTCCACAAACTTTTTGAATTCTCCTCATACGTCTGAACACACTTTCAGATAAGCATTAATTCCGAATATTTGCACCCCCCAGCAAGGACCACTACTTGAAAAGAAAATATAAGAAGATAGAACCTAACCAAGCAAGCAATAAGGCAAACTTGAGAGCTTAGTAAAATGGCAAGTGACAATATAAATATGAAATATTCTCACAATGAACATAGTAGTAATAAGTACTAGTCAAATATAACAGGGGAAAGATACCATTCCCCTGTTAAGAAAGCAAGAAAAAAATATCAGGCACGAACACTAAATCTAGGAAGAAATGAGCAAGAGTATCTGATAAAAACTGCTGCTATACACAAAACCAGAAATCCAAACCCACTGCTAGGGAGTAGACTCCAACTCAGAGGTTTCTGGGAGTATCAACCTTTGTAGAAGCAGATAGCCTCATCTTTCTCCTTTTGAGCATCTGGTGGGTTGGAACTGTCAACCTTGAGATTAGCAGCCCAATGCCTAGTCCACACCATCACTAGAGCTCTGAGGAATATACAAGAAGACTTTAATAAATGAAGAACTATGCCATGCTTTCAGAAGGTTAAACTTAATATGCTGAAAACTCTAGTTCTCCTCCAAACCTCAATCCAAACTCTAATGGGATTGAACAAAAAACCCTACCTTGTCAGTGAGATTCTAGAATTCATCTAGAAAGCTGAATAAACAAGCATAGCCTAGGAACTCTTGGAGCAATGCGGTGGGCGTACTCTGCCAGGACTTAAAATAGAAATGTGCTAGTCTGTACAGGAATTAATAGATAAATGGGAAAGAATAGATCTCTAGAAATAAACTCAAACACATGTAAGAATTTAATAATTGATCAAAGTGGCATATCAGATTTATGGGACAAGATGGCTTATGCAATAAATAGCTTTAGGACAACTGGCTAAACATTTGGAAAAACTAAAACTACGCACTTCACACTAAACGCTGGAATTCATTCCAGATGGGTTAATTATTTAAATGCACAAATTAAAATCATAAAAGCATGAGAACACAATATCTGTGCATATATGTCTACTAGGGATATGGAGAAGACCTTTGAAAGGTGGGAACCATGAAGTATAAATGTGCTAGTAGTGTAGTGGGTTTCATGTCGTGCTGCTAACCTCAAGGTCAGCAGTTCAAACCCACCAGCGGCTCCACAGGAGAAAGATGAGGCTTTCTGCTCTGGTAAAGATTTACAGGGTCACTATGTGTCAGAACCCACTCAACAACACCAACAGTCAAAACTGACTCAATGGCACCTGACAACAATAATATAAGTAACACAAGCACACACAGTACAAACACTGACAAAATTGAAAGGTGAATGATAAAGTGGAAAAATGTCTGCAACAAATATGGTAGCTGAAAAAGGGCAAAATTGTCTTAATATATAAAAGGCCTTTGCAAATCAGTTAAAGACAAACTTACTCCCCATGCAGTAGTTAGGCGGATGGGGTAGCAGTGTGGTTTGTGGGTGTGAGACTCTGTTCAGCTTGTATGAAGTACTGAGAACAGGCAAATGCCTAGAGACAGTTTATCTGGGGTTACCAGGGGCTGGAGGGGGGAAATGAAGAGTTGTTACCAAGTTTCTGTTTTATAAAAACAAAACGGTTGCTATGGAGTCAGTTTTGATTCATTTAACATAGCCCTGGGTGGACTTGAACTTCTAACCTTTCAGTTAGCAGCCAAGTGTGTTAACTGTTTGTACCACTGAGGGACTCCAAGCTTCTGGTTGTTATCATTGTTAGGTGCTGTTGAGTCAGTTCCAATTCATAGTAGCCTCACGCACAGCAGACTGAGATTCTAACCAGTTCTGTGTCATCCTCTTAATCGCTGCCATGTTTGGTCCCATTGTGGCAGCCACTGTGCCGACCCAGCTCATTGAAGGCCTTTCTCTTTTTTGCTGACCCTCTACTTTACTGGGCCTTCCTAATGATGTGTCAGAAGTGCGTGAGACAAAGTGTCTCTCCATCCTCACTTCTGAGCCATCAGACTGAACTTCTTCCAAAGTCGCTTTGTTCTTCTAGCAGTCCAGTGTATCTGGTATTCTTCGGCAACACAATAAATCAAATCCATCAGTTCTTGGGTCTTCCTAATTCATTGCCCAGTTTTTAAATGCATGTGGGACTACTAAAAATACCATGGTTTGGGTCAATCCTCAAAGTGACATCTTTGATTTTTAACATTTAAAAGAGATCCTTTGCAGATCTGCCCAATGCAATTACTACATCATTTGATTTCTTAACTGCTACTTCCATGGGTATTTATCGTAGATCCAAGTAAAATGAAATCTTTATCAGTGTTTTCTCTATCATGATTTTGCTTATTGGGTCAATTGTGAGAACTTTTGTTTTCTTTATGATGAGGTATAGTCCATACTGACGGAGTCCTGGTGTGGTGCTGGGGGTTAATGCGCTGGACTGCAAAGTCGATTTGAAGCACAAGGTCGGTGGTTCAAGCTCACCAGTTACTCCTTGGAAACCCTATACAGTGTAGCTATGGGTCAGAACCAACTCGACAGCACTGAACAACAACAATGCATACTGAAAGTTATACATCTTAGATCTTCATCAGTAAGAGTTTCCAATCCCCTTCACTTTCAGAAAACAAAGTTACGTCCTCTGCATGCACAGGTTGTTAATAGTCTTCTCTAATCCTGACGTGTTCATCATCTAGTCCGTCCCATCTGATGATTTTCTCAGCAGATAGACTGAATAGGTATGGTTTCCGATTTTTCATTTATTTTGTCAGTTTATTCTTATAGTGTTTCCCTGAATTGTTCCTTGCTTTCGTTGATATTTCTCTCAATTCATTTGTTGTTGTTGTAAAGTGCCGTCGAGTCGGTTCCAACCCATAGCAACCCTGTATAGGGTTTCCAAGGAGCAGCTAGTGAGCTTGAATCACTGACCTTGCAGTTCAAACAGCTTTGCATTCTGACACATTAACCCACAGAGCCACACCAGGACTCCCTCAATTTATTGTTCTTGTTAGGTGCCATCGAGTCGACACAGACTCATAGCAACCCTACGCACAATAGAATGAAACACTGCCTGGTCCTGGGCCAACCTCAATGCATAAATAGCATTCTTTTAAATTCTTTATCAAGACTTTTGATACTATTTCTGGTATTATATTTTCTAAATCTGTATTTTGAGGCACTCTGTCTTGCTTATTAAATTGTTTTCTCTGAGACATTGTGGTATCATTGTATTTATATTTAATTGATGGATTGTATGTTGGTGGGTTCTCAGGCACTCACCACCTGCCCCCTGGTGGATGTGAGAGAGACTGGAAGTCTGATCACAGTTCCACGTTTGCTGTTTATGTTGCGTTGTAGTTCAGGGTGGGATCACATGACTCCAGAAGAAGGGCTGGTCTCCTGGCACACAACCCAAGCTGAGGCTGTGCAGGAGAGGGTGGTGGAACTGGCCACGTCTCTGGCTACTGGGAGGGCAGGGGACTAAGGGAGAAATATGGCCTGCATTGTTTCCCACCTCCAGTCAATTTCTGTGCCTGTAGTCCTCTGTACTGGCAGTTGGTTGTGACAGTGTAAGACAGCTGTGCAACTCCACACAAGCTGACAGCCCACTTATTTGCTTTCTTTCTCATTGGTCTTGTCCAGTCTCCTCTTCCATTCAGCACTCAATCCACCTCTTTGTCCTGTCCTCTATAGCTCAGGGTTCCGGGGTCACCATCTGTATCTGGTTCACCGGTTCTCCCATGTCTTTGTTGCAGAGGTCTGCTCAGTGTATCTGACTACTTCCCTCTTTCCTGTGTTTTTAATGACTTTTTGCTTTGTTCACCTATGGTGTCATTAATGCCATCTCACAACTTGTGTGGTTATCAGTTGTTAGTATTCAAGGCATCAAACCTAGTCTTGAGATGGTCTCTAAATTCAGGTGGGATATAGTCAAGGTTACACATTAGCTCTTGGGGACTTGTTTAATTTCCCTCAACTTGAACTGGCTGATGATCTGTCCTGCAGGCCGTCCCTGGCCTTGTTCTGACTAATGCCAGTGAGCTTCTCTCTCATTTTCCTCCGTAGATATCATCCATTTGATTCCTGTGTATCCCATCTGTCAAGTTCCATGTGTATAGTCGCAGTTTATGTTGGTGAAAAATGATAATTACAATGAATAAATAATTGTTTTGGCAAAATTCTACCATGTGATCTCTGGCATAGTTTCTATTTCCCAGCTACTGACCCTGATTCTTTATTTCCAACTTTTACATTCTAATCACCAGTGATTATCAATGCATCCTCATCACATGTTTGATCAATGTTAGACTGCAAAAGTTGGTAAAAATCTCCAGTTTCTTAATCTTTGGCCATAGTGGTTGATGAGTAAATTTGAATAATAGTCATTTTAAATGGTCTTCCTTCTTGTTGTTAATAAAATTTGTAGAGTTGGGTCTGACTCAGTGACCCTGTAAAAGGTTTCTGAGGAATGGCTGGTGAGTTTGAACTGCTGACCTTGGGGTTCAAAATGACCTTGTAGTCCAGTGCTTATCCTACAGCAAGCACCACACCAGGACTCCAGGCTTCCTTGTAGGCCTAAGGATATTACCCTATACTGGCAGTGTTGTTCTTCAGATTAGATTTTGAAATATTCTTTTTGACAATGAATGTGAAGTCATTCCTTTTCAACTTGTCATTCTTGGCACAATAGACCACATGACCATCCAATTCAAAGTGGCCAATACCAGTACATTTCAGCTCACTGGTGTCTGGGATATCCATCTTTACGCAGTCCATTTCATTTTAACAACTTCCAATATTCTTTGATTCATACTTTGTACATTCCAAATTCTAATTATTGATGGATATTTGCACATGTCACATCTGCAAATAAATGCCCCAAAGCTCTGCTCCACCCACGCCATTAAGGTTGACTCTATTTTGAGGAGGGAGCTCCTCCCCCTTTGTATTTTGTCTTCCAACCTGACACTATTTCAGACAATGTTCTGCTCGTCATAAAGTTTTCACTGGCCTCTATTTAGGAATGCTGACATGGAGCTGTAGAGTAAGCACTGGACCACAAGGTTAGTTTGAACCACAGGGTTGACAGTTCAAACTTACCAGCTGCTCCTCGGAAACCCTATACAGGGTTGCTATGAGTTGGAACCAACTCAACGACACTTAACAACAACAATGTTATTTTTAGAAGTAGACTGTCTTAGTCTGTCTCAGTGTGAAAGCTTTGCTGAAACTTGCCCACCCTGGGTAACCCTGTTGGTATCTGAAATACCAGTGGCAAAGCTTCCACCCTCAGAGCAACACATAAACTGTATAGTACGACACATTGACAGATGAATTTCTGTTTGTTGTTGTTATGTGCCGTCGAGTTGGTTCCAACCCATAGCGACCCTGAACAGGGTTTCCGAGGCTGTAAATCTTTACGGGAGCAGAAAGCCTCATCTTTCTCCCGCGGAACAGCTGGTAGCTTCAAACTGCTAACCTTGCGGTTTGCAGCCCAATTCATAACCACTATGCTACCAGAGCTCCTTGAATTTCTGTTTAGAGGGATGGAAAACACGTGAGAATAGACAGTGGTGATAGTTTTACAGTATGGTGAATGTAGTAGATATTATTGAATTGTAATTGTATACTTCAAATTGTTATCAATGGTAAATTTTTGTTACATATATTATGCCACAATAAAAGAGAGAAAATGTGCTCTGGAGTCAAACTTACTGGGTTCCAAGTGGGACTCTACCTCTCCTTTTGTTACTTTGGTGGTAGTGGTTATGTGCCATGGAGTTGGTTCCAACTCATAACAACCCTGTATATGGTTTCCGAGGCTGTAAATCTTTATTGGAGCAGAAAGCCTTGTCTTTCTCCTGTGAGTGCCTGGTAGATTCGAACTGCTGATCTTGCAGTTAGCAGATCTGCTCGTAATCCACTATGCTACCAGAGCTCCTTGGGCATTTCCTAATCTCTCTGTGCCTCAGCTACTCAATCTGTAAAATGGGGATGGTGACACCAGTGCCTACCTCAGGATTATTATGAGAATTTACTGAGCTGTTGCCTTCGTGTGTTAGAAGAGTTAGAAACATTAGCAATTATAATCACCTGGAAATTCACATAGGAAAAGTAACAGAAGGATAACTCTAATTAGTCTACAAATTTACAAAAGAATACTTTACATAGTCATGTCCACAGTGGTTTGGTTGAAAGTAGGTTCTGGTAAGTGTTCCAAACGAGTTCTAAGGCACCAACTGGATAGGGCTCTTCTCTTTGGTTCCCTTTTGCCTCTCCTGTCCCTGGGGCCCCTGAGACTGACTCTTGAGGCCAAGGATCCCAGGCAATCTCTGAAAAAACTCCTTCCTCCACTCCATCCCATGGCCACCATCCCTGCCTGCCGGGAGCTCTTCTCTCCCCTCCTTTCACCAGACCCACACTGGCCCCTTCCCTCTGCCCCTACCATTTCAGCCAGCTTGTGGATGGCCGGGCACAGGGTGTTGACGGTGCTCTGGTACCACGGGTCTGCACGGCCCAGGAATGCAGCCAGCTCTCCAAGTTCAGGCTGCCTGGATGCTGTTGGCTCCTGGGAGTGAGGGAAGTGGGGCAGACCTGTTAGATGCCCTCTTGCCAGCTGTTGGCTCTCCAGATACCATCAGCCTTATTTCTAGTTCCAGGCAAACTAGCTTTGTGAATGTAGGCCAGTCACTGAGCCTCATACAGCCTTCATTTCTGCATCTTGTGAAGATAGTCCCTGTTTTCTTTTATATCCCAGGTGATGTCAGAATACCCTACATTGAGGGTCACTTGCCAAGAACATTGAAAATGACCATCAGTGTTAAATGGTGACCGAGAAAGACTGCTTTGACTTTCACGTAGATAATGCAAATAGATGTTTTTGTTGTTAAGTGTGAGATTAAATGTGTGTGGTGTGTGTGTCAGTGTGTGAATGGGAGTATGTGCATGTGTGCATGCATGTCCAAATGTATCTCATGTAGAGGACACAGAGAGCCTCGTTCTGACGGTTCCACTCTATCCTGTGTCCCTTCCCACCCTCCCACCCCCCACTCCCCCTCGGGGCTCGGGTTCCTCTCCTGCACCAGTTTTAAAGAAGCAACCACTGTTGTGGAACCTGCTGGTGTGTGGGACTTAAGACTGGGACTGAGAGCCCATGTTTAAAGAGAAGCTTGCAAAGAATTCCATTAAAACAAAAGAAAACAGTGATGGGCAGTCAGCCAGGGTGCAAGACAGGCCATGTTTAGCCCCCTGTGTGGCTTCTGGAATAGGATGCTCCAGCTCTTCCTTCTAAAGATGGTGACTCTGTATGTCCCTGTGGGGGAGCCACAGGGATGTGTCCCCACCCAGTCCCCCTAGGTTCCTGTCCTCCCCCACAGAGTCACCTCAGGGGCCAGCACGGGGATGTAGTAGAGCTGTAGGCTGAGCCGGGGTGTGAGGCAGAACTTCTGGGTCTCTCGTTTCCTGGGAGTGGACGGTAAGAGAGAGAGGATCAGAGCAGGGCTTTCAACACTTAGCTCCACATCCTAGCTAAGCCACTTATCTCTTGTCTTGCTGTCATTACCCTAATCTCTCTGAGCCTCTATTTTCCCATCTATAAAATGGGAGCAGTGTGGAAACAATGAGCCCATTGACACCTACCTGCCTGTTACAGTGCCTGGCACACAGTAGTTATGTGTGAGTAGTGCTAACTACCATCCCACCCTGACCTCTGCCTTCTGACCCTCTCTCAATCTCTTTTATCTTCCCTGTGCCCCAGCCAGTCTGTTGGAGCCCTACCTGAGGGTGTAGTAAGCCTGGGCCAGCCGACCCAGCATCCTGTCATCTCCCAGCACCAGTACCCGGGCTGTGTGCACCCGGGACACCCCAGGCAACAGCTCCCCGTCCCCGCCGGGCCCACCCGTCTTCCGGTGCAGCCCCGGAGGCCCATGCCAACTGCCAGGCAGTAAGAGTTCGGGGAGCCACATCCTTTTCTTGATGCCCCCTTTGCGTTGCAGCCTGGCTCGCTCCATCTCTGGGCTGCTGGGCTCAGGCAGCTCCTCCGCCCAGGAAGGAAGGTCCCGCTCGATGCCACTGTCTGTTGATAGCACGGATACGCGGGCCAACGCCCGGTCTGGACGGAGACCCTGCAGATCCAAGGCCTCCAGGTCAGCACTGAGGCGGAAGCGGGATCGAGGGCATAGGAAGAGGACCAACTCCTTCCCTGGGAGCAGAGGACAAGAGGAGGTCAAGGAAGTGAGGGGCATGAGTCTAGCAGGTCTCACCCCACAGTCCCATGTTCTTCAAACACTGCTCAGCTGGACTGAAGCTCCCACACGATACGAAACAGACAAAGACAAGGTCCTGTGGTCAGCACTCCTGCCACGTCTTACTGATTAAAGGCTCTGAGAAGTTCTGCAGCAAAGACACCCACTTAGCCCAGTCTTTCCCACATTTAATCCTGGGAATGCTCGTTTTCATATATGTTCATGTTACGGATTGGATTGTGTTCCCTGCCACCAAACATGTGTTGAAATCCTAATTCCTGTACCTATACATATGTTCCTGTTTGAAAACAGGAGTTTTCTTTTGGCATATTACATCGCAGTAGTTGTTAAATGCCATTGAGTTGGTTCCGACTCATAGCAACCCTCTATAACGTTTCTGAAACTTTAAATCTTTGCAGGATCAGAAAGCTTCATCTTTCTCTCATGGGACTGAACTGCAGACTTTATGGTTTGCTATCCCGTGCTTATCGTACAGAGCCACCTCGTTTCCTATCTGAGTGAGGTGCGTCTTAAATCTAACCACTTCTGAGTTATAAATGAAGCAAAATAGATCCAGACACACACACACGGGGAAAACCCACACGAAGACAGACACACATGGCAGATACAGCTACAAGTCCAGGAATGCTAAGGTTTGTGGGCAACTAGAAGGTGGACTCCTGGTGTGGTGCTGTAGGATAAGCACTGGACTGCTAACCAAAAGGTCGGTGGTTCAAACCCACTAGCTACTCCTCAGAAACCCTGGACAGGGTTGCTATGAGTTG
The DNA here is from genome assembly GCF_000296735.1 of Chrysochloris asiatica. NCBI lineage: Eukaryota > Metazoa > Chordata > Mammalia > Afrosoricida > Chrysochloridae > Chrysochloris > Chrysochloris asiatica. The sequence goes on from NW_006408572.1 coordinate 10,703,924, forward strand.
GAAACGACTCAATGGCACTTAATAACAACAAGAAACTGAAATAGACGAAGGGCCTCCCCCTAAAGCAGGAATGGGGAATATCTGGCCTGAGGGCCATGTGGTGGTGGTGGTGGTTATGTACTGTGGAGTCAGTTCCAACTCACTGCAACCCTGTACAGGGTTTCCAAGGCTATAAATCTTTATGGGAGCAGAAAGCCTCATCTTTCTCCTACAGAACTGCTGTTAGTTTCAAACTGCTGACCTTTAGTAACCTGATTCGTAACCACTAAACTACCAGAAGCTCAAAATCATTTGGTCTGGCCCTGCCAAGGCAACTGCAGTTCCAGTCATCACATTAGGGGTGATTTGATTAAATGTTGGATCAAATATAGCAGGCTAATTTTTTTTAAGTTGATAATTTTATATGGCCCACACATGATGTTATAAATTTCGGCAGAAAAAAGTTCCCCACACCTGTCCTAGAGACACCCCATAAATTCAGACTTGTAGCCCCCAGAACTGTAAGAAAATAATTTTTTGTTCTTTAAAGGTACCCACTTATGGTATTTTTGTTACAGCGGCACTTAGGAGTCCTGGTGCGGCGCTGTAGGATCAGCAGTGGACTTCTAACTACAAGGTTGGCAGTTCAAACCCACCAGCTGCTCCTTAGAAACCCTATACTAGACGAATGAGTCAGAAGCAACTCAATGGCACCTGGAAAGTAAGAAGGTTCAATATCACCCTCCCATTCTCCCACACCCCAGAGCATCCTCTGGGACACAGATGCCAGACTATTAACTCTGGGGAAGATCTCCAGGCTTTCCTAATCTGCCCTGAGGACCAGAGAGAGAACGGAATCCACCTAGTATGACTCAAAGGGGTGGACGTGCCAGGCCTTGAACCCAATTCACCTGTTGTCCTCAGTAGCTGGTACAGAAATAAATACCACACATGGACGACTTTAACAAACACATGTATGCTTTCTGTTTCAGAGGCTAGACGTTGGAACAGAGGATGCTGGCTCTAGAAAAAGGCTTTCTCTGTGTCCTTGTCTCTTCAGCTTCTGTTTCCTAGTTCCTTGGACATCTCATCTCTTCCCCATCTCTGCTTGCTTGATCTGCTCCTTTTAGATCTTGTAAGAGACAAACTCAAAACACACCTGGCACTAATCCTGTCTTGTTAATGTAACAAAGACAACCCAATACATAATTGGATTGGAATTACAGGCATTGTTGTTAAATGCCACTCACAGCTCAGTCTGTATAAAGTACCTCCCATATAGGGTTTCTGAGGAGTGTCTGGTGAGCTTGAACTATGGACCTTGCAGTTCAAACTGACCTTGCAGTCCAGTGCATTAACCTGCAGCACCACACCAGGACTCCAACTACAGGTGTACCAAATCTATAGCCATGAAGTCAATTTTGACTCATAGGGTTTCTGAGACTGTAAATCTTTACAGGAGCAGGAAGCCTCATCTTTCTCCCTCAGAGTGACTGGTGGGTTTCCAGCCCAGCACCTAACCCACAGCATCACCAAGGCATAAAGGTTAGGATTTACTACACACATTTGGAGGTAGGGGAAACCACAATTCAATCCATAACACCTGTCCTGCTCTTCCCACCATACACCCGCACACCTGCCAGGGCGTGCAGTAGAACAGGGGACACCTGGGCTGAGGTATTGTAACAGGTGAGCAGAGTGCTCTGGGGACCCACAGTTTTTTTGTGACGGACTCTGCTCGGGAACATTATCTGTTGGCATCATCTTAAACATGTGGCACCTACTAGGCAGAGGAGGCTAATTTGTTGTGCTCTTCTGACAGTGAAGACATAGGTCCTTCTTCAGACGTGTGGAACAGCGCAGGGAAGGGGCAAGGTGCTCACACAAGACACACGTGACCGCAAACACACTTGCAGGCATGCTACCCTTTCCAGCCAGCTGCCTCTCTCTAGCGCTCCACGCATGGCACTTACAGAGCTGCTCCTCATCCGTCCACAGGTGCAAGGTGATGTGGGGACTGGGCAGGGGGGTGCTTGGTGGGCGGTCCTGGAGGGGGTCACCTGAGGGGAGGAGCAGGCTGTGGAGACCACAGAGGGGAGGATGGTGGGATCCTGTGCCCTCCCCGCTCTCCCCAGCTTCTGCACAGGGGCCCAGAAGGGATAACGCCCTCTCCCTCCTGGTGTGCTGAGAGCTTCCTTTCCTTGTGCCGCCCTTCCTTCCCATCTCTGCCACCGGCAACTCATCCAAGACCGCACACGAGTTGTTAGTGGTCCCTGTTTCCTACAAACATCTCAGCCCAGCATTTAGGGCCCCTCACAAAGCACAGTGTGGGCTGCCGTTTACACCCTCTTCTCCTAAATCTGCCTTCCCTCCCAGTCCCCTGTGCTGCCCTGTGCTGCAGATGAGCCGCTGGTCTCCCCTGTGTCCCCTAAGCGCCCCATCTGCATCCAACCGGGAAGGCAAACGCCTCTGTTTATTACAGGGCCTCTGCAGTATATTGCATAGAGTAGACACTCAACATCAGCGATGCTGAAGGGACCTCATCAGCTTCAGGAACCTGGGGCAGGAGAGACCAGCGCTAGTCCCTCCTCCTGCTCCAGCCTCGTGTTCACTCCCATCCAAGCAGACCTTTCTGTCTGCACCTGGGGTACACCTCACATGTAGCCTTAGGATCTGACTCTCTATTCCTGGTTAATTTCCAGACAGCCATGGCTCCCTGACTAATGAGGCCGCAGACTTTACTGCATGCGAGGCACTGTTCTACTTACCCATGCCCATTTAATCATCTCACTGGATCCTGCCAGCAACTCAGGACAGCAGTTGCCAGAGGAGGAGCCAGGACACAGAGAGGTTAAGCAGCTGGGCCAAGGTCACAGAGTAAGAGGCAGAGCTATAATTTAAGCCCAGGCAAACCTGGATTCGGGTTCATGCTCTTAATCCCATTTGTTTTTATTAGTTGCTGTCCATTCAGCCCTCGACTCATAAGTGACCCCCACCTGGTCCTGCACCATCCCTATGATTGGTTTTGGATCAGACTGCTGTGATCCATTAGTTTTCATTGGCTGATTTTCAGACGTATATAGCCAGAACCTTCTTCCTAGTCTCTCTCATTCTCTGGAAATTCTGCTGAAACCTTTTCAGCATCATGCAGTTACTGTTAAGTGCCACCGAGTCAGTTCCAACTCATAGTGACCCTGTATTGGGTTTCCCAGGAGCAGCTGGTGGGTTTGAACTGCTGACCTTGCAATTAGTAATCCAATACCAATCCTACAACCATGGAGTCGGTTCCGACTCATAGTGACCAAGCATAGGGTTTCTGAGACTAATGGGTTTGAACTGCCAACCTTGTGGTTAGCACAGTTAGCAGTCCAGTGCTTATACTACAGCGCCACACCAGGGCCCACTTATTTCTCATATATACATCTCATACTGTTACATGCCATCGAGTCATTCCAATTCATATGACCCTATATAGAGTTTCCAAAGACTTCACATCTCATATTACATCTACTTAGGTTTAAATCTGCATATATTTAAGTAGGGGCTCCTGGTGTGCCACTGGACTATACTGCTAACCACAAGGTCGGTTAGGAATTGGAACCGACCTGACAGTACCTAACAACATCATATTTAAACAAACCTGGAGTATATATATATATATATATGCATCTATATACATATATGTTGTTGCTATGTTCTATGGAGTTAGTTCTGAGTCACAGTGACCCTGTACAGGGTTTCCGAGGCTCTAAATCTTTACGGGAACAGAAAGCCTCATCTTTCTCCCACGGAACAGCTGGTAGTTTCAAACTGCTGACTGTGAGGTTAGCAGCCCGATTTGTAAACACTATGCTACCAGCTACCAGAGATCTATATCTATATCTATATATATATATATATACAGAAAGAGAGTGAGTGTCCTAATGTGATGCTGTGGGTTAATGCACTGGACTGCAAGGTGACTTTGAACCGCCGCAAGGTCGGCTGTTCAAGCTCACCAGCCACTCCTCAGAAACCGTCTACAGGGTACCGACTTGATGGCACTTAGCAATAACAACAACAATAAATATATATTAGATGCTCCATGGGCGTCCTGGTGTGATGCTGTAGGATAAGCACTGGACTACTAACCACAAGGTTGGTAGTTCAAACTCACCAGCCGATCCTAGGAAACCCTATACAGGACGGCTATGAGTCGGAACCAACTTGACGGCACTTAACAACAACAACATGTTACTATTATCAAAATGAAATAAAATGTAGTCTCCATGCCTCTCCACTTGCCAGGTCACAACCAGCCCATTACCACCTGCTCTACTTGTAACCAAGAGTAGGAGATTTTGGTGAAGCTAAACAGTCAGCTCTGGTAGCATAGTTGTTACGAGTCGGACTCTTAACCTCAACCTCAAGGTCAGCAGTTTGAAACTACTAGCTGTTCCACAGCAGAAAGATGAGCTTTCTGCTCCAGTAGGGTCGCTATGGGTCGGACCCGACTCGATGGCACTTAACAACAACAACAACAACAAAGATGTGAAGATTTGCAGTCTTGGAAACCCTATATAGGGTTGCTATGAGTCGGAACTGACTCCACAGCGCGCAGCAGCAGACAGTCTGCTGGCTTGAGCTGAATTTGGACTTTGTGACATTTGAAAACTCCCCAGCTCCTCTGCCAACCCACTTCTTAGCCCCAGGCCTGCTAAATCCCTCTGCAGATTGGGCAGCCTGCGGTGCCCTCTGGCGCCCTCTGCGGGTGTGTTTCCTCAACTGCACCCTTAGCTGAAACGTGGGGGCCCCAGCACCACTATCTCCACCCACAGTCAGGGCGGGGCATCGCCACCTTCCCCCAGGTCCACAGGTCACTTACCGCCACAGCGCCCCCTGGCGGACGCTAGGGGCCCCAGCAGCGAGCAGTAAATTTCCTCCAGCCTCTCCAAGTGACCTGCACGGCTTGGGCTGGGCTCATTGGCCATCTGCTCCACAGCGGCCACCACAGCGTGGAAATACCGCTCCAAGGTGCGGCGGGGGCTGGCCTGTCGGGGAGGGGTATTAGAGCCTGACTTCCGGCCCAGGACCCACCCCACTCCCCAACTGCTAAACCAAGCCCACAGGGACATGGGCAGTCCACATGGCACCTTCTCTCAGGCTCTGTGGGCTCTGGTGGGAGCTTCCCTGAATAAGGCTTCCAGGCCCCTACTCCTGCCCAATGCTGCCTGCATCTGGTTTTGAAATACCACAAGGGGCAGGGATGGCCACTGCCATCGGCTCCTTTTAAAGAATCACCAAGCACTTGGACCAAAGTTCTGCCCCTCCCCTGGGAGTAAACTGCAGGAACAAATGAATGATGGAAAACATTCAGAGGGATATTGAAATTGGAATTCAAAGCGGGCAACAGGGATCATCTCATCTTGTTTCAATGTATTCACTCCGCACTGCTTAACAAATACTTATTGGAGTTTATATTCTGTGTGTGTGTGTGTGTGTGTGTGTGTGAGAGAGAGAGAGAGAGAGAGAGAGAATAAACAAAATAAGTAACATTTCTAGTATGATAGGCAATGATAAATACTGAAGAAAAAAAATCAAATAGGTAAGGAGAGTGTAGAATTTGGAGGAAGGCTGAAATTTCAGATAGTATTGTCAGAACTGAAGAAAAAATTCAAGCCTCAACTTGCTACATTGAAACATTCTATGGGCAAAATATTAAATGATGCAGGAAGCATCAAAAGAAAATAGAAGGAATACACAGAGTCACTGTACCAAAAAATAATTGGTTTGATGGTCAACTATTTCAAGAGATAGCATGTGATCAAGAACCGATCAGATCCACATTTGTGCTCATTCCAAAAAAAAGTGACTCAATGGAATGTGGAAATAAATCATTGAACTATATCATTAATTATCACACGCAAGTAAAATTTCGTTGAAGACAATCCAAAAGTGGTTGCAGGAATACATCGGTAAGGAGCTGCCAGAAATTCAAGTCAGATTAAGAAGAAGACATGGCACTAGGAATATCATTGCTGATGTCAGATGGGTCTTGGCTAAAAGCAGAGTATACCAGAAAGATATTTTACTTGTGCTTTATTGACTATGCAAAGGTGTTAGGGTGGATCATGACAAACTATGGATAACATTGCAAAGAATGTGTATTTCAGAACACTTAATTGTGCTCATGAGAAACCTGTACCTAGACAAAGAGGTACAACAAAACAAAGGGATACTGAATGGTTTGAAATCAGGAAAGGTGTGTGCCTGGGTTGTATTCTTTCATCATACTTATTCAGTCTGTATGCTGAACAAATAATCTGAGAAACTGGATTACATGAAGAAGAACATGGCGTCAGGATTGGAGGAAGACTCATTAACAACCTGCGATATGCAGATGATACAGCCTTGCTTGATGGAAGTGAAGAGGACTTAAAATACTGATGAAAACCAAAGACTATAGCCTACAGTATGATTACACCTCAATGTAAAGAAAACAGAGAATCCTTACAACTAGACCAATAAATAACATCATGATAAACAGAGAAAAGATTGAAGTTTCAAGGATTTCATTTTACTTGAATCCACAATTGATGCTCAAGCAGAAGTCAAGAAATCAAACAACATATTACATTAGGCAATTCTGCTGCAAAAGACTTCTTTAATGTATTAAAGAGTAAAAATGTCAGTTTGAGGACTAGGGTGTGCCTGACCCAAACCATGGTATTTTCAGTCACCTCATAGTTGATAATGAATAAAAAAGATGGAAGAAGAATCGATGCATTTGAATTATGGTATTGGGGAGGAATATTGAAAGCACCATGGACTGCCAGAGCACAAACAAATCTGTCTTGGAAGAAGTACAGCCAGAATTTCCTTAGAAGTGAGGAGGGTGAGACTTTGTCTCTCAATCTTTTGACATGTTGTCAGGAAGACCCAGCTCCTGGAGAAAGCCATCATGCTTGGTAAAGTGGAGGATCAGCCAAAATGAGAAAGACCCCCAACAAGATGAATCGACATAGTGGCAGTATCAATAGACTCATACATGGCAATTGTGAGGATGGCGCATGACTGGGCAGTGTTTTCTTCTGTTGTGAGTAGGGTTGCTAGGATTCAGAACCAACTCGACAGCACCTAACTACAATAAAACGGTCATGGAAACCTCACTGAAAAAGTGACATTTAAGTAATGACCAGAAGGAAGTGGAGGGACATTCCAAGCTTTGTTGTTGTTGTTAAATGCTGTCGAGTTGGTTCCAACCCATAGCGACTCTGTATAGGGTTTCCGAGGAGTGGCTGGTGAGCTTGAACCATGAGCTTGTGGTTCAAACTGATATTAACCCACAGCACCAAGGAACAGTAAATGCAAAGTGCATTAACCCACAGCACCAGGGAACAGTAAATGCAAAGGCCCTGGGGTGCAAGTCTGGCATATTTGAGGTACAATAAGGAGGCGAGGACAGAAAGAATGAGAGGAAGAGCACAGCAGATGGGCCAGAGAGGAAATGAGGGGGTGGGAACAGATCATGAGTCGTAGGCCATTGTAATGATTGGCTGGGTTCTGAGGGAAATGATGCAGGAGGGGCGGGTACTGAAAGTTCCACCTTCAGGACTGAACCACGCATTACCCTCGCTGCAGCCAATAGTTCTCAGCTGTGTCTCTCTCCAAAACTGTCATCAGCTGAAGAGCATCCCCCGCCCCCCCCAAGGTCCTTACTAAGATGGTCCACATGTCCACATCCAATGACTAGATGATATGGAGGTATAAAGTCCTGTCCCCTCCCCCGCCCCCGGCCCCCCCCCCCGCCCATTCAGGCAACTCTGGAAGGCCATCTCAGGTTCAGAGCTTCCCACAAAATCTGCAAACTACATTGCATCTCAGTTTCTCCCTCTGCGCAGCTCTAGACTCTTCTTGCCCCCACAGGGGTTGATCCTAAGTGGGCTCGCCAATAAACTTTCTCTGAATCTGAGGCTACTTCCCAGGGAACCAGATCTGTGGCAGGTGGGAAGTCATGGGGCTGGCGGAACAGAGGAGAGGCATGAGTTGACTCGTTTTAACAGCTGAAGGATTGAGACTTGATGGCACTGACAAGAACAGAAGCAGGAGAAGACAGGAAGTAGCTGAATGATCCAGGCAAGCAATGACAGTGCCTTAGACCAGGGTGGTGGCAGTTAAAATGGAGATCCTGCCCTTGTTTTGAAACTGAAGCCAATAGAAAACGCTCAAGGATGACCCCAAAGGTGTCGGCCTGGGTGAATGGAAGAAGACAGCATGAGTATGAGTTGACATGGGAAAGAATGTGGATGGAGCTGTTTCTAGAGAAAGGAGGAAAAGAGGAAGACTAGACCCTGAGAAAGTGTGGCTGGCTCAAAGACATGAGTCAACTCACAGGAGAGCTGGCTCTCAAGGCTGTGTCTCCTGACTTCCCTCTTTGGCCTTGTCCCCGGTTCCTCCAGAACTCCCTGGCTTCAAGGTTAGTAAAAAAAAGCCTCGCCTGAGCCTCAAAACCCCTAATCCCACACAGAGGAGCCCTACCTGGAGACACTCCTACCTCCAGTGCCCAAAACATGGTACCAGAGGGCAGAGGGGTGAGTTGTCTCAAGTTGACCTTCCCCAAATCTTAGAACTTTGCAGCTGCTCCTGGAGACATGAGCAGAGACCAATCTACTCTCCACCTGGGCCTCAGACCCAGGTCCTCAGCAGACAGGATGTGGGCTGGTGGTCAGACAAGGCCTCTATGCTGGGCTGGTGACTGGCTGAGTCATGTCTCCCAGGCCCCACTTGGTCTCAGCTAGCCAAGATATGACTAGGAATGATACTCTGAAAGCTGCTTCAAAAGGCTGAATTTCAGGGGGTTAGCAGGGAAGCTGGGGAGTGGTGGTCCACAAGAGCTGGAGACCCCAGGTCAGGCTGATGACAAGGAGCCCCAACATCCAATGGGGGAAGGGGCATGCCATCAGACCGTTGAGGACTCCTCCAAGTCTAAGTCACTAAAGGTCTCTAAGATCACTACTGCATTCCCTATAGTCTCTCCCGGCTCCTCCTCTCCCAATTCTCTATACACTCAATGCAGACTCAGGGCAGTGGCTGCTGGGTAAAATGAGGTGGCAGTGCTGGGGTATAATATTTTGACTAGGCCTATGAGTTGGAACCAACTTCACAACACATATAAACCACAAACCAAGTACAAACTTAACTTTTCCATTGCAACGTAAGTGACAGATTGGTTCATTCGGGCCTTGAACCCCACGCTATTCCTGACTTGGTGTCTCTCCAACATACTCTCTTCCTGATATCCCCAAACCTACTCAGCTACATCTCTAACCTTGTCTTTGAACTCCAGTGTCCTCCAACTCAGGGATGGAGTGGGGCTTGGAACTGCCAATTTCCCCATGTCATTGAGTAATACAAATCAGTGTTTTTACAAGTCTGATTTGGTTATGTCAAAATGGCACCATCAATATGCTCTGGTCTGTGAGCCAGAAATAATCATTAGAGTCCCCAGCTGGAGCTGCTGAGTCAGCTGACAAACTCTAGGTCATGAAAGCTCCTCCCTTCCCCACCTAACCAACACCCATAATCAATTGCCAGGCTGAAGGACAGTGTCCCTCATTAAGGGCCATTGGTGTCTGTTCTGTAACCAAAATAGGGCATTAATATGACCCACAACTGAACCCTGTACTTAGGACCATATGTATCAGCCTGGCTTCTTGAACAGGATGAGAGTGTGGGCTGACTCCGTTTTCCCAGGACATCTTGATCCAAAACACATCCCATAGGGGCTGGTGGCCTATTATCACATCTCTTCCCTCCTGTCCTGAGCACATGTCAACATTCCCAGGAGACCTGTGAAGTATTTGGCACCTGGCCAACCCCACTTCTGTATCTCTCTTCCTGATAGGATGGTAAAGCATTATTCCATTGGATGCCTGTGTGTAAGTTGTACTTTTGTGACTTTGCTTGACGGTTTGGCACAGCAAGTAGAATCAACACTTAGGCATGAGTTTGAGTAAGAGCCTTTGTCTGCAATGCGGCTGTGTGCTGTGGCCTCTCCAAAGGAGATGTTATCAAAGGAGGGGGAAGTCAGTAAGGGTGACGTAGAAAGAGTGAGTCAAGAATGCTCAACAAGGCCAAGCCAATGATGAACCACAAGGAACAGTATTCTAAAGAGATGAATGATGTCTTTTGAAAGAAGGAATGATAAAACAAAAATAAGAAACATGGTCTAAGGAGAGATGAAGCAGTACATAGAAGACACCTGCCAAAAGGAGAACTCAAGTTGTAGGATCCAAAATAGGAAGAATTCCAGATGGGAAACAACAAGACGGAGAGCCACACATCTGTGCATTGTGCCGGACAAAGCAGAGTCTGAGTCCTAGGTTGGGAAAGAGGATGGACACACCGTGTCCTGAGGTAAGACAGTAGGGGGCAGCCAAATCCTCAAGGGTATCCTCCCTTTTTGGGTGCACAGCCCCGAGTCTTAGCAACTCAGAAACATAGTCACTGTTTAGTCCAGGCTTCCAGAAGTCTTCTCCACATCAGCCCACAAAATGGTCCCCTCTGGGATGCTCCGGGGAGCAACTCCCCACCCAAAGAGTTCAAGCAACTGATGTCCACCCTTGATAAGAAACACCAATTTACTGGCTGCCGTGGGCCTTGTAGATGGGCTGAGGCTAAGTCAAAGAGAAAAGACTAGGAAATAAGTGGGTTAAACGGAAACAATCTAGATGCTCAACCATGGGAGAAGAAGATTAGTGAAATAAATCAATCACAGCACGTTACTGATTTGTGTTGATCCTACTTACTGTGCATGAGAGGGAATATTGTGCAGCCATTGGAAGTGCATATTTTCAAAAGAATATTTAAGTGAAGGCCTGGTGTGGGGCTGTGGGTTAATGCGCTGGACTGCAAGGCCGGTTTGAACCACAAAGCCGGCAGTTCAGACTCACCAGTCGCTCCCCAGAAACCCTCTACAGGGTTGCTATGAGTCAGAAGCTACTCAACAGCACTTAACAACAACAAATATTATTACATATAGTATTTATAGATGTGTGGTGCTGTGGGTGAATGTGCTAGACTGCAAAGTCGGACAACAACAAAAAATATGTTTTTTTTTATATGCATATATATGCACATGTGGTTGTTAGCTGGCATCAAGTTGGCCCCTGACTCATGGCAGCTCTAAGTACAACGGAAGGAAATGTGTGGAGTTGGATCACCCCCGTGATCAACTGTGGATCGTACCATTGTGAGCCATAGGGTTTTCATCGGCTGTGTTTTGGAATCACCAAACAACCAAACCAAACCCACTGCCATCAACTAGATTCTCACTCATAGTGACCTTCGAGGGCACAGTAGAACTGTCCCATGGGATTTCTAAGGCTGTAAATCTTCATGGATACAGACTGCTACATCTTTCTCTGTTGGAGCAGCTGATGAGTTTGAAACACCAACCTTTCAGTTAGCAACTGAGCACTTAACCACTGCATCACCAGTGCCTCCTATATTATGCACATATGTGCAATCTATCTGTTATAGATTTTGTGTGCACAAAAAAACATGTAAACCCTAACCTCCATGTCTATCTGTGGTTATAGTCCCTTTTGGAAATGGATTGTCTTTGTTATATTAGTGAGACAGGATTAGTGTCTAATGTGTTGTAAACCAATCTCTTGAGTTGTAAAAGAGATTAAACAAGGAAGCTAGAAAGTAGAGCTCCAGACAGAGAAGAGAGATGCCAAGATACATGAAGATTGTGTAGGAGCAGAAGTTCAGAAGAGACAAAGACCTTCCTCTAGAGCCAACAGAGAGACAAAAAAAAACCCAACTTCCTAGAGCTGATGCTGTGAATTCTGCCTTCTAGCCTCCTGAATTGTGAGGAAATGAATTTCTGTTGGTTACAATCACTCACTTGTGGTTATTTCTGTTATAACAGCACTTCAGAACTAAGATACTATATCCGTAGGGTACAGAACTGTATGTAGTCTGAAATCTCAGTTTGTGAAACCGAAGTACATGGATTGGAAGACAGTTGAACATAAGCCTGAAGTCAGTTCGATCTCAGTTCAAACCCTGACTCAGTCACTTTGAATCAACTTCTCTGTACCTTATTGTCCCCATCTGTAAATGGAGATCATTTCATGGGTTGGTGGTGAGAATTTTATAAACGGCATAAATAAATAATGAATAATTATAAAATGTTTAATACAGTGCCTGGAACAGGACAGGTATTCAAGGAGTGATGGCTATTGTCATTCTCACTGTCAATATTATAAAACAATATGTTGTTGTTGTTAAGTGCCGTTGAGTTGGTTCCGACCCATAGTGACCCTGTATAGGGTTTCCTAGGAGCAGCAGGTGAGCTTGAACCACTGACCTTGCAGTTCAAACAGCTTTGCAGTCTGGTACATTAACACACAGCGCCACACCAGAACTCATAAAACAATATACACCCAACATACCCCGCTCATGGATAGGAAGACTTGGCATTGTGAAAATGTCAACACTACCTAAAGCAATAGATAGATATAATGCATTCCCAATCTAGATTCCAACATCATTCCTTAAAGAAATGAAAAAACGAATTACTAACTTTATATGGGAAGGAAAGAGACCCTGGAAAAACAAAGCATTATTAAAAAAGAAGAACAAAGTAGGAAGCCTCTCACTCCCTGATCTCGAAACCTACGATACAGCCACAGTAGGCAAAACAGCCTGGTACTGGTATAACAAAAGACACATAGATCAATGGGACAGAACTTAGAATCCAGAAGTAAATCCATCCACCTAGGTCAGTTGGTCTTTGACAAAGACTCAAAATGCACTAAATGGAGAAAGAGATAATCTCTTCAACAAATGGGGCTGGTAAAATTGAAAATCTATTTGTAAAAAAAGGAAACAAAATCCTTATCTCACACCATATATGAAAATGAACTCAACGTGAATTAAAGACCTAAATGTAAAGTCTAAAATTATAAAGATCATCAATGAAAAATAGGGTCAAACTTAGGGACTCTGATACATGGCATAAATACACCATCAAACATAGCTGAAACACAGAAACAGAAGACAAAGTAGAAGACTGGGACCTCCTAAAAATTAGACATTTACGTGTATTTAAGGGTTTTACCAAAAAATAAATAAAAAGAGAACCCATATTCTGGGAAAAATTTCTTAGCAATGACATATCAACCAAAGGACTACTCTCTAAAATGTATAGAAGACTTCAACACCTCAACAAGAAGACATATAATCCAATTTAAAAATGGGCAGAGGACATGAACCGGCACTGTACCAAAGAAGACATTCAAGCATCCAACAAATGTATGAAGAAACACTTACATACGAAGAAAAGTTCACGATCATTGGCCATTAGAGAGATGCAAATCAAAACAACAATGAGGTATCATCTTACTCCAGCATTAAACAGTGTTAATAGCAAAGTTCCAAAAAACAGAAAACAACAAATGCTGTCTAGGGTGTGAAGAGACTAGGGCCCTCCTACACTTGCGGGTGGGACTTAAAACGGTGCAACCACTGTGGAAAATGGTATGGTGCTTTCTCAAAAAGTTGAAAGTATGACTCAGCAATTCCTCTACTTGGTAAATATCAAGAAATAAGAGCTGTGATCTATGTACACCCATGCTCTATGCAATGCTATTCACAACAGCAAAAAGATGGAGACAGCCTAAATGCCCGTCAGCAGAAGAATGGCTAAACAAACTTTGGTACATACACACAATGGAATACTACTCAATACTGAAGAATAATAATGAATCTGCAAAACACCTCACAACATGGATGAACCTGGAGGACATTATGCTGAGTGAAATGAGTCAGTCACAATAGGACAAATATCATATGAAACCACTGATGTAAAAAGTTAAGAAAAGATTTTCTTGCTAAATCAAACATTCTATGATGGTTCCTAGGGTGGCGGGGGCAGGTAATATACAACAAGAGGGAGGTTAGCAGAGGAAAGATGAAGGTAGCAGGAGACACAGGGAAGAATGCAAGAGTTAGAGTGAATAGAGGTAAATACTGTTAAACTGACGGTACATGGAAGGGATAGTAACTATTGTAAACTATCTGATTTACTGAATGTAAAACCAATGATCTGCTCTGTAAACCTTCACTCAATTCACAATAAAAAGTATATATATATATATATAGTTGTTGTTAAGTGCTGTGAAGTTGGTTTCGTTCAACACAGCGTCCCTGTATAGGGTTTCCAAGGAGCGGCTGGTGAGTTTGAACCACCGACTTTGTGGTTCAAACCAACATTGCAGTCCAGCGCTTATATTGCATTGCCACACCAGGACTCCATATATATACATACGTGGTGGTGGTGTGCCATGGAGTTGATACCAGCTCATAATGACCCTGTATAGGGTTTCCGAGGCTGTAAATCTTTTCTTTTTAAGTTTTTATTGTGAACTGAGTTTACATAGGCATTTACATGACAGTTTACATGGGAGAACATCAGTTTTATACCATTGTTTCATTGCAATGATTATAATCTCCTCCATGCAACATCATTCAACAGTCTTTGCTTCCATTCCCTCTGTTTTTTGTTTTGTTTTATGGGGGTGGGGAGGATGTACACATAAACACTCAGGAATATATAATAATTTAAATAACCAAAGGGCACATTCTGCAAGCTGGCCTCCTGGCCACCAGCACCCAGTCTCTCTCTCTCCATGAGTCCAGAGTCCTCAGCTGCTTCCTCTCTGTGGTGTTGCTGCTTCTCTGGATAGGGTTCCATACTCTGCTTATGCTGGGGGCTGTAAGTCTTTACAGGAGCAGAAAGCCTCATCTTTCTCCCACAGAATGGCTAGTAGTTTTGAACTGCGCATCTTGAGGTTAGCAGCCCAACTCTTAACCATTACTACATATGTGTGTGTGTGCGTATACACCCAAGAATGTTGATTGTTAATTAGATTTGGACAGAAAGATTATGAATGATTTTAAGTTTCTTCTTTGTCTTTATCTGCTTTTTTTTTTTTTTTTTCCCAGATTTCCTTTAGTGAAACTGTACGAATTTATTTTAAAGGAAAAAGACAATATGGGACAGGAAAAGGGGAAAGAGGAATGGAGTCAGTTCATGGGGTGAGCTTGCAGGGAGCTGGACTGGAACTGACAAGGGTTAGGAGCTCAGCGGTTACCTGCAGCTTCTTCTGTAACGCAGCTGCTTGGCAGGTCTCTCCCAATGCTGCCTGCAGGGTGTGGGAGACCACATGGCGCATGCAGGCCTCCGGTGTCTGGTGAACCTCAGCTGCCTCGATCTCCAGCAGCAAGGCACTGCACACAGAGGCAGAGACCAGCTCAGGATCCACGAAGAGGAACACTCTGAGGGCAGAGGTGGGTGGGGCAGGATGGGACTGATGAAAGGGGGACACCCTTACAGACTCCCTAAGTTACTGAGTTCCTCTAAAAACAAAAGATTCAAATTCAAAAAGCTTTAGGAGGGACAGACAATAGGGAGTGGTGCGGACTGTAGCAAATAAGAGCATACACGTCCCTTCTAGGGGCGCAGCTGTTGTTCAGCTGTCCACTGTCTTCATATAGGAAGGTGGACTCGACCTCATGTTGTGGCAAGTTCCAACCTAAGTCCTGCTCTTCTGTGACAGGATGTGAAAGGGCCAACATCCTGGCCCAGTGATCACATCCTCCTCTAGAGATCACTCTAACTTGAGTTCTGATCTAAGTGAGTCTTATCTTCTCCCATTACCTCATCACATAGAACCAGCCTCCCACACCTTCTCCTACTTGCCCATCTGTGTCATCCCCAACTCTTTCAGCTTATTGTTTCTCAGTCCAAATTCCTCTGGACATCCTGTTCCTCCCTGCATCCTTCATGAACACAGAGCTTCAAGCTCTGTTTTGACAGAGGTACCGCAGAGGAGCTGGTAATGCACAGCCAACTCCATCAGCCCCTCCCCCAACACAGAGGATGCTGCCTCAATCCAATCTAGGTATACACACAGACGGACTTAGTCCCCCTTCACACCAGATGGTGGCCAGAGCCTCTACAGCGTAGATACCGTGGAACTACCTCAAGCTTCCTGGTTGGTTTTGAGGCTGCCTCATGGCCACAGGCAGGATGGAGGTGGAGCAACAAGACTTCAGGACAGGCCATGTCCACCTTCTGCATATGAGTGGACTAGCTCTGAATCCAATCCCCTAATAGAGATCTATCCCGCCTTAAGTGGTCTCTAGAGGAGGGTAGGTCCCATCCTTCCTTGAACATGTGTTCCACTGTTGGACACATGTCACAGTTGGTAAGCTCTCCTAGTGTCCAAGCCAGCCTCCTCTTTTGTCCTGTAGTCCCCCAGCCAGAGGGCTGAAGGCAATGACCTTCTGGGCCACTCACCTCTCCTGGTAGGGATACAGCTCACTTATCAGGTTCTGTTCAGCAATAACCGTCCTTTGGTACAATGTTCCTGCAAACAGACCATGTTAGCCAGTCAACCCCTCAATCTCTGCTCCCCACCTTCCACAGGGGGTGCGGAGACTTTCTGAGTTTCCTTGCAGCCTAGAGGAAGAGGCAGAGTCTGGAGTGACGCTGGAGTTTCATCATGGAGAAAAAGGCACCCCCACCCCAACCCCCCCATTGGCTCTTACCAGGGACCGCTGTCTCCGTCTTCAACTGAATTGCACAGTCCAAGGCAACTGTGCAGTAGGGGGTAGGCAGAGTCAATAACCTTGTGCAAAAGGCATAGGTTCTCCGGTAGAGCTCTTCAGTGATGCCTGTAGCCTGAGAGAAAGAGGAAGTTGGGGTGCTCAGAGCCCTAGTTAGTGAAGGACCCTGGGTTGGGTTGGGGTAAGGGGGGAAATGAGGAAGAGTAGGCCTGGCATCAGGCTGGGACTTAAACTTCTTTTTCTACCCACCTGGTTGTTCATAACTACCAAATCTACAGCTTCCACTCTTCTCCCAGCACCTGTAAGACATCTCTTCTTGGATGACCTACTCAAATGTACTATTAAAGACTGAATGATATCTATCCAAAATACAAGTTTGTTTTGTAAGTACAACGTACCTGTGGTTATAATCTGACTTGGGGATGGCTTGTCTTTTTATGTAAATGAGACAGGATTAATGTATGGGGTGCCTTAAATCAATCTCTTTTGAGATAGAAAAGAGATAAAACACACAAGGTAGAAACTAGAGATGGGAGAAGAGCAATGCCAAGCCACATGAAGATCACCCAGAAGCAGACACTCAGAAGAGACAAGGACCTTCTTCCAGAGCCGACAGAGAGCTAAGCTTCTCTGAGAGCTACACTCTGAATCCTGACTTCTAGCCTGTTAAACTGTAAAAAAACGAAAACACCACTTGTGATTATTTCTGTTATAGCAGCACGGATGGTGGTGGTGGTTATGTGCTGTGGAGTCGGTTCCGACTCATAGCGACCCTGTGCAGGGTTTCTGAGGCTGTAAATCTTTACAGAAACCTCATCTTTCTCCTGAAGAACAGCTGGTAGTTTCGAACTGCTGACTTTGAGATTCGCAGCCCAATTCGTAACCACTACGCTACCAGAAAAGCAGGGCACCAAGAAGTGGGGATGCTGCTCTAACAAATACCTAAAATGAGGAAGATGTTTGGGAACCGGGTAATAAGTAGAGGCTGTAAGAGTTTTAAGGTACCTAATAGTAAAGCTGAGATTGCCTTGAAGAGATGGTTCATAAAATTATGGATGTCAAAGGTAATTCTGGTGAAGACTCAGAAGGAACTGATGAGAATTGTAGAAAAAGAACGATCGTTTTAAAGAATACCTCTGGTACTAGCAACAGGATATGACTAGAAATGTGGACATTAAATATGCTTCAGGTGAGGCTTTAAAGAAACCAATGAGCATGTGATTTGACAAGGGAGGAGGGGCAATGCTTCCTATAGAGTGGCCAAGAATCGGTCTGAATTTATGTAAATGTTTGGTGGAAGATGAAACTTGTAAATGATGAACTTTGCTATGTGGATGATAAGATTTCTAAGCAAGATCTTAAACGTGCCATGAGGTTTCTCCTTACTGTTTATACTAAAATACAAGAGGAAAGTTGTTTTTGTTAGGTGCCATCGAGTCTGTACCAATTCATAGCGACCTTATGCACAACAGAACGAAACACTGCCCGGTCCTCAACCAACCTCACAATTTTTGCCATGCTTGAGCCCATTGATGCTGTCATTTTGCCAATCCATCTTGCTGGGGGTCTTCCTCTTTTTCTCTGACCCTCCACCTTACAAACATGATATCCTTCTCAAAAAACTGGTCCCTCCTGACAACATGCCCGAAGTATGAGAGATGAAGTTTGGCCATCCTGGCCTCCAAGGAACACTCTGGCTGCACTTCTTCTAACACAGATCTGTTGGTTCTTTTGGCAGGCCTTGG
This sequence comes from Chrysochloris asiatica, assembly GCF_000296735.1. Taxonomy (NCBI): domain Eukaryota; kingdom Metazoa; phylum Chordata; class Mammalia; order Afrosoricida; family Chrysochloridae; genus Chrysochloris; species Chrysochloris asiatica. The sequence continues at coordinate 10,722,271 of NW_006408572.1, forward strand.
CACTTGCAACATTCTTCTCCAACACCATAACTCAAAAGCATCAATTCTTCTTCGGTCTTCCTTATTCACTGTCCAGCTTTTGCATACATATGAGGTTATTGAAACTACCATGGCTTGGGTCAGGCACATCTTAATCCTCAAGCTGACATCTTTGCTCTTCAACACTTTAAAAAGGTCTTGTGCAGCAGATCTGCCTAATGCAATACGTCGTTTGATTTCTTGACTGCTGCTTCTGTGAGTGTTGATAGTTGATCCAAGAAAAATGAAGTCCTTGACAACTTCAATCTTTTCTCCATTGATAAGAATGTTGTTTATTGGTCCAGCAGTGAGTATTTTTGTTTTTTTTTACATTGAGATGCAATCCATACCAAAGGTGGTGCTCTTTGATCTTCACCAGTAAATATTTTAAGTCCTCTTCACTTTCAGCAAGCAAGGGTGTAACATCTGCATATCATAGGTTGTTAATGAGTCTTCCTCCAATCCTGATGCCATGTTTTCCTTCATATAACTCAGTTTATCAGATGATTTGCTCAGCATACAGGTTGAATAAGTATGGTGAAAGAATACAACTCTGTCACACACCTTTCTTAATTTTAAACCATTCAGTGTTCCCATGTTCTGTTCGAACAACTGCTTCTTGGTCCAGGTACAGATTCCTCATGAGCACAATTAAGTGTTCCGGAATACTCATACTTTACAATGCTGTCCATAGCTTGTCATGATCCACACAATCGAAAGCCTTTGCATGGTCAATAAAGCACAGGTAAACATCGTTCTGATATTCTCTGCTTTCAGCCAAGATCCAGTGACATCAGCAGTGATATCCCTTGTTCCATGGCCTCTGCTGAATCCAGCTTGAACCTCTGGAAGTTCTCTGTCAATGTATGATTGTAGCCATTTCTGTATTACCTTTAGTAAAACTTTACGCGCGTGAGATATCAAAGAGATTGTCCAATGATTTCTGTAATCCGTTGGCTCACCTCTCTTTGGAATGGGCACAAATATGAATCTCTTCCAATCAGTTGGCCAGATAGTTGTCTTCCAAATTTCTTGACAGAGAAGAGTGAGTGCCTCCAGTGCCGCCTCACTTTCTTGAAAGATTTCAAGTTTTATTCCATCAATTCCTGGTGCCTTGTTCTTTGCCAATTCCTTCAATGCACCTTGGACTTCTTCCTTCAGTATCATTGGATCTTGATCATATGCTACCTCTTGAAATGGTTAAACATCAACCATTTCCTTTTAGTTCAGTGACTCTGTGTATTCCTTCCATCTTCTTTGATGCTTTTTGCATCATTCAATACTTTGCCCAGGGAATCCTTCAATAGCAAAAGTCGAGGCTTGAATTTTTTCTTCAGTTCCCCCAGCTTGAGAAATGCTGAGCGTGTTCTTCTCTTTTGGTTTTCTGACTCCAAAAGAGGAAAGAGATGGACTTAAAAATGAACTATGCAAAATGAAAACAGAACTTAAAGACTTGGGAAATTCTACTGTGAAAACTAAGAACATGTGTCTTAGAATGTTCACCAAGGACATGGCTACACAACCTTTTGTTAAAGAGGTTTTTAAGCCTGTGACTGATAAATCTAACCAACCACTACAGCAGAAAACCTATCAGCTTAGACTGAAGGGGACAGAAACAGGATTAAAGGAAAGAAAACTGTCAGCCTCTTGGAATTCTACAGACAGGAAACAAAACGAAGAAGGTATATCTGTTGTCCTCTAAGATGAGAAAAGGACCATCCTTGAGCAGTTCAGAGATCAGCAGAACTATTGGAGAAAGCACAGGAAGCAGGGTCTTCTTGGTTTTATAGGGTGGGACCACAGTCTCCTGGGTCTTAACTATGTTTCAAAGAGTTGGATCCTCACCAAATCAGTTCCAGTTTCAGCTCACGGACACCTAGGGTATCAATCTTTATGCATTCCATTTCATTTTTAATTAATTCTAGTTTTTGTAGCTACATACTTTGGTACATTCTATATTCAGATTATTAATGGATATTTGCAACTGTTTCTTCTGGTTTTGAGCCATGCCACATCAGCAAATGAAGGTCCTGAAAGCTTTACTTCACCCATGTCATTAAAATCAATCCTACTTTGAGGAGCAGGTCTTCCTCATTTGTATTTTGAGTGCCTTCTAACCTGAGGGCTCATATTCCAACACTCAATCAGACCAAACATTTTACTGCTATTCATAATGTTTTCACTGGTCATGTTTTTAGTAGATTATTAGGTCCTTCTTCCTAGTCTCTCTTAGTCTGGAAACTCCACTGAAACCTGTCTGCTATGGGTGACCCTGCTGGTATTTGAGAGACCGGAGGCATAACTTCTAGCACCATAGCAACATACAGGTCAACACAATATGACACACTGCCAGATGAGTGGTGCCCCCCACCCCAAATATGTGTTGTAAATCCTAACCTCTATGCCTGTGATTAGAAGCACTAATGGCACGCACAGTGCTCAACTGCTAACTGAAAAGTCAGCAGTTCGAATCCACCAGCTGCTCCATGGGAGAAAGATATGGCAGTCTGCTTTTGACAGCCTTGGAAACACAATGGGGCAGTTCTATTCTGTACTATGGGGTTGCTGTGAGTCAGAATCAACTTGCTGTCTGTGGGTTTGGGGTTTTGTATGCCTGTGGTTATCATTTCACTTGGGAATGGGTTTTCTTTGTTGTGCTAATGACATGATTACTGTAGAATATGTTTTATGTCCATGTCTTTTGAGATATAAAAGAAATTGAACATGAAGCCAGAGATGGGATAAGAGAGATGTCAAACCACATAAAGATCATCCAGAAGAAGACACGGGAGACAAGGAGCTTCCTCCTGAGCCAACAGAAAGCCTTCCCCTAGAACCAAGCCCCCTGAATTCAGACTTCTAGCCTGCTGAAGTCTGAGAAAATAAGTCTGTTTGTTAAAGCTACCCTCTTGTAGTATTTCTGGTATAAGAGCACTAAATAACCAAGACACAAAGCAACTCCCCTCCCACCTCTCTGCTTGGTCAGGGCCTGCAAGTCTACATTCCTCAGGCTCTTGGATTTACTGCTGAAGAGTAACCTTAGAATACCCTTGAAGTAACCTTGGAATTAATTTCCACGTATATTCTTGGCTCCTTCTTGCATCTCACAGGCATGGGAGACTTGTAGTGTCCACAGGCTCCATTCCTGACTTTGTTCTCTGTCTGATGCTCCAGCACCCACAGAATTGCTCTTCCTGACTCTCATCTTCTTTTCTGCCCACTCCCACCCAAGGAACCGCATGCAGTGAATGACTACTATTTTAAGGTGTTAATCATTAATCATGTCACTTCTCTGTGTAGGGATCAGTGTTGGTTCCTGCTGCACAGATAAGCAAACCTAAGACCTCACTCTGGCATTCAAGGTCCTCCAGGTCCTCCCTCTCCTGGATGTTCCCCATTGTCTCTCTGCACTTTTGTCTCTTCAGGTGTTAGCGCATTGCTAGTGGGTAGACGGGCCTTAGTGTGGTGCTGCAGAGTAAGCATTAGACTGCTAACTGCAAGGTCAGCTGTTCACATACACAAGCCACTGTTGGAAACCCTACACAGGGTCTCTATGAAGTTGGAACCAACTCGATAGCACTTAACAACAGCAGTGGATAGAAACCAGTTTAAGGCAGACAATCAAGTGTATTTAGCCCCACACTAACAGGGCTGGGTGGCCACACAGGGCACCGTGTGAGTCACCACAGCCCCCTTCACTCAGTCCCAGCTCACCTTCAAAAGCACGTACATTAGTGTGTGCAGCAAGGGAATGATGACATGCCGGAGGTCCTCACTGGCTGCCTGGAAAACAGGAGAAGACGTCACTTTGATGGACTGGTGGGTAGCCACACCAGCAGGAGGATTCGGGAGAGTGGTGGGGGAGGCCGCTTTCCATCATGCCACCCACCATAAACCAGTTGCCATGTAGTGTCCCCATGTGTGTCAGAATAAAGCAGTGCTCCCTAATGTTTCCAATGCCTGAGTTTTTAGAAGTATGTTGTTGTTGTTACTAAGTGCCATCAAGTTGGTTCAACCCATAGTGACCCTGTACGGGGTTTCCGGGGAGTACTGGGTTGCAAGGTAGGTTTGAACTGTAAGATCAGTGGTTCAAGCTCACCAGCCACAAGTCGGAAACACTATTATACAGGATTGCTATGGGTCGGAACCGACTCCACGTCACTTAACAACAACAACATGACAGGTTATGAATAACATTGTGTAGAATGGATATTCCAGAACACTTATTTGTGTTCATGAGAAACCTGTACACAGATCATGAGGCAGTCATTTGAACAGAACAAGGGGACACTGAATGGTTTAAAATCAGGGAAGGTGGGCGCCAAGGCTGTATTTGTGCACCATACTTATTTAGTTTGAATGTTGAGCAAATAATCAGAGAAACTAGATTTATATGAAGAAGACCATGGCATCACGGTTAGAGGAAGACTCCTTAAGAACATGCAGATGATAACAATCTTGCTTGCTGAAAGCAAAGAGGACATAAAATACTGATGAAGATCAAAGACTATAGCCTTCAGTATGGATTGCACCTCAATGTAAAAGAATCAAAGATCCTCATAACTAGACCAATAAATAACATCCCAATAAATTGAGAGAAGACTGAAGTTGTCAAAGACTTAATTTTGCTTGGATCCACTGACAACACTCATGAAAGCAGT
>NW_006408572.1:10727274-10729254 GCF_000296735.1 Chrysochloris asiatica
CATACTTCGGACATATTATCAGGAGGGACCAGTCCCTGTTAGGACATCATGCTTGGTAAAGTGGAGGGTCAGAGAAAAAAAGAGGAAGACAGATTGGCACAGTGGCAGCAGCAATGAGGTCAAGCATAACAATTGTGAGGATAGTGCGGGACTGACAGTGTTCTGTTCTGTTGTGCATAAGGTCACTATGAGTCATAAATGACTCATTGGCACCTAACAACAACATGCTTGGCTGGACGTTGAAGGATGGAGGTGAGTTTAGTTCCAGACTTAAAGAGTCTCAGGGTTCCATTAATGTCTATCTGACCAGTGAGCTTGGCCTATTTTATGATTTCAAGTTTTGTTGCACATTTTCTCCTACTTTATCCAGGACCATCTGATGCGATCCTTTTCAGAGCAGATGGTAGTAATAGCCAGACACTGTCTAATTCTTCTAGTCTCAGGGTTGTGGAGACCAATGTTCATATGGTCTTAATTAGTTCACTGGACTAATCGTTTCCAAGTATCTTCAATTCTTATCAGTCTGCTTTCCATCAGACAAAGAGAGACCAATGGTTGCACCTTAGATGGCCACTCAGGAGCTTTTAAGAGCTCAGTCATGTAGAAATACGTTTTGACTTACCCTCACATCACATATGGTAACAATTACCAGGACTCCCCACCAGTGACCCATGTTTGGGATACATAGTGCTAATGGGATAATAGTTACTGTTGTTGAGTGCCGTCGAGTCAATTCCAACCCATAGTGACCCTGGATAGGGTTTCCAAGGAGCAGCTGGTGAGTTTGAACCGCCGACCTTGCAGTTCAAACGGCTTTGCAGTCTGGCGCCTTAACCCACAACGCCACACCAGGACTAGTGCTGAGTCCCAATTCAACCAGCCCCTCTCTTTTCTCATCCCCATCTGCCTCCCCAAAGCCCAAGAACCCACCTTCTCTAGCTCTCTGAGCAGGATTCGGACCAGAGCTGGGTTCTTCCCTGGATCTCTCTCCACCTTCTTGTGCAGGGACCATCTCCACATACCTGGGCCAAGAGAACAGATTCTCAGAGGAGAATCCTCTGAACAAGGGCCTGAGCCCTCAAGCCCCAGATGGCACTTCTGACCAGAGGCAGGTCCGACCCTCAGCCAGGGGTTTCTTAAATGTGGGTAATTTTGCATCTGCAGACCATGTGTGGACAGAGAGTTCCGGAGTGGAAAGGAGGGAAAGGGACAGCGGCAGGTGTGCCATGCTCAAAGGCAAGGAGACAGCAGGTGTACGGGCAACAATGGCTGCAAGTCAGTGTTCCTGAACCAACGCTCTGGATGTTCTGTGGTGCCGAGGGGGATTATGTTTGGAAAAGGAGTGAGGAAGGGGGTTAAGAAAGAGAGAAGCAGATCTCCTTGTACCCTACAATGGTGCTTGGGAGAACTGAGCAGAGAGCGAGGGGTCTCCATCCTTTTGACTTGAGACATTTCCAGCAGAACAGGGGTTTGACCGGACACACTTCACCCCATCAGCTCTAGATTGGGGCAGTTTCCCTGGGCCTGTGGTCAGAACTGGCTGGGCTGGGCAGTAGATGGATATGATATACCTGCAAGCTCTTACCTTGATTGCTCTGTAGGGTGGGGGCGGGGGTGCTGAGCTCCCGGAGCACAGCCTGCACGCTTCTCAGGAGGTCCAGCTCTGCATCTGGGTGAGGAAGGTGTTTTGAGGACACAGCCAGGGAGCTCGGCACACCTGGCCTTACCTTCACCTTCTCTTCCAGAGCCTTCTACAGGCCTCAAGAAGTACCCCACTGTAATCAGTAATCACTGGCCAGCAGTGGAATACAGCCTGCCTATTGGCATTCTGAGGAATCTCTGGGTGGTAAAAACTGTTAAATGTTTGACTACCCACTATAAGATTGGTTTTTCAAAAGTGGTCCAAACCCAGAGATTCTTCAGGAAAAAGCCTTCCTCAACTGCTTCTAAAGGGTCACAGGAAATTGTCAATTGGCTTGG
>NW_006408572.1:10730359-10777848 GCF_000296735.1 Chrysochloris asiatica
CTATGGTTTGCAGTTGACTTGATGGCAGTAGTGGGGTGGGGCGAGAGGAGGATGAAACTGTCCCTTAACCTATGATGGCATGGTCATTACTGAGAATGAAGCTAAAACTTAAAAAGGAAGTTAAAGTCAATGTAAAGAAAGCCATCAGTGAAACAGCAGGACACCAAAACCAGGAAGGTAATGCAAGAATAAATGAAGTTAGGAAAGTGGAGTAGCTCAGAGAATGTGCCTCAGTGACCTCCAACTTTGTTGTTAGTTGCCATCAAATCGGCTCTGACTCATAGTGATTCTGTGTAACATGCTCAGTCCTGTACAACTACTCATTATGATTGTCAAAATGCGCGAGTCCCTTGTTGGGGCCATTGTGGTGCCTTCCAGCCTCAGGGTCTCATCTTCCAGTACAACAACCAGACACTATCCTGCTGTGACCCAGAGGGTTTCCATTGGCTATGTTTTAGAAGTAGAACACCTGGCTTTTCTTCGTACTGTCTTTATTATAGTCTGCAAGCGCCATTGAAACCTGTCTACCATGAATGACCCTGCTAGTATTTGAAATACCAGTGGCATAGTTTCCAGCATCAAAGCAACCCACAAGCCACCACAACACAACAAACTGACAGAGGGGGTAGAACCTCCAACTACAGAGAATTTAATTGGTCAAGGTTTCCAGCCTTTGGTGCCAAGGACACACTTCCCAGCTAGTGCTGGAGTGCAGTAGGATTCTAAAGCAGGACCTTTCTTTGGAGATGCAAGTCTTCTCTAATGATCAGCTTTGCTCTTCTCTGAAGCCTCAACTGCCCTGCTGAGCCTTTCTCCAACTACCCATCATTCTAAGACACTTCGACTCAACCCTTCTTCCCTTTCTTCCCTATTAGAGTCTGACAGCTCGCCCAGCCTTTACCAGCTTCCTCTCCGTTTTCTGTCACACCCAATCAATCCTTGTATCTTTAATCTCATTGTGATGTCTGCTTCTGGGAGGATCTGGACTAACATGGGAACCACATCCCATGCAATCAATTCCTCTTTTCAAAGAGTTCCAAACAAGTGTTTGTCTTTATAAGTGTGTCTTACTTAGTAGACAATGCAAACCGCATGGCTCAGGTGTTCCCTTTTGCCTTGGCTGTCAGGAAGCTCACAGGCAAGTCAGGGCCCAGCCTCTAAGACAAGCTCATCCCACTGATGTTCTTAATGAATATTTTAATTGCCTCAGATTCCTTTGGAAGTGGATATGATAGAGATTATAAATAAAAAGTCAATAGGTTGTAGCCCAGAGGTCAACATTTCCTCAGGCCAAGGTATCCTCCATGCCCTGGGTGGCTTCCAGGGGTACTGACATCTCTGAATCCTTTCCTCGGACTCTTGCTTACCCCCTGAATCACATCAAGACCTGACCCTGACTCTCCTCCAGGCTGAAGTGGACAGAATATTACAGCCCACATCTGCCCACCTGACTATTCCAGTGGGCAGTACTGCTTCTCCCCACAAGAGCAAGGAAATAGCCTGGCATGAAGAAGGCTGATTGTAGTCTGTCCTTCTCTCTATCTCACTCCATCTTGCAGGAAGATTTAATGCGCTGATGTGGAATGAGTTGCTTAAAACTCAATTGGTTTCATCTTTGCTGGCCTGTTGCTTTTTTTCTTTTCTCCCTCCCACCTTTTCTTCTTCCTTCTTGTCTTTCTTTTTTTTTCCCTCTCCCTTCTTGTTCCTTTTCTCCCTTTCTTATTCCTCCCTTCCTTTCTTTCCTCCATGGTGGACTGCAAAGTAAGACTTCAAACTGTGATTCTCCGCCTTTCCATTTACTGGAAGGACAGCCAAGGCTTTGTGTTCGGAGTCCTGGGTTCCTCTGTTTTGCAAAAGGAGTTACGTTTTTAAGTTTCAGAGAAAAATAGAGAAGTTGCCCATAGCCCTGGTAGACAACTCTAAATAAGCTTTGTTTTGAAACGTCTGTGGTTCACATCTGGATTACAGACATGTTTTCTTGGGGCTTGCATAGTGTCTTGAAAGAAAGAAAAAAAAAATCAAATTAGCTGCCAACATTTAAAAATCAGGATATTTTGCATAAAAATTTGTGTTTCTGGCATGTCTTGGAAATCTGAGAAGCTGTTAACATTGGGCCCGCATTCTTCTTATATGTAACCATCCAAAGGAGCTCTGGTAGCGTAGTGGTTACGAATTGGGCTGCGAACAGCAAGGTCAGCAGTTCGAAACTACCAGCTGTTCCACGGGAGAACGATGAGGCTTTCTGCTCCTGTAAAGATTTACAGCCACGGAAAGCCTGTACAGGGTCACTATGAGTCGAAACTGACTCCACAGCACATAACAACCACCACTACCACAGAGGCTGGGGACAGCTGCCCCTTTGGGATGGAGCACCGCTTCCCTAGTTCTTAATATTTCCAAGTCTTCTTATTTTGTCCATTTTCATCATCTACCTAGCAGTTAACAACAACAACCTGGTCTTTGGAAGCACTTGAGTTTGAGATCCCTGGTCTAGCTCATAGAGACAACAAACTGGATTATTCAAAAGGGGATGCAAAAGAAGGCTGCTACTTCAAGAGGGGAGTGGCCCAACTCAAGGGAAGGGTGTTGGGCTCCCCTAGATTGTGAGGGCAAAAAGGTTATGACAAAGACACAGATTACCAGTGGTGGCAGCTCAAAGAATGATGTGCTGGATTTTGTACTGAAATTGGAAACTGAGCTCTTGAAGCTGGGTTTGATTTGATTAAAAGAAAGAAATTTCTTATGCTTCAAGATATGAATGTCTGACATCTTGTTGACTCAGAACAAACAATAAATAAATAGCATTCATTATTATTATCCCTTCTTCCATCCAAGGATGTGGGATATTACTACTATGTATTAATGTAGCACTGAAGGATAAGCACTGGACTGCTAACCATAGGTCAGTGGTTCAAACCCACGGGTCACTGCTTGGAAACCCTATACTGGGTTTTTATGAGTAGAACTGCTTCCAACAAAACAACAACAAAAGCACTTAACAACAAGAACAACAAAATTTAATAGCACTTGAAAGGTATTTGCACTTGAAAGTCTTGCTTGGGTGTAGCAAGACAATGCTCTGGGTTCATGAGACCAATTTCTGAGGTAGGCAGGAAAACTGCATTTCCCAGACTTCCTTGCAGTTAGGAGCCATGTGACTGAGTTCCGACCAATGGAATGTGGGTAGAAGTGATGCATGCTGCTTCTAGGCCTGGTCATAAATCTTCTGCTCTGCCCTCCAGCCTTTATTCCATTCTCTGGTGACCTTGTAGTTGCTGTTGACCCACAGCAACCCTGTATAGGGTTTCTAAGGAGCGGCTTGGGAATTTGAACCACTGACCTTGTGGTTCAAACCAACCTTGTGGTCAAGTGCTTGTTGCTAACTGCTGCCAACTTTGTTCTGACTCGTAGCGACCCTGTATAGGGTTTCCGAGGAATGGCTGGTGAGCTTGAACTGCTGACCTTGCGGTCCAGTGCATTAACTCACAGCGCAACACCACGACTCCTTGGAGGACACATATTGAAGTTGATGGTGCCACAAGAAAGAAGAAGCCCCCAGTTCTTGAGTGATTGTTTGGACCCCAGATTGAACTGTGATGTGAGTAAGAAATAAGATTTATTTGTTGTGTTAAGAACACTGACTTTTTTGGGGTCATTTGTTATAGCCAGCATTCCCAGACTGATTCATGATATGTAAAGTGTGTTTTAACTTATGATCAGGTTGACAGGACATATATTGTTCTCCTGTGTTGTAGATTCCAAGTTTGGAGTCCTTACCTGTACCCTATAGCATCTTCATCAAAAAGGTCAGACCCACAGGGCCCTTAGAACATTTCCTAGAGGTCTTATGCAGGAGATTTGAATAATATACATCACCGTTTGATTTCTTGACTGCTGCTTCCATTGAGTGTTGCTTGTGGATCCAAGCAAAATGAAGTCTTGGGACAACGTCAGTCTTTTCTCCGTTTATCATGATGTTATTTGTTGGTCCAGTTGTGAGGATTTCCGCTTTCTTTACATTGAGGTGCAGTTCATACTAAAGTTCTCTTCATTTCCAGCAAACAAGGTTGTATCATCTGCATATCACAGATTATGAATGAGTCTTCCTCCAACACTGATGCCACATTCTTCTTCATGTAATCCAGTTCTCAGATTATTTGCTTGCCATACAGATGGAATAAATATGGTGAAAGAATACAAACCTGGCACACAACCTTCTTGATTTTAAACCATTCAGTGTCCCCTTGTTCTGTCTTAAAGACTGCCTCTTGCTCTATATACAGGTTCCACATGAGTACAATGATATGTTCTGGGATACCCTTTCTTTACAGTGTTATCCATTAGTGAACAGTTTCACATGTTTTTCATCACATGAATAGTTTCTTACACACTGACTACCTAGACCTCACTGATGGCTTTTTAATGGCGGCAAGAACTTGACTAAGAATCCCTTGGTGTGCTGATAGTTCCAGTCTCAGTCCAGAGTTTCAAACCAGTTCCTTCTAGTATGTTCCCCTGCTGAGAATTTGCAATTCCACCCCAGATATACTAACTTGTATTTTAACAAGATTCCTAGGTAATTTTAGAGCTACACCTGGGAATCTATATGAATCACCTGGGGACCTTATTAACAATGGAAGGTGAAAATGCAAATTCTCAGCAAGGGGTCTGAACCCAAATGAAACCTATTTGAAGCACTATCAGCGTCTAAGAGGCTCAAGGCCCCTGGTTGAATGTTGTGCACCTGCCGTCATTAAAATCACGGGCTCAGTGCACAGGTGCACACCATTGGTTGGCGTCATGGGGACTTAAGCTCCCCTCCCATCCCATGTCTAATTCCCTTCCATCCCTAAGTCCTAAAAATGCTTGTCACCTTGCCTCTGTTTGGCAAAATAACAATCACCTTTGTGCTCTTGAAACACTGCTGTTTTGCATAACAAGAAACAAACATCTTACTTTACCTTGACTGTAGGGTGGGAGGACTCTAAAGGTTATGGGAAAATGGGAAGAGCTGAAAGTAATAGTAATTTAGAGAGATCACCCAGGACAACTGCAGTCCTGGTCATAATGGGGGTACTCCTAGGACAAGCAGCACCCCAAGTTTGGGGATTTCCTTTCACTCATCAGATTGTGAGGTCATCGGCTACACCTGTGGAGGTCAATGCCCAGGGGTTTGCCTGCCCAGCTGGTCTTCTTGCTCACTGCAGAAGCGAGCCACCATTTATCTGTCAGTTTGCCATACTGTGGTGGGCTTGTGTGTTGCTGTTAGGCTGGAAGCTATGCCCCTGGTATTTCAAATAGTAGCAGGATCAACCATGGTAGGATTTTGCAGGATGAATGACTTATTTACTGAAAATACCTTTAAAAAAACAAACAAAAGACATAAAGGGTGACTAAGGAGCTCTGGTAGCATAGTGGTTACAAATCGGGCTGCGAGCCTTAAGGTCAGCGGTTCGAAACTACCAGCCGCTCCGCGGGAGAAAGATGAGGCTTTCTACTCCCGTAAAGATTTAACACCCCCGGAAACCCTGTACCAGGGTCGCTATGGGTCAGAACCGACTCGATGGCACTTAACAACAACAACAACAAGGAGCTCTGGTAGTGTAGTGGTTATGAGTCGGGCTGCAAACCTCAAGGTAACAGTTTGAAACTACCAGCTGTTCCAAGGGAGAAAGATGAGGCTTTCTGCTCCCGTAAAGATTTACAGCCTCGGAAACCCTTTGTGGGGTCGCTATGAGTCGGAACCGACTCCACGGCACACCACCACCACCACCACCACCATACGCATGGACCTTGCCAGACAGAATACACAGAAAGTTATATCTGTGGAAAGAGACAATGGAGTAGCTCAGTATCATCAGTCAAAATCATCAGTCAAAATAAGGCCAGGGGCCTACTGTGGAACAGACCCTCAACTGCTCATATCCAAGTTGAGGTTGAAGTTAAAATTAGAGCAAGACCACAAGAGACAAAGTATGACTTGAGTGTATCACATCTGAATCTAGAGACCATTTCAAGAATAGATGTGACTCACTGAACACTAACGATCCAAGACCAGACAGTAGAGTGATGACATCAAGACTATCATACATGAAGAAAGCAAATGGTCATTAAAAATACCTGAAGGAAAGAAAAGACAAAAATGGATGCCAGAAGAGACTCTAAAACTTAACTCTTGAGTGTATAATAGCTAAAGCAAATGGAAAGAATGAGGAAGTAAAAGAACTGAACAAAAAGATTTCTCAACGGTAGCTCGAGAAGACACAGTAAAGTATTATAATAAAATGTGCAGAGACCTGGAGTTAGAAAACCAAAGGGGAAGAACATATTCAGCATTTCTTAAGCTGAAAGAACAGAAGAAAAAATTTACACCTTGAGTTACAATATTGAAGGATTCTGTGGGCAGAATATTGATGTAGGAATCATCAAAAGAAGATGGAAAGAATACACAGAGCCACGGTGTCAAAATAAGTTGGTCAACATTCAATCATTTCAAGAGCTAGCTTATGATCAAGAACTGGTGGTATTGAAGGAAGAATTCCAAGCCGTACTGAAGGCATTAGCAAAGAATCGGCTCCAGGAATCGACAGAATACCAATTGAAATGTTTCAACAAATCGATGAAAGCACTGGAGGCGCTCACTAGTTTATGCAAAGAAATCTGGAAGACCGCTACCTAGCCAACTGACTAGTAGAGACTCAAACATATTCGTATCCATTCCAGAGAAATTCTGACCTATCAGAACTCAGAAATTACCGGAAAAAAATAGCATTAGTGTTAAACGCACGTAAAATTTTGCCGAAGATCGTTTTGAAATGTTTGCAGTGACACGCAGTCAGGGAGCTGCCAGAAATTCAAGTCAGATTCAGAAGAGGACATGGAACAAGGGATATCTTTGCTGATGTCAGATGGATCTTTAGTTGAAAGATCTGAAAGCGAGTACCAGGAAGATTGTTGAGTTGTTGTTAAGTGCCATTGAGTCGAATACTTACTTGTATTTTATTGACTATACAAATGCATTAGTCTGTGTCAATCATAACAAACTATAGATCGTATTGCAAAGAATGAGAATTCCAGAACACTTAATTGTGCTCATGAGAAACCTGTACATAGACCAAGAGGTAGTCATTTGAACAGAACAAGGGGATACTGAATGGATAAGTTCAGGAAATGTGTGTGCCAGGGTTGTATCCTTTCACCATACTTAATCTGTATACCAAATAAATAAATCCAAGAAACTGGATTATATGAAGAAGAACGTGGTATCAGGATCATTAACAACCTGCAATATACAGATGATACAACCTTGCTTGCTGACAGCAAAGAAGGCTTGAAGAATTTACTGAGGGAAGATCAAAAGTACAGTTTTAGTATGGATTATAATTCAATATAAAGAAAATAAACATCTTTACAACTCGATCAGCAGACAACATCAAGATAAACAGAAAAAAAAGGATTTCACTTTATTCAGATCTGCAAGTTCATGGATGCAGCAGTCAAGAAATAAAACAACGTATTGCATTGGGCAAATCTGCTACAAAAGACCCCTTGAAAGTATTAAAGAGTAGTGATGTCACTTTGAGGGCTACCGTGTGCCTGACCCAAGCCATGCTATTTTCAATTGCCTCATATGCATGTGAAAACTAGACATTAAGGCAGACCAGAGAAGAATTGATGCTTTTGAATTATGGTGTTGGAGAATAATATTGAAAGTACTGGTAGCGTAGTGGGTTACAGATCGGGCTGCGAACCACAAGGTCAGCAGTTCGAAACTACCAGCTGTCCCGCGGGAGAAAGATGAGGCTTTCTGCTCCCTTAACGATTTACAGCCTCGGAAACCCTGTTCAGGGTCTCTATGAGTCGGAACCGACTCCACGGCACATAACAACAACAACAATGGCCTGCCAGAAAAACAAACAAATCTGTCTTGGAAGAAGTTCAACCAGAATGTTTCTTAGCAGCATGATGGTGAGATTTAGTCTTACATACTTTGTGCATACAGTCAGGAGGGACCAGTCCCCTGGAAGAGGATGTCATGCTTGATAAAGTAAGAGGGTCAAAAAATAAAAAGAAGGAAGACCCTCAACAAGATGGATTGATATAGTGACAGCAGCAATAGACTCAAACATAACAATTGTGAGGATGGCCCAGGACTGAGCAGTGTTACGTTCTGTTCTGTTGTACGCAGGGTCATTATGAATAGGAACCAACTCAATGGCACCCAACAACAACATTAAAATTATGTTGCAGCCCTAGCTCCTGTACCAGTGAATATGACCTTGTTTGGGGAAATAAGGTTTGGTTTAAAAAACTTTTTTTTGCAGATGTTATAAATTAAGTAAAGATTTACACCCTCGGAAACCCTGTACAGGGTCGCTATGAGTCGGTTCCGACTCCACGGCACATAACAACAACAACAACAATAAATTAAGTTAACAACATCTATCAGAGTAGAATGGGCCCTAATCCGAATTCCTTTTGACTGGCATTTATAAAAGAGAAAGACAGATGTGGAAACAGTATCACATACAGGAATATATGACTCCATCTACCCACCAAGGAAAGCCCAGAGCCTACCACAAACTGGAGTCCTGGTGTGGTGCTGTAGGATAAGTAATGGACTGTTAACCTCAAGGTTGGTGGTTCAAACTCATCAATCACTCTTAACAGTAAGGACACCACAAACTAGAGGAGACAAGGGCAGATCTTTCTCTAGCATCAATGGAAAGAGAGCACAGCCCTGCCTACTCCCTGAATTCAAAGTTTCCAGACGTGTGAGAAAACAGACTTCTGTTCTTTAACGATAATCACTTGGTAGAATTTTCTGTGGCAGCCCTAGGAAACAAAGATACTGCTGGTTCAGGTGCCCCGCATTGTCCTTACCACAGAGTGGACACAGAGCAAGTTGGTCACTGGACTCTCTCCTGAGATGAACTTTCTGTCAAGGGATGGCTTGGAGGGAAGAATTCGTGGAATGCTTTTCAGGGACAGTGCCTACCTCTTTCTGGTCTGAGTGGTAGATCTACCCTACTTCCTGTCATCTCTGATCTCTGGTGCATCAACTTTTCCTTCAGTGCTTGACCACTTTTTAAAAATTAAAATAGCTCCATCACTTTCTACTGCTTGGATCCAAAGAATCTGTATTGATCTAGCTTGTTTTCTCAAACCAGCATGGTGAATATTTATTGTTATAATTAAAGTGAATGTAAACAAGTTTGTCTTGGAAATGGTTGGGAGATTTTCACAGTGCTGCCCCACCTCTGTCTTCCCAGTCCAAAACCCAGCTGGTTAATGACCACCAAAGATATTGCAACATCAGGTTCACTGGCGTTCCCTGGCATGGAGTGTCTTCTGATTGGATGAGGCTCTCTGAGGCTGAGTGGATGTGGAAAGCATACATCTGAGGGATGATAAAACCAAGTAGTTACCCCTGTCCTGGGGTGTCCACTCTCCTTCCCCAAGACAGGGATCCGTAAGGGCCTCGTGATCTCTGAAGTGGTCTCCAACTTGCTGAATGATATACATCGTGGGAGAAAGATGAGGCCTTCTGGTCCTGTAAAGATTTGCAACCTCGGAAACCCTATATAGGGTCGCTAAGAGTTGGAACCGACTTAATGACACACCACTCCACCGACCACTCTCATTGTTCAGTTCAGTGACCTGAAAGCCATGTTGTTGTTGTTATGTGCCGTGGGTTTCCAAGGCTCCAAATCTTTACGAGAGCAGAAAACCTCATCTTTCTCCCACGGAACAGCTGGTAGTTTCGAACTGCTGACCTTGAGGTTTGCAGCCCAATTCGTAACCACTACGCTACCAGAGCTCCTGGAGACTTATATAGACGGGTGGTTTCCCACTATCGCAATGTTCTCACATTGGGCAGCTGAATTGAGATCGTATAGCCTGGCTAAGTGGAGGTGGTCTTGCCAGTACTGGAGGCATTCACGTCCGCAAGAAAGCAATTCCATACTGCACAGTCAGGCAGACTAGACCCAGACCCGCCCCCCATACTGACCTGAGCTCTCCATGGGAAGCTGCAAGGGGTGTGCGGAGGATGTGGTTATGTCACACGGACGAGTGGAGAGTAGGGTGGTGGTTCTTTCTGCACAGAAGTGGTTCTGCAAAATGAGAGGCAGTCGGTGTGAGCAGTGAAAATACAGCAAGTATGTTTGGGAAACGAAGTTCCTGGAGGGCCTATGCTTCTAGAACACTGGAAAGAAAGTCTGTATCTATTTAAGAAATACTTAGGTGGCATTTCCTATGTGCCAGGTAGTCTTACAGGAGCCCTGGTGGCATAGTGGGTTAAGCACTGGGCTGTGAACTGTCAGGTTGGCAGTTCAAACCCACTAAACTCATAGGGGCACAATGAGTCACAGTCAACTCAATAGGAGTGGGTTTTGTTTTTGTTTTTATAAATAAATGTGGCCAAAAAAAAGAGAACCTTTTATACATGGTTTTCTAGAAAATTAAAAAAAAAACAAACTAAAAGAGAAAGACTGCTTATAGTATATTAGTAACTATTGAGTGAGTATAAAAAGTTGTCAAAGTTCTAACTCTAAAATAGTGGTGTCTGGCCGAGTTGCTCCTCTGATAACTTCTTTCAAACTTGCCAAGTAAATAAATTTAGATCTTAAATTTTCCCAAAGAATATAAGAGTCTCAGTTTATTTGAAAAATCCAGCTTAACCTTGATACCCAAATCTAATATTGTTGTTGTATGTTGTCAAGCCAGTTCTGATTCATAGCCACCCTGTATAGGCTTTCTGGGGAATGACAAGTGGATTTGAACCCCCAACTTTGCAATTAGCAGTCCAGTGCTTATCCTACAACACCACACTAGAACTCAAAAATCTAATATGCTATTAAGTGCTGTTGAGTCGGTTCCGATCCACAGTGGCCCTGCATAGGGTTTCCGATGAGCGAGCGACTGGTGAGCTTGAACCATTGACTTTGCAGTCCCAGTGCATTAACCCATAGCGCCATACCAGGACTCCAAAATGTAAAATAGATAGCTTTTAAATCTAATACAGGCTTACCTATAGATATAGATGTAAATTTAAAAATTAAATCTCAACCAATTGACTTCAGCCAAATATTAAGATCCTAATATACTATGAATAATTTCAGAAACCATACTAAAGTGGGGTAGGGGGAATTCTTTGTTGATTGCTGGGAAGTTGGTGGTGGGTGAGGGGAGGGAGGGGAAGGTGGAGCACAGGGTAGGGATTAGACATAGGAAAGTTTGGGTGTTGGGGAGGGGGCCAATATACAAGGAGGGAGAGGGAAATGGAAGAACAAAGCAGATGGGAGAACAATTAGGCTTGTTTGAATGGGCTAAGTGGGACAGAGATAAAGAGTGATGTATGCACAACCTTGGAACTACAGGGCTCTGTGATACAGAGATTGACCCATGGTTAGAATGGGGAAAAGGGGGGAATAATGTTAAGATGCTCGGCAGTCTTTTGAATCTTGGTTTTCCTTGAATTATAATATAAAATAGACACCGGAAGGGGAGAGAAAGGAATAGTCAGAAACATCACCATAGAAAGCTTGTAAGTCCGTCTTCTGCCTATAACTGATTGGAATACCTAAAATGGGGCTACAAAGTGCCCAGGGAAGGAGGCTTCCTGCGGAGCCTCTGCAATACATAAGACTATAGGGAGAAGCCTGAACCACATCCAGATCTCCAGAGATGGGAAATTCCCACTTGAAAGGACAAGCAAACCAGCCTGGAGTGGCTAGAAGAACAGGAGATACTTCTTGAAAGAAAGACCTATAGGAAAAATACAAACAATAGAATAATTTCAGCCTTATTGATAATCATAAAAATGAAAATTAGAATGTGAGTTACCATTGGCAAAGATTAGAATAGATAATAACATCAGTGGATATGAGAAAATTTGAGAATGGAAATTGGTATAGCCTTTCCAGAAGATACTTGGACAATTGATGTTACTGTTGTTAAGTGCTATGGAATTGATTCTGTCTCATAGCAACCATGTATAGGGTTTCCAAAGCTGTAAATCTTTGTGGGAGCAGAAAGCCTCATCTTTCTCCCATGGAACAGCTGGTGGGCTCGAACCACTGACCTTGTGGTTTTCAGTCTAGTGCTTATCCAACAGAGCCACCATGCTCCCTACTTGGACATTAAATATCAAAATTTCAAAATGTGCATGCCATTTGTCTAAGCAATTCCACTTTGGGGGATTTATCCTAAGAAGATTATTGGACAAATGGGTAAAAAATATGTACAAGAATTTCTTTAAAATATTATTTATAATACAGAAAAACTAGAAGCAACTTAAGAGCCTAATTATAGACTACCTAAGGAGCTCTGGTAGCGTAGTGGTTACGAATCGGGCTGCAAACCTTAAGGTCAGCGGTTCGAAACTACCAGCCGCTCCGCAGGAGAAAGATGAGGCTTTCTACTCCCATAAGGATTTACACCCTCAGAAACCTTGTACAGGGTCGCTGTGGGTCGGAACCGACTCGACAGCACTTAACAACAACAACAATAACATTAAATGAATTAGAGTAATTTGTGCAGTTAAAGTCATATAAGTGATGAAGCATTTCTAAATTTACTGAATTGGAAACTTTTTCAGAATATTCATTTTAAACTATAGATTGAAAAATAGTTAACACATTAATTACATTGCAAAAGTCAGGAAATATACACATCAGAACGTGACGTTGGTGTTTGTTGTTGTGTGGTTCAATCAGTTCCAACTCATAGATACCCTGTATAGGACCTCCAAGGCTGGAAACCTTTGAGGGAGCAGAAAGTCTCATCGTTTGCCCATGGAGTAGCTTCTGGGCTTGAACTGCTGACCTTGTGGTTCGCAGTCCAGTGCTTCTGGTCAGAATGGAGTAAGTACCCACCATTGTAACTCTTCTTCACCACTGAATGCAGTTAAATACTCCATATACTATGCATGGAGCAGCTTTCTAAGGATTCTGAAAAATACAGGGCAGCAGGCAGAATGGAGAAGGAAACTAGAACTGGAAATAAGTCTGGCAATAAGTTTTCAATTTCACCCTAGTTTGACTCGACGGCACTTAACAACAACAACAACAATTCAGAATACAACCCAAACCATCCACTGCCCTCAAGTTATTTCTAAATCACAGCAACCTTATAGGATGGATTAAAACTCCCTAGGATTTTCAAGGTTGTAAATCTTTACGGGACCAGACACCCTCATCTTACTCCTGAAGAGCAGCTGGTGGGTTTGAACTGCCAACCTTGAGGTTAGTAGCCCAGTGATTAACCCATTGTGCCACTAGGACTCCTTTCAGGACACAAAGACAGGCTGAAAAGTAGACGCGCACACTGAGCACAGACAGAAGGAGTGCCAATCAAAGCCTTCTACTTGCACTAGGAGGAATCACATGCCAAAAACCAAACTCACTGCCACCAAGTCCATTCTGACTCATAGCGACCCTGTAGAGGGTTCCCGAGGTTGTAAATCCTCATGCTTCTCCTAAGGAGTGTCTGATGGGCTTGAACTATCGACCTTATGGTTAGCAGGCCAGTGTCCCAAAGGACAGAAATAAATATTCACACAGATAGCTTCAGAAAGTTTATGGAAAAAGGAATGAAAAGATAATGAAAAATTTCCAAAAACTTTTTGAAGTCACTTCATATAATAGTATATTAAAGATATACCATTAATAAAAAGACTGATAAAATGGCTACACATCGCCTCACTTGTGGACATGGTTAGGTTCCAAAGAGCAGGCTATTATGCAAAATTGGCATTGCACGAGCAAGAGGAGGATGCTGAGGTGGCCCTGGAGCCTGGACCTCAGAACTGCCGGGTCCCCCAGCACCACTTTGCTCTGCACCCCAAGGCCTTGCCATCAGATCTGGTGCTCCAGTGGACCTGGCGCTCAGCAGCTTGACTAGAGGCACAGTTGGTGGCTCTGTGACTCTGGCAACAGTCAGTGCAGATAGTTGCTGCCCACGTCCATGCCCTCCCTCTTTAGTCCCAGCTGCTTGCTGCCCCCATTTTAGCCCCAGCCACCTGCTGCCACCCCTCAGGCCTGGGGAGAACTCCACCAAAATAAGCAACTCACTACTTGTCTTGGAGGGCTTAGAATCCAAGGCCAAGAGTCTAGATCTTAACAGTTGCTTGGAAGAGGAGCTCAGCAGTCTGGGACTCGGAGGAGGAGGGAATGGCTGATTTATGCTGCTGCTCCCAAGCCCTGAGTTACCCCCAGTATCTTCCTGATGCAGAACTTGGTCCTCCAGGGCATTTGAAGAGAGGGGAGCACCAGGAGTAACCTGCCAGGCCCTTCTTCCTCCTGGGCCCCTCTACCCACTTGAGGACACTTCTCAGAAGGTCCTCAGCTCCAGGAGAGGGGAGGGGACAGAGGATGGGACCAGCAAGAGGCCTCTAGACAGCTGCTCTCCAGAAGTAAACCCAGGTTAGCATGCAAAATAGTTGGGTAGTAGTTTTTTTGTTTTTAACTATTGATGTAAATGGGAAATGTCGGATAACATAAGGTAGTTGATAAGTGATGAGGAGGTATATTAATATTAGACAAAGTAGATTTCAAAGCAAGGAAAATTAGCTAGAATAAGGAGGAACATGATAAAGGAGCTATAACTACCCCACATGTGTACACTTCATAACAGGGCTCAAAGCAAAGGGAAAGTAATAAGACTAAAGGATTCATGGGCAAAGCCACATATAATCTGGTGACGTCAACATGTCACTCTCAATAGGATAAAGCAGCTGAATGAATACCATCAACCAAGTGAATTAACTGACATTTATAGAACACCACAGGCAAGAACATCAGAATACACATTTGTTTTAAATGTGCATGAGACAGTCACCAAGAAAACCATAGTCCAGCTCATTAAACAAGCCTTAATAAACTCAAAGTAACTTGAGTCATATGAAGTATGTATGCTGACCATAATAAAATATTAAACAACAGATTTCTAAATAATCCATTGAGTTGGTTCTGACTCATAGCGACCCTGTATAGGGTTTCCAAGGAGTGGCTGGTGAGCTTGAACTGCCGATCTTGCAGTTCAAATTGACCTTGCAGTCCAGCGCATTAACTTGTAGTGTCACACCAAAGAATAAAAATCATATGAGTATATCAATTGCAGTAAAAGCAGTTGACAAAACTCAGTGGAAACTCTTACCAAACTAGGAATAGAATAGCATTTCCTTAACCTGATAAAAAGCATTAAACAACAACCCAGACACACAGTTAACATACTTAATGGTGAAAGACTAAATGTTTCCCCCAAAGATCAGGAACAAGGCAAGAAAGTTCATTCTCTCCACTCCTATTATTTTATTGGAAATCTAGCCAGTGTAGAAAAGATAAAACAGATTGGGAAGGAAGAAATTCACAGCTGACTTGTTTGTCTATAGAGAAAATTCCAAAGATTGTATAAAAAGCTCCTAGAACTAATATGTGAGTTTACCAAAGCCACATGTTCTAAAGTCAGCATTCAAAAATCCATCATGTTTCAGCGACACCAGAGATGGAGGCAGACATGGGGACATGGAGAGAGGGAACAGCTGAGGACTCTAGACTCATGGGAAGTGAAGGACTAAGAGCTGGCGGCCAGGAAGCAGACTTGTAGGATGTGCCCTTTGGTGGTGTAAATTATATATATATGCCTGAGTGTTTTAACAAAAAAAAAGCTAACATGAATAGAGAGAAACACTGGTAACTGATGGTACATGGAGGGGATTATAATAATTGTAATGAAACAAGGTGTATGATTTGTTGAACGTAAAACTGATGATCTGCCCTGTAAAATTTTACTCAATCCACAATAAAATCCTTTAAAAAAAAAAAAAAAGTTTCTGAAACTAAAGGGGAGAAATAATTTGCTTTGCCACAAAGAAATGCAACTAAATCTATTTTTAAAAAAATCAATCATATTTCAATATACCAACAGTGAACCAAAATTTAAAACAGTAACATTTACAATAATTAAAAAAATAAATAAATGAAGAATTTAGGTACAATTCTAACAAAATGTGGTAGGCTCCATATGATAAATACTACAAAATGTTGATGAAAGAAATGAAAGAAAACCTAAATAAATGGGGAGATAATGCTGTTGTCATGGTTTGGAAGACTCAGTGTTAAGATGGCCACTGTCCTCCATTTGTGAGTTGAATGTGATCTCAATCAAAATCACAAGATTTCTTGTATATGTAAGAAATTAGATTCTAAAATTTACAAGGAAAGTCAAAGGAAGTTGCAGAAAGAAAGGAGGAGACTGGTCATCTGTATTGGCTAGCACTTACTTTCATGGGTGGCTTTGAAGACAAGAGGGCAGTAGGTGATGCTGAGAAATACCACTTATTGACAAAGAAAAAGATAGCTAAGTGATTTTGAAAAAGAATAAATATTTGAGCACTCACACTGTTTTAAGATTTATAATAAATTACAATAGGCAAGAAAATGTTTATTTCATTGAAGCAATAAGTAAATAGTAGAGACAATACCACCAGTGAGGTATGCATACCATAGATTTGTCAACCAATCAAGATCCAAAGGGCAGCATTTACTGAAGGACAAAGTTCAGAAGATAAAGAATGAATGGAAACAAACACGGAGAGGAAGCATGATAAGTGATGTTTCATTGACGGGATTGTAATCCATGAGTCGGAACAAAATGTGTATAAATTGTTGAATGTGAAACTGACGCTCTGCACTGTAAACCTTTACTTAATTCACAACAAAAATGGTAAAAAAAAAAGACTTAGTGTTGTTGAAGGTTTCAATGAAACCAAATAGAAGGTCCGGAAACAACCCTATACCTTATGCAAAAATTAACTAAAATCTGAAATCTAAAACTATAAAATGTTGTTGTTGTTGTTGTTGTTGTTAGGTACTATTGCGCTAGTTCCAAATCATACCGACCCTATACACAACAGAACAAAACACTGCCTGGTTTTGCGCCATCCTACAATTGTTCCACTTGAGCCCATTGCTGCTGCCACCATGCCAATCCATCTCGTAGGGGGTCTTCCTCTTTTTCACTGAACCTCCACTTTACCAAGCATGATGTCTTCAGAGACCTGTCCCTCCTGATAACATGTCTGAAAGTATGAGAGATAAAGTCTCACCATCCTGGCCTCTAAGGAACATTCTGACTAAACTTCTTCCAAGACAGATTTGTTAGTTCTTCTGGCATTCCATGGTACTTTCAGTATTTTTCTCTAACACCAATACTCAAATGCATCATTTCTTCTATGGTCTTCCTTATTCGTTATCTATGAACTTTGCACATGAGGCTATTGAAAATACCATGGTTTGGGTCAGGCTCAGTCTTCAAACTGATAGTTTGATCTTGAACGCTTTAAAGAGGTCTTGTGCAGCAGAT
Source organism: Chrysochloris asiatica (assembly GCF_000296735.1). Taxonomy (NCBI): domain Eukaryota; kingdom Metazoa; phylum Chordata; class Mammalia; order Afrosoricida; family Chrysochloridae; genus Chrysochloris; species Chrysochloris asiatica. Next base: position 10,747,727 of record NW_006408572.1, read on the forward strand.
TTGCCCAAATAGGTTGCTTGATTTCTTGATGCTGCTTCCCTGAGCGTTGAATCCAAGTAAAATGAAATCTTTGACAACTTCAATCTTTTCTCAAGTAATCATGATGCCTGTTGGTCCAGTTGTGAGTTTTGTTTTCTTTACATTGAGGTGCAATCCATACTGAAGGCTGTGGTTGGTCTTTGATCTTCATCATTAAGTGCTTTAAGCTTCACTGTCAGCAAGCAAGGTTATGTCATCTGCATATTGCAGGTTTTTAATGACTCTTCCTACAATCCTGATACCACTTTCTTTCTATAACTGTATAATCAACATACAGATTGATGAGGATGGTGAAAGGATACCACCCTGACACACATACACACACACCTTTCCTGATTTTAAACCATTCAGTATTCCCTTGTTCTATTCAGACGATTGCAAGTTACTCTGTGTGCAAGTTACTCATGAGCACAATTAAGGGTTCTGGCATTCCCATTCTTTGAAATGTCATCAACCGTTTGTCATGATCCATACAAATGCCTTTGCATACTCAATAAAACATAAGTAAACATCTTTCTGGTATTGTCTGCTTTCAGCCAAGATCTATCTAATATCAGCAATGATATCCCTCATTCCACATCCTCTTCTGAATATGGCTTAAATTTTTGAGTCCTGGTGTGGCACGGCAGGATAATGTGCTGGACCGCAAGGTCAGTTTTAACCACAAGGTTGGTGGTTCAAATGCACCAGCTACTCCTTGGAAACCCTATACAGGGTTGCTATGAGTTGGAACCAACTCTGTGGCACTTAACAACAACAACCTATGGCTATACTGCTGCAATCATTTTTAAATTATCTTCAGCAAAATTTCACTTGCATGCAATAATGATATTGTTCAGTAATTTATGCATTCTGTTGTTCACCTTTCTTTGTAATGAGCACAGATCTAGAACTCTTCCAGTGAGTAGGCCAGGTAGTTACCTTCCAGGTATCTTGGCATAGAGAGCAGTGAGTGCTTCCAGCGCTGCATCAATTTGTTGAAACATTTCCATTGGTATTCCATCAACTCCTGGAGCCTTGTTTTCACTAATGCCTTTCTCACAGCTTGGACTTCTTCCTTCACTATCGTCGGTTCTTGATCATATACTACCTCCTGAAGTAGTTGAATGCCAACTACTTCTTTTTGGTACAGTTGACTATGTATTCTTTGCATATTCTTTTGGTGCTGCTGCATTGTTCAGTGTTTTGTGCATGCTTTTGTTGCAGTTAAGTGCCACTGAGTTGGTTCCAAGTCATAGCGACTCTGCATAGGGTTTCTGAGGAGCGGCTGGTGGGTTTGAATCACCAACCTTGTGGTTCAAAGTCCAGTGGTGACCATTGAGTGCTATACCAGGAGTCCCTTTTGTCCACTGAATCCGTCAATATTGCAAGTTGAGTTTTGACTTTTTTTCCTTCAGTTCTTTCAACTTGAGGAATGTTGAGTATGTTCTCCCCTTTAGGTTTTCTAAGTCTCGATCTTTGTATATTTCATTATAATACTTTGTCTTCTTCTCGAGCTACCCTTTGAAATTTTGTGTTCAACTCTTTTACTTCCTTATTTCTTCCATTCGTTTTAGCTAGTCTACGTTCAGGAGCCTACTGCTAAGAGTCCTGGACATTGATTGATGAGAACACGTATACATTGTTGTTGTTGTTGGTGATGGTTGTGTGCCGTGGAGTCGATTCTGACTCATAGCGACCCTGTACAGGGTTTTCGAGGCTGTAAATCTTTAAGGGAGTAGAAAGACCTCATACATTGCTGGTGGGAATGCAAAATGGTATGGGGACTCTAGAACACAGTTTGGCAATTTCTTATAAAGTTGAACAGCTCTTACTACATGATCCTGTAGTTCTAACCCTAGCTATTTTTTTCCTGTAGAAAAATAAATATTTATGTTCACACAAAAACTTATTCAAGTTATAGCAAGTCTATTCACAATTGCCTAAACTGGGAAGAACCTAAATGTCTTCAGTGGGTGAATGGATAATTCATAAATAAATTATTTCTTTATCCATTCACCCACACTGGGTGAATGGATAAATAAAACCGTGATCCATCTATACAATGGAATACTTAGCAATAAAAAGAGATGATTTATTTTTATGTACAACTATATGCATAAATTTAAAAAACATTATGCTGAATAAAGAAGCCAGACTGAAAAGCTTTGCAAACTATACGATTCCATTCCTATGGCATTCTGTTATTGTTAAGTGCCAACAAATCGGTTCTGACTCTTAGTGACCATGTACAGGATTTCCAACCAAGGAGTGGGTAGTAGGTTTGAAGTGCTGACCTTACAGGATAAGCTGACCTTATTGTTGTTGTGAAGTGCCGTTGAGTCGGTTCTGACCCCTAGCAACCCTGTGTAGGGTTTCCAAGGAGCAGCTGGTGAGCTTGAACTGCCAACTATGCAGTTCAAACGGCTTTACAGTCTGTCGTATTAACCCACAGTGCCACCACACCAGTGTCACATGCAAAACTAACTATGATGTCAAAAGTTAGATCAGATTGGTCTCTCTTTACCTGGAGTAACAGGAGGAGGAGGAGGAGGAGGAGGAGGAAATGGAATGTGTGGCTAATTGCTTCGATGAACACCTGTCTCCTTTGCCCTGAGACCAGAAGAATTGGGTGTTGCTCAGCTACTATTACTGAACATTCTGATCCAAGATTTTATAAAAGAATCCTGATCAAAAGGGTGAAAATGCATAATAGAATGGAAAGTTCTCATAAAATCCAGACTTCCTGAAGCCATGGAGGTTGGATGAACCCCTGAAATTATTGCCTTAGGCTAATCTTTCAATGTTAAATCTCAAACCAAAAGTATTCCCGGGTGTTTTCTTAAAATCAAACAGTAGTTTGATTAATAAATAATGTCTGCCTTGTCCTTGTGACCTTTTAAGATCTGTAGATATAGGGTCAAATTGACCACAGCGACTCAAGTGATTAGCTAGGGAACTTAAGGGCAGTGAACTCATGTTAATAGGAGAGAAACAACTCAGAAAGAATGTCATCAATGTCACATGTAGAAACTGTTGGATTTCTGTGTGTTGTGCTGTGTATTCTCAACAAAATAAAATATACGAAAACGATAGACCAGTGGTTTTGAGGGCATAAAGGTAGGAAGAGGAGTTGGTTACAGAGGGGCAGAGGAAATGCTTTGGGATGAAGGAACTGTTCTATAGCCTTGTTATAGTTACATAAACCTATGTACGGGATAAAGCTCTGGTAGCATAGTGGTTACGAATCATGCTGCTAACCTCAAGGTTGGCAGTTCGAAACTACCAGCTGCTCCTCAGGAGAAAGATGAGACTTTCTGCTCCCATAAACATTTGCAGCCTTGGAAACCCTATGCAGGGTCACTATGAGTCGGAACCAACTCCATGGCACTTAACAACAACTGCATACTAGATAGGCAATGTTACTGTATGTAAATAAAAAATGAAACTGGTCTTATAAAACAACAGAATCCCACATCTTAAATTGTCACTTGCTTTATTTATATGTTTATATTGTTGTTGTTAAGTGCCGTCCAGTCCAATTATTCCTGACTCATAGCAACCCTGTAGAAGGTTGCCAAGGAGCAACTGGTAGGTTTGAACTGCCGACCTTGTGGTTCACAGTTAGTGCTGATCCTACAGTGCCACAAGTTTTTACCAAATTATAGAATTCAGAGAGAGAGGAGGATCTTTGTATCGTCACAATTAGATGATGATTATATGATGTCCAGTGATGCATTCACAGCTTTATAAAACCAGACTGACACACAAGACAATAGTTGCCTTTGGGGAACATCTTTGAGGTACCAGGACGCTAATTTTTCATTATTGTTGTTGTTGTTGTTAAGTGCCTTCGAGTCGGTTCCGACCCATAGCGACCCTGTACAGGGTTTCCGAGGGTGTAAATCTTTACGGGAGTAGAAAGCCTCATCTTTCTCCCGCGGAGCGGCTGGTAGTTTTGAACCGCTGACCTTAAGGTTCGCAGCTCGATTCGTAACCACTACGCTACCAGAGCTCCTTAATTTTTCATTATATATCATATTTATCATTTGTTTTAGTTCTCTAGTACAGCTATAATAGAAACTCAGATGGTGGCTTTATCAAACAGAAATTTATTTTCTCACAGTTTAGGAGGCTGGCGTTGTTGTTCAGTAGCAACTCAGTCAGTTCCAACTCATAGAGACCCCGTATAAGGTTTCTGAGGGGCGGTTGGTGAACTTGGTTCATGGACCTTGTGGTCCAAGCCGACCTGGTGCAGTCCAGCTCATTAACCCCGCAGCACCACACCTGAAGGCTAGACTTCCAAATTCAGAGAGCTTCTTTAAAATAACAAAGACAACTCATTCCCAAATGGAATTTATAACCAGAGGCTATTGTAGTGTAGTGGCTACGAATCAGGCTGCAAACTGCAAGGTCAGCAGTTCGAAACTACCAGCTGTTCTGTGGGAGAAAGATGAGGCTTTCTGCTCCTGTAAAGATTTACAGCCTTGGAAACCCTGTACAGGGTCACTATGAGTCAGAACCGACTCCACGGCACATAACAACAACAACAACAATTGTTAAGTATTGTTGAGTCCATTCTGACTCATAGGGCCCTACATAGGATTTCCGAGGAGGATCAGCAGGTGGGTTTGAACTGTTGAACTTGAGGTTCAAAGTCCAGTGCTGATCCTACAGTGCCACACCAGGAGTCCAACAACAATCCTAGAGGTTAGGATTTACAACACAAATTTTGGGAGGACACAGTTTAGTCTGTAATATTCCACCCTCTGGCCCCCAAAATTCATGTCCTTGCCACATGCAAAACACATTCATCCCATTACATCATCTTAAAACAATTCCAAATCCCAAATCTCATCTTCTGAGTCACTGATATCAAATATGGGTAAGATATTTGGCATATTCTGGGGCAAAATTTCTTTTCGTCTACGAATTTGTGAAATCTAGATTACAAATGTCTGTTTCCAAGGTGTGATGGTGGAACAGGCCCAGGCTAGGCATTTCCATGACAAATGGGACAAATTGGAAGAAAAGAAAGGATAATGGTCTCCAAGTCCAAAACCCAGCCAGCCACGTTATATCTGTTCTGCAGGTTTGAAAATAATCCTCTGTTCTCTGGGACCATCTGGGCAATGACCATGTCCTCCAGACTTGGGTTGTTGGCCATGCCCTCTGGATTCTGGGTGGAGGTCCCACCCCTGGGTTTCCACTTTGTCTTCCAGGCCCACTGGGATGGCAACTCTGCCCCCTTGGCTTTGGGGGACCCCATTCTCATAGTCCATCTGTGTGTTGACCTCACCCCCTTGGCCGGCAGGCCCATCCCCTCAGTTTCTGGTTGTGTTCCTAAAGTCCATTCATCTGCAGTTTTCTTTACTTGTGCCATCTTTATCCAAATTCAGGGGGCCAGCTCTAGGGGGCAAGGTTTTTGATCTTTGTCAGCTTTGGAGGACTATCCTTTTCAGCATCTGCTTTCTGGAGCTCTCCAAGTGTCTTGGTATCTGTTTTACCCTAGCTCTGCTGCTAGCTTGAATTTCATCTTCTTTATATTTCAAAAGAGACTGATTCAACACACACGCGACACTAATCCTGCCTCACGAATATCATGGAAACAACCCATTCCCAAATGGGATTATAACCCCATGCACAGAGGTTAGCATTTACAACACATATTCAGGTGGAGGGGGGGGATAATGCAATCCATAACACCATATATTCTAAAAGTAAGTAATCCCTCTTTATCCATTTACTAATTTATATGAAATAGAGAATACTTTGAATTGTACCAACAGGAAGCAGCCTCCAAAATCCAGACTCTGAGAAACCCTAGAAGGTAAACGGCCTGTTTTTTTAAACAAAGTAATTGCAGCGAAGGAATAGAAGGAAAGTTGGGAAGACAGAGGTATGGGCGAGTAGACCTATAAATTAAAAGGTTTAAGAGAGATTATCAGTTAATTCCAATGTGTGAAACTTATTTGGGTTCCAATTTAAATAAAGTAATAGAAAAATCTGTGGCTCTGTAGAATAGACACTGGACTGCTAACTGCAAGGTTGGTGGTTCAAACCCACCAGCCGCTCCTTGGAAACCCTATACAGGGACGATATGAATCAGAAGTGATTCGACAACACTTAGCAACAATAACATGATATTAGAGGCAAACGGACATTTGAATACTGACTGAACATTTGATAAAAGTGAGAAATTTGGGGAGAAGGATGATTATTTTTAGAAAGACTCCTCACTTTTTCTGAAATTAAACTTTTCATCTTGAGATCATTGTAGATCTACGTGTAATTGTAAAACAAAATACAAAGAGATTATCCAGTTTCTCCCAGTGGCGGTGGTGGTGGTTAAGTGCGGTCGAGTAGGTTCCGACCTATAGCGACCCTGTATAGGGTTTCCAAGGAGCAGCTGGTGAGATTGAACCGCCGACCTTGTGCCTCAAACCAATCTTGCAGTCCAATGCATTAACCCCACAGCACAATACCAGAACTCCTCTCCCAGTGGGAACATCCTGCAAAAGTACAGAACACTGATATTGAAATTGTTTTATTCAGATTTCCACCTTATCTGTATATGTCTGTTGTGTGAGTCCCTTAAAATGAAACACACCAAACTACAAAAAAAAAGTGATATTACTTATCCATGGTGGTGCTATGGGTTAGGCATAGGACTGCCAACCATAAAGTTGGCCACTCCATAGGAAAAAAATGACAATGTTTGCTTCTTAAAGAGATACAGTCTTGGAAACCCTGGAAGCAGGAATCAACTGATGCCAGTGGGTTAGGGTTTTAGGGTATAGGTGGTATAGTTACTGTGAGTAAAAAGATGAATACACTGACCTAGATAATTTTTCTTTTTTAAAATACATGTCTGCATTTCCCAAACAAATTTGTGTTGGAATAAGGAGAACCAGAATGCCTATTAGAAGCCAAGATGGGCAGACTTAGTCTCTCACACTTTGGACATACTGTTCAGAAGGGACCAGTCCCTGGAGAAGGACCACATGCTTGGCAAAGTGGAGGGTCAGCTCAAAAGATCCCCAATGAGATGGACTCACACAGTGGCGGCAACAATGGGATCAAGTGTAGCAGCAGTTGTAAGGACAGCACAGGACTGGACGGTGTTTCGTTCCATTGTACATTGTACACAGGGGTCACTATGGGTTGGAAGCGACTCAATGGCACCTAAAAACAACAGCAACATTTCCCAATTTCTTCAGTGCCCAGAGTGCTAATCATCACACCGTGAACTCACCTCATTTCCCAACTTCTTAATATTAAGTATGTTCGACTTTATTTATTATGATGTAACATATATCACCCACTGAAGAAGACAGCCAACATACGAGTTGTGAAACATAATGTTAAATTGAACACATATGAACTCACCACCCAACTTAAGAAAATTACCATTACACTGTCCTCTGTTTGTAACTTTTAAAATCAGAAACAAATATAAACCTGTTAAAATAAGCACCCTTAACCCATCTTGGTCCCTGGGGACTGCTCAATCTCTTTCTGAGCTGAGGGAGTGACCAATCTGAACACCTGAGTTCAAGTCCCACCTTTTTCACCCCTAGGCTGTGTGGCCAGGTCACAGACTCTCTGGGTCTCAGCCTTCTCCTTTGTGTGTAGATCATGCATACTAAAGCACCGAGCACAACGGAATGACACCTTTTTATTGTTATTTTTTTTTATAAAAGGCTGGGCATAGAGACAGGGAACCCCAAAACTCCCCTAAAGAGGGATGTGGCTGCCTTTTATTCTGGATTCTGTAAAAATGTTTGATGGTCTGTTTTTGTGATTAAGAGAAGACATCAAAATCTGAGTAAACTATGAAATTCAAACATGACACTTCAACTGGCTGACCTTGGAATATTCCCAGTCTGGGAGGTGAGGAGCTGCAAAATGGCAACATGTTGTGTTCAGAATTGTTACACAGGGTGGGCAGACCGCTGGGGATGTGGCAGGTCGGGTCCTGCCCCCAAAGCTACTGGGGGAAGAAGCCCAAGGGAATGTCCCCAAAGGGATTCAGGTCCCCCTCTATTGTTGTCGATGTTTGTTGTTAAGTGATATCGAATCAGTTCTGATTCATAGTGACTACATAGTTTCCAAGGAGTGGTTGGTGGGTTTAAACTGCCAACCTTGTGTTTAGCAGTCTAGTACTTATTCTACAGTATATATATGTGCATATGGGGAATGATAATGGTTTATAGGTAGGTAGATAGGTGGCTAGGTAAAAATGGTTAAGATGGATGGATGGATGGATGGATAGATGGATAGATGGATGGATGGATGGATAGATGGATGGATGGATGGATGGATGGATAGATGGATAGATGGATAGATGGATAGACGGATAGATGGATAGATAGATGATGTCCTTGTTAGGTGCCATCCTTTTGGTACTGACTCATAGTGACCCTACGCACAACAGAACGAGACACTGCTTGGTACTGCGCCCATCCTCACAACCGTTGCTACATTGGAGTCCATTGCTGCCGCCATTGTGCCAGTCCATCTCGTTGGGGTTCTCGCTTTCTCTGACCCTCCACTTTACCAAACATGATGCCCTTCTCCAGGGACTGGTCCATCCTGATAACATGTCTGAAATATGAGAGACGAAGTCTGGCCATCCTGGCTTCTCATAAGCATTCTGGCTGTATTTCTTCCAACACAGATTGGTTTTTCTTTGAATGATAGCTGTCCTCTAAGGAGCGCTGATGGTGGTTGAGTTGGGTTGCTAACCACAAGTCAGCTGTTTGAACCCATGAGCTGCTTTGAGGGAGACAGATGAAGCTGTCTGCTCCCATAAAGAATGAGAGTCTCGGAAAGCCTGGGGAGTAGTTGTGCTCTGTGTAGGGGTTGCTGTGAGTCAGAATTGACTTGATAGGAGTGAGTTTAGCTGTTAGAGACATGATCATGATTCATTGTGACCTTATGCACAACACAAGACAACACTTCAGGGTCTTCCGTCAACTTCACATTCACTGGCATGTGACTAAGTCATCATCTTGCAACTACTGGTCAACCCATCTCACTGAAGGTCTCCCTTGCTCTTGTTGGCTGTCTACTTCACCCAACAGGATGTCCTCCTCCAGCAATTGATCCTTCCTGATGACATGTCCAAACCAAGCAAGTCAGACAACAGAAAAGTTGGGTCCTTGTGTCTTGTCCACTGACATCTCAGTCCCTGGGGCAAGTTGGTACAAAGTAGATATGGAATAGATATTTGGGATTTGGTGAGTGAATGAAGAAGGTAAAGTATCTTGTCAAAAGTCACATGTGCTAGATGGAACCAGGACCAGACCTCAGGCTCAACCTGGGATTTGTGGTCGTGTCTTCATCCTCTTCACTCCTCCCACTATAAACACACAAAAACACACACTTCTCACAGAGAATCTCTACCCTAGTAAAAGAAAGCAAACACACAGGCAAACATGTCTGCCCAAGTAGAATCAATACTGAGCAAGGGAAACAAATCACGCAGAGACAACTAATAAGGTCAGAAGTTCAAACCTACCAACTGCTCTGAGGGGAGAACAATGAGGCTGTCTGCTCCTGTAAAGATTTATAGTGTCAGAAAGTCTATATAAGGTCACTGTGAGTCAGAATTAACTCAATGGCAGTAGGTTTGCTTTGGTTACGATCACCCCCAATTTTAAAAAAAAAAAAAAATTTTTTTTTTTAAATTGAGCACCTATATGTCCAGGCACAATGTAAAGCTGAGAGGTATTATGGGCTGATTTTTCATTGAAACTAACATTCTAAGAAGCTTCAGCAATCACTGTCAGGAAGCCTCTGTGTTCATTCACTTATTCATAGAACATTTTTTCAGTGTTGATGTATATTTGTGTAGGAGCTGTGAGTGTAAAAATGAATACTCTGACCTATATATAGTATATGGTGAGAGACAAGTGTGCAAGCAGGTGATCAGTGCTAACCGGCAACAAGCACAGCCCCCCCACCCCCACCCCCCCATGTCACGCTGGTGTAAAGTCAGTTGGTTCAGCTGCAGGTGATAAAAGTTCTCCCACCTCCCAAAGGCAGTAGGATGCTCAGGTAGTGGGCAAGTCCTGGATGTCAGGGCTTGGGGCCCAGAACAAGTTATTCACTTTCGGTCCTGATCTCACTCGACTCTGTGACACCTCCTTGTTCTTGGTAATTTGTTGTCTCCCTTTTGGGAGGCTTGCTCTTGGTAATTGGTGGCTTCCCCTTTTGGGTGGCTGACCAGTGTTGTGGATAAGCTTGCACTGTGACAGCAAATGGAAATGAGCAGAGCCCAGCTCATTCTCAAAATGCATTGACATCTCATTTGTTTCCACTTTGTTATGAGAGATGCTCATGTTAGTGAATTTCTTATGTAACTAAAGCGTGTCCTTTTAGGCACCAAAACATGCTTGTAACATAGAATCACAGTCAATGTTTGCTTGATGAATTTTGATGGACCTCATGTGTGTCAGACCCCATGTGTGTTCCATAGGATTTTCTTTTTCCTCTCTCTCTTTTTTTTAAGACTTTTCAAAAGTGTGGTGAAATATACATAACAATACATATGCCAGCTCAGAAATTTCTTCATGTGTGCGTATAATTCATTGACATTGATTACATTCTTCAAACTGTACAACCATTCACAGTAGCTTTTTCTGAATCATTCTACCACCATTAACCTAGACTCAACGCTCCGCTGTAGAGTTTTCAGTGATTGTGTTTTGGAAAATAGATCACCAATTCTTTCTTCCGAGACATCTCTGGATGGGCTCAAACCTCCAACTTTTCAGTTAGCAGCTGAGCACATTAACTATTTACACTACCCAGGCCCTTATAGGTGATAAGGGACATAAAAATAAAGTTTTAAGAGAAATGAGGAGTTCTAGACTTGTGGCGGGAGTTGCAGTTTATAAAAGAGGTATCAACATGTTAACATGTGTGATGGGGCAGGCAGTAAACAGCAACAGGGAGATTGGCAGAGGAAAGATGAAGGTAGAGGGAGATATAGGGAGGAATAGAGGTAAATACTGTTAATTGATGGTACATGGAGGGGATTGCAATCATTGTAATGAAGCAAAGTATATAATTTATTGAGTGTAAAACTCATGATCTGTTCTGTAAACCTTTATTCAACTCACAAGAAAAAGTTTAAAGAAGGGAAAAATAAATGAGGTTATCAAGGAGGACTTACTGAGAAGGTGGTATTTGAGTACATACCTGAAAGGAAGCAAGAAAGCAAATTTATATAATGGTGGTGGTAGTGTGCTGTGGAGTCGGTTCTGACCCATAGCGACCCTGCATAGGGTTTCTGAGACTGTAAATCTTTATGGGAGCAGAAAGCCTCATCTTTCTCCCGTGGAACCGCTGGTAGTTTCGAACTGCTAACCATGGGGGGTGCCTGGTGTTTTCAAGGGTCCATTGTGGCGGGGGTGGGTTAAATGAGGGGACAAGTAGGAGGATATTGGGAGACAGTTCTCCACAGATTTATGTTTCTTCAGGCTTTGTGAACTTCCTGTTCCAGACCAGGGATATAAGGACATTTGTGTAGCAAACAGCTTTGAATGTTAGAGATAGCATCTCCTCCCAGGGCAGATGTTCAGGACAGTGGTTGCTGGGTACGTTTGCTGGCAGTTCATTATGAACACTTGGGAGTTTCCTAAGCTCAAGGTTCTTTGGTACAGTATCCACCTGGATCTGTCTCTATGCTGACCCCATGGAATATGGGGGCAAGAAAACCCGAAAATCACAATGTTCTCGCACCTTGCTGTGCTTGGAGTAATTGAGTCTTTTGTTTCTGATTCAGAAATCTTGGCAGCAGCCATGAAACTGCAGCAGTTCAACTAGTTAGCTTACAATAGAGCAATATGCCAGTCCCTTCGCAATTCTATTTTTTTAATGGTTACAGTTAAGTCGGAACTGACTCCATGGCACATAACAACAACAACAACAGTTAAGTTAATTTTTATTTACTTTTTCTTGAAGTCTATCTGATTTCCTCTTCATTTGGAAGTTCTGTAGCTGGATTGTTCCCTCTTTTTATGGCTTTGTTGTCACAACTTTACCTCTGGTTCTCTTTTCTTTCTTCTAGGTCTATTTTACTTTGCATGTGGCACTGTGGGTTAATGCGCTGGACTGCAAAGTTGGTCTGAAATGCAAGGTCGGCAGTTCAAGCTCACCAACCACTCCTCAGAGATCCTATATAGGGCTGCTATAGGTCAGAACTGACTTGACGGCACTTAACAACAACAACATATCTGACTTGAGTCTAGGTGATATTGTCATGTATGTTAGTATCAGGTTGTTGTCTGCTATTGTTGGTTCTCTGTCCAAAGCTCCCTTTAGTATTTTTTGTAAGGTTGGTCTGGCGTTACAAGTTATTTTAATTTATGTTTATCTGAAAATTATCTAATTTAATCGTCATATTTCATGGCCAAGTTTGGCCGGATATATGGTACTTGGTTGGCAATGTTTTTCTTTCAGAATTGTATATATATCATTCTATTGTACTCTTGGAGTCCTGGTGTGGCACTTCAGGTTAATGCGCTAGACTGCAAGATCGGTTTGAACTGCAAGGTCGGCAGTTCAAGCTCATGAGCTGCTCCTTGGAAAGTCTATACAGGGTCACTATGAGTCGGAACTGACTTGACGGCACTCAACAATAGCAGTAGCAACATTGTCTTCTTGCTTGCTCGGTTTCCGCTGAGAAATCAGAGCTTAGTCTTACTTAGTCTTCTTGTTAAGTTCTCCTTTGTAAGTAACTTCGTTTTTCCTGAGCTGTTTCTCAGGATTCTTTCCTTGTCTTTGGTTTTGAAAAGTTTGATTATAATATGTCTTGGCGTTCTTTTGGAGTCTATCCTGTTTGACGTTCATTTAACTTCTTGAATGGCTATCTTCTAATCTTTCATGATGTCAGGGAAGTTTTCTTCGAACAACTCTTGGACAATATTCTTTGGTATCTTTCTGTTCTGAATTTCCAAATCACATGTAAGTTGTTCCTTTTGATGATGTTGTTGTTGTTAAGTGTCATCGAGTCGATTCGGACCCATAGTGACCCTGTATAGTGTTTCCGAGGAGCAGCTAGTGACCTTGAACCGCCCACCTTGTAGTTCAAACAACTTTGCAGTCTGGTGCATTAACCCACAGCACCACACCAGGACTCGGTTCCTCTTGATAGTGTCCCACATAAACCTTAGGCTTTCTTTGGAATTTTTTGTTCTTTTCTCTAATTGTCCCTTTAGCAAATGAATATTGAAAGATTTCTCATCAAGCTCAGTAATTCACCTTTCCATTGATTCAGTTCTATTTCTTTGCCCTTTCAGTCTGTTAACTATTTCTGAAGTCTTAGTACTAATCGTCTGACTTTCCTTATTTTTTCCATTTGTTTCCCAATTTTTACCATAATTTTGTCTCTTTACCTTAATTTCAGCTGTTTTCCCAATCTTACTCTCTGTCTGTTGAAGTTGCTAATTGTTGTTGTTATGTGCCGTGGAGTCGGTTCCCACTCATAGAGACCCCGTACAGGGTTTCCGAAGCTGTAAATCTTTACGGGAGCAGAAAGCCTCATCTTTCTCCCGCGGAACAGCTGGTAGTTTCGAACTGCTAACCATGAGATTAGCAGCCCGATTCGTTACCACTACGCATTCTTCTAAATTCTTTATCAGGTCGTTCCCATACCACTTCTGGTGTTATATCTTCAGATTCAGTATTTTGGTGACTCATTTGAGGCACTTGGTCTTGTCTCTTTGTGTAAGCTGCAATTGTCTGTTATTGCTGAGACACTGTAGTGTTGTATTTATAGTTAGTTGATGATTGTATATTCACTACCTGTCTCCTGCTGGATGTGGTGGAGATCAAAAGTGTGAACTCAGTTCATTCTGTTCACTGTTTATGTATTGTAGTTTAGGGCAGGTTCATGCAATTACCTGATGTTAAACCAGGTGCCCAACCCCAGGCACAGCATAGGCTGAGCATGAGGGGGGATGCCAGTGGCCACTGGGTTGATGCGGGTAGGAACTGGCTGTGCCCGTCTACCAGCAGGGCACATGAACAAGAACTGTACCCCCTTGCCACCAGCCTCCAGCTGTGTCCTGTGCCTGCAAGTCGCTGTATCAACAGCAACTTGCAAAAGCTCAAGATGGCTACACGCTTCACACGTTGGCTCACAGCCTGCTCAGCTTTCTTTTTTTTCACTGCTTCTATTCTGTTTCCTTTTCCAGTTGGCACCCAGTCCACCACCCCTGTCCTATCTTCTGATACTCAGGGCTCCAGGACCACCATCTGTGTCTGTTTCACTCAGTCTCACCTGTCTTTGTTGCAGAAGGTCGGCTCAGTGAGTCTCCTTACATCCTGGAGTAAGGAGAAAAAAAACTTCCTTTCTTGTTGGAAGAAAACTTCCCTGACAACATGAAAGACTAGAAGTACAAGATCAGAGACAAAGATGAATGAATGAATGAATTAGGATTTAGAAGGTATTCTTTCTTAGAAGGTCTATCAGTTTCTCATACTATGGTGGCTTGCATGTTGTTATGATGTTGGAAACTATGGCACTGGTATTTCAAATACCAGGTATGGTTATCCATGGTGGACAAATTTCAGTGATGTTTCCAGCCTAAGAAAGACTAGGAAGAAAGGCCTGCCAATCTACTTCTAAAAATTAGCCAATGAAGCCCTATGGATCATAACAAAAGATTGTCCATTGTAAGGTTGGAAGATGGAGTTCCCTTGGTTGGTGCCACTACACAATGGATTTCAACATGACGATGATCATGAATATGGTTCAGGACTTGGCAACACTTTGTTCTGTGGTAATTCAGAGTCACCAAGAGTAGGAGTAGCTCCAAGGCAACAATAGCAACTTCCTTAAATAGAGAATGTTAGCTAGGAGCCGTCTGCAGGGAAGGCCAGCTGCATTAGAGAGAAAATAGTTCCAAGGACCTATGTGGCTCTGTGGGTCACACAGAAAGAAGTGAATGGAAGCAGTGACCTTCCAGAGGTTGGCGAGAGATTGTATGGGGAAGAGTTCTAGGCTACTGTAAGGACTGAAGAAGGCAGGGTCTAGAGGAAGGTCTGAGGAAACCTGGCTCAGGATCATTGTTTCCGCCAATGAAGATTCCAGGTTCCCACAATCCCCTGCCTACCCCAGAACCTCAGTCCCTGCTCAGACAGAAGAACCTCATTATGTAGACTTTCCTTATGGCCACACGCTCTTTCAAGACTGAAACTGGGGAAGAAAAGAGGTCGAGTTTCCCAAGACCACGCCTGTGCTCCCCTCTAGCCCTCTGACACAGAGCAGGGAGCCCAGAGCCCAAGTCCCACTCACATCTCCTCGTGCCACCTCCCACCTCTTTCCCATGATCCTCCTGCCTCTCTTCCTCTTAGCAGAGCTGCCTCACACCTCTGGATTGCAGGGACAGCCTTTCTTTTCTATTTCAAGTACTCTGAACTTTGTCTCCCTGAACAGTCAAACTCACCTGACATCATGCCCTGTTCGTGGGCTTCCAGTGTGAAGTTAGTGTTCTCACAGTGATGGGAGAAGGCAGGGAATGGGGAGCTCAAAGAGCTTTGAAGGGGCAGTGCCTGCAACCCTTACGCCTAGCCCCTCTCAGGCCCACTTGAGCTTTTCAGATTCCCAGGGACTGAGGAGATGAGGGTCCTCCTCCCTCTGTCCCCTGTGGAGTGGAGCAGACCTGCTTCCTCCGCTGTGTGCCTCTGGCTGGGAAGGAAGCACCTGGGTGTGAAGGGGCTAGTGGGGGTGGAGTGAGCATTGTTCCCATTCCCAGGACAAGGAGACTAGGAGGGATCTGTGGAGCCTTGTTCAGACCAGGAGGCCCTGGGACCAGATGCTGGTGGCTGCAGCATGGCATTAGTGTCCGTCACACCAGGAAGGTCCTCTTTGAGATCACAGAAGGGTGAGCAGAAGCAGCATGTCCCAGAGAGAGGCTGTGTGGCTGAAGTGAGGCTACCTGGATTCAAACCTGTCTGTACCACTCTGGGAAACTTGGGTAGTTACTCAAAACCATTGTGCCTTGGTTTTCCTGTCATTAAAGGAGGTCTGATAATAGTGCCTGGTCCCTGGGTAGTGCAAACAGCTCACCTGAGGCTCACTCAAGAGGTTGGCGATTCAAGTCCACCCAGCGGCAACTTGAAAGAAAGGTCTTTCGATCTACTTCTGAAAACTCAGCGATTAAAAACCCTACAGAGCATAGTTCTCTGACACTCATTGGGTCAAATGAGTTGGAGTCCCCTCAGTAGCATCTAGTTTTAAATAGTAACATCTACCATGGAATATTAAGGAGCTCTAGTAGCATAGTGGTTATGAATTGGGCTGCGAACCTCAAGGTCAGCAGTTTGAAACTACCAGTGGTTTCGCGGGAGAAAGATGAGGCTTTCTGCTCCCATAAAGATTTACAGCCTCAGAAACCTTGTACAGGGTTGTTATGAGTCAGAACTGACTCCATGGCACATAACCAACCAACCAACCATGGAATATTGGAGTCCTGGTGTAGTGCTGTAGGATAAAGCCCTGGACTACAAGGTCAGTTTGAACCACAAAGTTGGCAGTTCAAACTCACCAACTGTTCCTCAGAAACCTAAAAACAGGGTTGCTATGAGTTGGAACAGACTCCATTAAACAACAACAACCGTGTAATATTCTGAGGACTAAATGAGACAGTATTTGAATAGCTCTCAGAGCTGTGCTACATAAATAAACAGAACAATCCCAGGCCTTTAAAATCCTCCATAAACTTGACACGAAAGCAGCCAAACAGAATCTCCAGCTGTTCTTTCTCTTAAATCACGACGTTCACACTCACGTTCTTCCCTCTGTGTGTTGGAGTCCTCTGTTCCCCTCACCTGGCACATGGCCTCATCTCTGCACACCAAATCCCCCCTTTCCCTCCAGACTCAGCTCTGGGACCACCTCTTCCACAAGACCTTCCCAGATTGCGAACCTGAAGGTCTTCTCTTTCCCGTTCCCATGCGCTCTGTCCTTTCCATTTTCTACATTAGTTACAAGTAGCTATGCCTCCTCCCCATGTAGATGGTCAGGTTCTGGAAACTGGAGACCAGGTTTGGTAGGACTCTGGCACCAGCTGCTCATGTAGAAGATTCTCATATCCAAACTCACTAAATTCTTCAGGACAGGGATATAGATAGATGGTGTCTCCGAAAGGGCACAGATGGGGACCCCGAAGACTCAGGCTTGAGTTCTGCTCCTCATGTACTTGGCGTTGCAACTTTTGCAAAGTGACTTCATCTTACTAAGTCTCAATTTCCTGTCCTGTACAATGGGCATCAAACACTTAACCAGCCCACCTCCAATGGCTCGTGAGAACCCAACAGATAAAAATGAGTGAACTCTACTGAACATGAATAATCAGTACTATCATTATTGGCAAGGAGCTCTGGTAGCGTAGTGGTTACGAATCAGGCTGCGAACCTTAAGGTCAGTGGTTCGAAACTACCAGCCGCTCCGCGGGAGAAAGATGAGGCTTTCTACTCCCATAAAGATTTACACCCTTGGAAACCCTGTACAGGGTCGCTATGGGTCGGAACCGACTCGATGGCACTTAACAACAACAACATCATTATTGGCAGAGCCCTTGTAACGTAGTGGGTTATGTGTTAGGCTGTTAAATGCAAGGTCCGTGGTTTGAATTTACTGGCCGCTTTGTGGGAGACAGATGACATTTTCTGATCACATAAAGATTTACAGCCTCAGAAAGCCTATACAGGGTTGCTATGAGTCAGAACCGACTTGAAACTCAACAGCACACAGCCACCACCATCATTACTGGCATTAACTGGGTTCTAGAAGAAGCAAGGACAAAACTACTTGCAGAGTGAGTTGACCAGTTTCTGTCCTTTGATCTTTCTAGAGCCAATGACCAATTTTAGCTTGGCAGAGGAGTGCTCATAACCACAACATCTGGAGTAACGCTCACAGAAACGCTGGACCCAGTAGCCTGAAACTTGTGCTATGAAAGCCCCTCACCAGCTCCTCCTGCAACATCTCTCTTACCAGCCCCCTCCCCCTGCCCAGCTCAGATCTGCTTTTTCACACCCTCTGTGGAGATAGTCACCCCCATCTAGCACCTACCTGGGCTCAGTCACAGCCACTCGGCTTCCTAAGTCCTGTACCAGGAAGCTGCCAGTCCCAGGGAACCAGAGGTCTTGGAGGAACCCCGCCGGGTGTCGTTAATCTCAAGTGCAGTCTAAAGATCTGCAGAGGAAAGCCCAGCATCTCATAGGCCCAGCTCTGTCCCCTCCTCTTCCTTCCCCTTCCTCAAAGCCCTTTAAGGCTCCTCCCAGAACACATCCTGCACAGAGAAGCTTTCTATAGAAACATCTGAGGCTCCCACCACCACTGGAGGCTCTTTATTATGATCTATCGGATGTGTGGGGCCACCTCCACGGGGGGGCCCCCCTCTGGGGCTAACATCTGTGCACAGGGAACCTTGAGCTCTCTCTTGGACCCGGCCCCATCCCCCTTCTGGACACTTCCAGCTTCACATGCAGGAATCAATCTGTTCATGTCTCCTCTAAACCTGTTGCTATCCCTGTCCCTCCCTCACCTCAGAATCAGAAACCGAGGCATCATTCTCCGTCCCTCTCCCTCACCCATTTCATGCACACACCACCAAGTCCTGTCTACGTATTGTGAATCTTTGCCCATTCTCTAGTCCCACAGCCATCATTGACTTTACAGGCCATGAACATCTTTCCCTTAATGTCTTGCCTTAACCTTACCTCCAGCCAGCAACCAAAGGACACTTGCTGGCATCTCAGAGTCACCGACTGTGGCTCACGGTGACACCATGCACAATTGAACAAACAATGCCTAGTCCGGCACCATGCCCCATGATGGGTTTTGGATAGGACTGTTGTGCTCCATAGGGTTTTGTTTTTGTTTTGTTTTTTTAAGTTTTTATTGTGAGGTTTACATGGGAGAACATCAGCTTTACAGCCATCCTATAGTATTTTGTTTCATTGTAATGATTATAATCCCCTCCATACATCATCAAATAACAGAAGTGTACACCACACAGACCTGCCCCCCGGCTGCCAGCACACAGTCCTTCTCCCTCCCTGAGTCCAGGGTCCTCAGCCATTCCATCTGTCCATATTGTCATCTTTGTCTCCCTCCCTGGTGTCACTGCCTCTCTGGGTAGGGTTCTGGTCTCCGTTCTTCTCATTTCAATGTTCCAGGGACCTCTGCCCCTGGGCTGCAAAATCAATCATTCTCTTCCTTTTGACAAAAAACATCTACCTCTATATTTCTTACCCTCACATTCAGTGATGATGGCAATTATTCACTATTGTACACAAGAGTCTTATCCCCATTTCCTTTCACCAGATGGGTTCCAACAGATTGGAAATAATTCAGAGGTGATTCTGCCTTCCCCCTCCCTGTATAGAACTAGGCTCCCTCTTGAAAGCTTGTAAGTCAGTCATGTCTTGCTGTTGTGAAGTGCTGTCGAGTTGATTCTGACCCATAGCAACCCTGTACAGGGTTTCTGAGGAGCAGCTGGTGAGCTTGCCTTTATAGGTTCCCACTATTTTGGGTAGCCAATATCTAAGTTGCTCATCCCTATAACCATGTGGACCGAGGGGGGGTGGGAGTGATCCTCGCTGTAAAGATTTGTTCCCTGTTTGAGCTACTACATCCATTGTTGTTGTTGTTGTTATGTGTCATGGAATCATTTCCGACTCACAGTGACCTTATACAGGGTTTCCGAGGCTGTAAATCTTTACGGGAGCAGACTGCCTCATCTTTCTTCCGCGGAACCACTGCTAGTTTCGAACTGCTGACCTTGCGGCTCGCAGCCCGATTCGTAACCACTACGCTACCAGAGCTCCTTACTACATCCATAAGTATAGGTAAAGTTCTTCAAATTTTAGCAGGTTATTCTTCCCACCCCACCTCTTCTTTCTTCTTCTAGTCAAGTTCTGATCATCCAGCCATAAAAGCCAGGTCAAGTGGGTACTGTCTGCAAGTATGGGTGTTCTTCTGCATCTCCCTTCACTTCATATCAGCTGGACGCTTCACTCGCCACTCTAGTCCTCTGTGGCCATGTCACTGCCTCTGGGCCCAGGAGTCCCCAGGTCTTGCCTTACTGCTGGCCATTCAGGTCTCTACCCAGGTTCACAGAGGTCTAATGAATGTGGTTGGGCTTAGCTTGCAACTTCATTGCTGTTTGTTCCCCCTCTTTCCCTTATCGGTGACCAACATGGTCACTGCTCATGTATTCCCCTTGAGTCTCAGTCTTGGAAGGGGGTTTGCTCCGAGGGGTCCCAACCACTTGCCTTGATGGCTCTCGGGCAAACAGCTTACTTGTTCTTGTAGGCTCCATAGGGTTTTCATTTGCCTATTTTCAGAAACAGATCACTGAGCTTTCCTTCCTAGTCCATCTTAGTCTTAGCTTCAGCTCTGCTGAAACATCTTTAACATCATAGGAAGACGGAAGTCTCCACTGACAGACGAGTAGTGGCTATGTATGAGGTACACTGTCTGGGATAAAAACCTGGGTCTCCCATATGGAAGGCATCATGAGACAAAAAAGGTTTATGAGCTTTCCAAAAACCTAGACAAGTGCCTATTGGGCCTAATGAACAAATGGCTCTGAAGAGAGTCTGGTTACTGACAATATTGTTTGAGCACCTGGCTTCAGGTCTACCAGAAACTCAGATGCCTATATCTACTCTTGAATTGTTCAACTCTGTGATCCTATAAAATCCCTGTTTGTTGATTAAGCCTGTTTGGAGTTAGGTTTGCACTCAAAGAAAGATGTCTTAGGGTTACGAATCCCTGGCTTTCCTGCAAGGGTTTGACTGGTTTCAATTCTACCCCTCCTTTTTAAAGGAAGCCATTCAGTTTTGTTTAAAAAAGAAAAGCTAGAAACAAATAATAGATTCTATGGCTCTGCCTGTCTCCCACATCTGCTTCATTTCTGTGTGCTCTTGCATCTTTGAATTGGAGTTCTTAGCTTTCTTAGGTCGCATGTCTCCTCCTTCCCTTACTGGGCTTAAGTTCTGTGAGAGCCCGGGCTAGGTCTTAATTCATCAGCACAGCGCTGTCAGTGCTGGGATCAGTAACTAAAACGAATGAATGAATAAGTCCAGGGCAGGCTAAAGGACTGAGAGCTGAGCACCTGCAGGTCCAGAGCTCAGCAGTAGTTGAGTGGTATGTTCATGGTGGGCAGCCCACTCTCCTTATCAGCTTTGGCCTAACTGAATCGGAAATCACAAGCTGATATGGGCTCATGTGGTGATGATGTTCCTCTTATCATTAGCTGCTGTCTCTGCAACTATGCTGGGTGTGCTAGCCACAGAGGGGTCTGTCCCATGACTGTAGAGAGCCCAGAGCCGTTGCTGGCAAAGACATGGCGTGGCCATCATGAAGACAAGGTGGCATCATCCCTGTGACTAGCCACAGTGACTGCTTTCCTCCTCTCCTTGTTGTTGCTAAGTGCCAGTGAGTCAGTTCCGACGCATAGTGACCCTGCATAGGGTTTCAAAGAAGCCAGGTGCTCAAAGGTTTGAACTGCCTGCCTTGTGGTTTGAAGTCCAGTGCTGATCCTACAGCACTACGCCAGGGCTTGTTAACTTGAGTTGTCCAGTACTGTTACCATTTGCAGTAATTCCTCAGAACAACTCTCCCACCCTAACAAGGGCAAGAATTGATCAGCATCAGAACAAAGAGAGTTGGGTTCCCTGCATGTATTACGGTATTTCCCAGATTGCCATCTTTGTGGGCTGCCGTTATCAAGTTGGCTCTGATCCATGTGACCCCCCTATACAACAGGACAGGACACTGCCTGGGTCCTGCACCACTGTCATGATCAGTTGCTGATCCAAGAATTGTCACTGGCTGATTTTTTATAGTGCATTGTTTTGTTTATCTTAATCTGAAAGTACTGCTGAAACCTGTTTAGTATTACAGAAATACACAAACCTCCACTGACGTGAAATGCTTTGGCCAGGAATCAAACCCAAGTCTCCACATGGGGGGTGAGAATTCTGTCATTATGCAACCAAAGCCTTGAGAGTCTTATTGCTGAGTTCTGTTGATTCAGTTCCGACCCACAGCAACCCTATATAGGGTTTGTGACTAACGGAAGTCAAGTTACTCTCCAATAAGGATCAAAATCCAGGATACAGAAGATGAAGGCCCATAATTTATTTCCACTCTTCCTCCCTCTGTCCCCGACTCCTGGTTAGCCCTACTGTGTATGACTGAGACACTTTTCTTCTTGAACTCCTCTCTCCCAGCCTGGGCACAGGGGTGAGGGTGCGCAGTGCAGACGCTTGTAGGCAGAGAGAACTTGGGGTTGCTGGGGAGGGTGGGGCCCCCTCCTCCTACTTCCCCATTCTCCTGTCAGCCTTGACAAAAGACCAATGGACTCTGTCTCCTCACCTCCAAACCCAATATCCCTGAAGATCCCAGTGCAACTGTTTCCCCCGCTGCAGGTTTTTGTCGCAGGTGCTGAATGGGGGAGCAGGCCCCCTCCCCACCGCAAGCTCCCCAGGAGGCTGAGGTGTTATTGGCAGGAGCCTCTTGATTTGTATAAATTGTATCTCATAGTCTCAGTTTCCTTCTCGAAAACAAATTCACACCAGGAAGAAGAACTGGCTGATAGGTCAATACATAAGTAATTTCTTTTAGCACAAGGCTGGTCCCTATGAGGTGCGGGTTAAAGATATCTCAGAGGTCTGACTTCTCCATCATGTTGTACCATTCCATCATCCTTGATATCAATCAGCACTCCTCCGTCCCTCCTGTCCCAGGGTTCTGCAATAGGCTGCAAGATCATACAGAACTCAGAGCTCTCAAAGGAAATGGCTCGTGGGATCGTGGAGGCTGGCAAGTCCAAACTTAGTTCAGAGTTCCGTCTGGATGAGTCTCCTCAGCCATGTAGTCTCAGGAGCCGAGGAACCCAAATGGGCAGGTCAGACAGCAGGCTGTTGATGCTTGAGGCTGCAGGGGATAGGCAGCAAATCCCATAAACAAAATCCAAGGCAAGAAAGCAAACTGTGTCAAAACATTCCTACAAAATGAGCTCAGACCTTGCCCCCAAGGAAAACTAAGAGTAATGACTGAGTCACACCCTCTAGTAAGGTGGGGGACATTCTTAATCTTTGGTGGTGGTGGTGGTGGTGTGCTGTGGAGTCTGTTCCAACTCATAGCGACTCTGTATAGGGTTTCCGAGGCTATAAATCTTTATGGGAGCAGAAAGCCTCATCTTTCTCCCGTGTAACCACTGGTAGTTTTGAACTAGCTGATCTTGAGGTTAGCAACTCAACTTGTAACCACTACGCTGCAAGAGCTCCATAATCTTTGTTGTTGTTAAGTGCCATCAAGTCAGGTCCTACCATAGCAACCTTTTATAGGGTTTCCGAGGAGCAGCTGGTGAGCTTGAATTGCCGACCTTGCAGTTCAAACAGCTCTGCAATCTGGCTCATTAACCCACAGTGCCACACCAGGACTTAATGTTTAGTCCCATCTTAATTCTGCCTCACTAGCAACTCACATCAAATGGGTCCATAATCACAGGCAGGTTGTCGTTAAGTGCCATCTAGTTGGTTCCGACTCAGTTACCCTGTATAGGGTTTCTGAGGCTGTAAATCTTTGTGGGAGCAAAAAAGCCTCATCTTTTCCCCTTAGAGTGGCTGGTGGACTTGAACCACCGACCTTGCAGTTCCTAGTCCAGTGCTTATCCTACAAAGATGTTTGGTTGTTGTTAAGTGCTGTTGAGTCGGTTCTGACTCATAGAGACACGGTATAGGGTTTCCAAGGAGCAGCTGGTAGGGTTGAGCAGCTGAACTTGTGGTTCACAGTCCAGTGCTGATTCCATAGCGCCACACCAGGACTCCCAGCACTCCCCAGTCACACACACAGATACACATGGACACACATTCTGTAAAGGTAGACCTGGTGGGATCCTGTGCAAATCCTTGCTCCCCTTTGAATCCCAGTTTCCTCATCTGTAACCTGAGGAGTCCTGGTGTGGTGCTGTAGAATAAGTACTGGACCTTAAGATGTATTTGTACAACAAGATCGGCGGTTCAAACTCAACAGCCGCTCCTTGGAAACCCTGTACAGGGTCCCTCTGAGTCAAAACTCAATGACACTTTAACAGCAACAATCTGAGGGGTTGGGAAGCACATTTGCAAAGCCTTCACTAGCTTTCTTAATCCAAATGTGCTCCTGGTTCTTGCTTAAGTGACTTGCTTCCGCAGTTTAGCTCAAAGAAGACTTCTCTCTCCAGTCTTTGGTGAAGAAAGACCCCTTTCCTTGGTTGTGAGAGGGCTACTTCTCCTCCCTGACCTCTCCCACTTCCCTTCTCCCAGTGTCAGAGGGCTATCTTCAACCAGCTCTTGGACCTGGAGCTACATTCAGGGGCGGTGGGGGTGGGAGGGAGGCTTCCTTCCTGAGGACCCTTTCCGTCAGCAAGCTGACAGTACAGACCTTCCTGGAATCCCACCAACTCTGCTTCCCTCTCCTCCTCCAGACCCCACTGGGCCATTCCTCAAGACGTCTGGAAGGGAGCTTCCGTTCTGAAATCACCAGAGCTCCTCAGAGTTGTTTTGTGTTTGTGTGTGTGTGGCAAATATATCTGTAACAAAACATTCCTTTCAATATTCCATCACCTGTACCACTTAGTGGAAACCCTATTGTCTACCACTGTTGTTGTTAATTGCTGTCAAGTTGATTCTGACTTATCATGACCCTGTATAGGGCTTCCAAGGTGCGGCTGGTGGATTTCAACTGCTGTTGTGGTTAGCAATTCAGTGCTTACCTTACAGCACCACATCACTAACGAATGTTTGTTTCTATGCATTTGCCTACTGTAGGTACTTCATACGTGTGGGATCATATATTTGTCCTTTTGTGACTGGCTTATTTCGCTCTGAATAGTGTTCTCAAATGCATCCATGTGGTGGCATGCACCAGGATTTAATTTCTCTTTATGTCTGCTCCCGTAAAGATTAACAGCCTCGGAAACCCTGTGCAGGGTCGCTATGAGTCGGAACCGACTCCACGGCACATAACAACAACAACAACAATGACTGAGTAGTACAGCACATTTTGTTTAGCCATTTATGCATTGTTGACCTTTTAGGAGGTTTCTACCTTTCAACCATTGTGATTTGTGTTACAATGAACAAATGTTTGCTTTCAATATTTGGGGTCCATACTTCACAGTAGAATCACTGGATCATATGTTACCACAATCCCAGCACCCAAACCCCATTCACACAGCTTCGTCTGACAAAGCTTACAACAGCCCCAAAGAGTAAACATTGTTTTCTTTTCACAGGTGAGGAAGTGAGACTTTGACCCATTGTGAGGAGGCCAAGGTCACACCAGGGGTGGCAGTTCCTGTTCCACCAAAGCCTTCTTACTCCCAGGAGACAAGTCGGAGGAGCAGAGGAAAGGTAAGGTCTCCTTCCTCGCCAGGAATAACCGACATGTGGGCAGGAGTCAGGGAGAATCCCGCTTCACAGTCCAGGCCGCCGAGCCCCTAGGTACACAGCTTGATTGTGGTCGCCCAGCTGCAACCTGCCCGAGCCTTTTAGGAACAGAAGCCAGCAAAGGGAGATTGGCTTATCTCTTCCCAAAGTTGGAGCTAAGAGCCCTGTGCTGGGTGGTGAAGGGTCTGGGCAGAAATGAACTCCATTGTGAAGCTAATGTGAGGTGAGAATCTATCTACAAGTGTATTTCTAACTCCTCCCCAGGCCTTGGTGGTGGCAGTGGTTGGGAGCCAATGAGTTGCTTTTCCCTCACAGCTACCCTGGGTAAGGTTTCCCAGGCTGTAAATCTTTACAAGGCCAGAAAGTCTCATCTTTCTCCCACAGAGCAACTGGTAGCTTCAAACTGTTGACCTTGTGGTTAGCAGCCCAGCTCATCATCTGCTATGCTGTAAAGCTAGATATGATCTAGAGTGAGGGTCTAGATCTGGGGAGAAGATGGGCAACTAAGCAGTACAAGCCCTTTCTTTTCTTTTGCTTGCCCATAGTAGGGCTCAGCTGGGATTCTGGTCCAATACGCAGCCTTGGATTATAGAACCTTATGGATTGGATGAGACAGGCTGGCTCAGAGCGCTGTTGGTCAGCAACAGCTTGGCCCATAGATCATAGGGATTGTATCTAGGGTACAAATCTGACCTACAGGGACATATCCAGAGGCTGGCTGACAATTTATGCTGAAGTCTGGTTTAAGAAATCTGCCTCTTCAGGGGGTAATAGCCAAGGATGGGATTGTACCCACCATCAGAATTTATGGGGATCTTTAAAAATATATGGATACCCAGATCCTTTGTCCAGAGATTCTGACTCTTGTCTGGGACGGGCCCTGGCATTTGTCTTTTACAAATGATTCTTTGTTTTTTTGACTGTTGTCTTTTAAAAAAGCTTTTATTGTGAATTGAGTGATAGTTTACATGATAGACTACTGATTTTATACTCGATGAATCGTGTTTTGTTTCATAGGAATGATTACAATCCCTTCCATGCACCATCGGTTAACAGTATTTGCCTCTATTCCCTTATTTTTTCCTTTGATGTAAACACACAGGAATATATAATCATTTAAACAATCAAAGGGCACATTTTGCAAGTCAGCCTTCTGCCCGCCAGCACACAGTCTTTCTCTTTCCATGAGTCTGGAGTCCTCAGCTGCTCTATCTCTCCATGCCATCACCTCTGCCTCCATCTTTGGTGTCGCTGCTTCTCTGGTTAGGGTCCCATGTTCCGCTCATGCTCTTCTCTCTGGATGATCCTAGGGTCCTCTGTTCATAGTACAAAAAGGGGAGAGTAAGATTAAGTACTCTCCCCTTTTTGTATACAACTTCTACCTTTACAGTTGTGACCATCGTAGTTATGATAACAATACTCACTATTGAATTAAGAGTTCTGTTCCCATCTTCTTTCACCAGATCCATCTAGACAAGATGAAAATATTCAGTGGGAATTCTGCCTTCCCCAGCTGGCTCTGAAACTAAACTCCCTCTTGAAAATTTGTAAGCCACTTCATGCCACTATAACTTCACTCCCCCCACCCCACCCCATGCCCACCATTTTAGGAAGCCAATGTCTAAGTTGCCTGTCTCTATCAGCCCTGTGTACTGAGGGGATAGGCTTGATCCTTGATGTGAAGACTCCTTCCCTCTCAGTTGGTATTTTGAGCTACTGCAAAGTTGGTTTGAACTGCAAGGTTGGTGGTTCAAACTCACCAGCTGCTTGGAAACCTTGGAAACCCTCTACAGGGTCCCTATGGGTTGGAACCCACTTGATGGCACTTAACGACAACATCCATAAGTAAAGGTCAAGTTCATCAAATTGCAGCAATTTACACTTACTTTCTGTATCAAACTTCTTTATCCTCCTCTAGTTGAGTTCTAATCATGAAGCCATCAAAGCTAGGTCAAACGGATACTATCTGCAAGTTTGGTCATTCTTGCATGCCTGCCCCCACTTCATATCAGCTGGACACTTCACTCTCAGCTCTAGCCCACAGTGGCTAGGTCAGTGTCCATGGGCTCAGAAGTTCCCAAGTCTCCCCAAACTTCGGACCAACCTTCCTCTTTTTTTGCATCT
Organism: Chrysochloris asiatica; assembly: GCF_000296735.1. NCBI lineage: Eukaryota > Metazoa > Chordata > Mammalia > Afrosoricida > Chrysochloridae > Chrysochloris > Chrysochloris asiatica. The sequence goes on from NW_006408572.1 coordinate 10,775,336, forward strand.
CAAGGTTGACAGGAGTCTATGGAACATGGCCGAACTCAGCCCATGACTTCATTACTGCATTTCCCCTACTTCCACTCATAAGCAGACCAACATGTTCATCAGCAAGCTTACATGCCTGCTCACATGTTCCCCTTGAGTTTCAGTCTTGGAAGGGGGTTTGTCCTCAAGGGACCTGATGACTAGCCTTGATGGCTCCCCACCTAAGGTTCTACACTACAAAGGCTCCACAAGAAGCCTAGTTCACTGGGCAAATTCTAGAACCCTTTTTAGGTATTAAATGCTGTTTGAACTGCAAGGTTGGCAGTTCAAGCTCACCAGTTGCTCCTCGGAAACCCTATACAGGGTGGCTATGGGTCAGAGCCAACTTAACAGCATTTAACAACAACAGTCATTATAGGCTGAAGATGGACTTAAAAGTGTTCTGTAATCCATGTTTCCTGATATTCCTTTCTTTCCCACTCAAGTGTCTATTTACAATAGTAGTCAAGGGAAACCAACATCCATAAGACAGTCAAGCATCTTAACATTATATCCCTCTTTTTTCCATTCAGACTATGCCTCTATCCCTGTATCACAGAGCGCTGTTGTTCCTAGGTTGAGCATACATCACTATTTACCTCTGTCCCATTTAGTCCATGCAATCCTACCTAAGTATTCCCCTCTCTACTTTCTGCTTACATTCCCATCCCCTTTTTCATGTTTTACCCTCCTCTTCCTTGTATATATATTGCCCTCCCCTACATATGATCTATAATGTGACTATCCCCTAACCTGTGCTCTACTGCCCCCTCCCTCCCACCTCTAGTAACCAACAAAGAATTTTTTTTTTTTTTTTACTATGAATATCTTTTCTTAAGCTTTTACAATAATAGTCTAATGCAATGTTTGTCTTTTTGTGACTGATTGATTTCACTCAGCATAATGACCTCGAGATTGATCCATGTTATACGGTGGTTCGCAGCTTCCTTGTTATTCTTGAAGGTAGCATAGTATTCCATTGTGTGTATGTACCACAGTTTATTTATGCATTCTTCCATTGATGGACACTTCGGCTGTCTCCATCCTCTTATTATTGTGAATATTGTTGCAATAAATATTGGTGTGGATATAGCTACTCGTGTCCTGGCTCGTATTGCTTGTGGATATATACCACGTAGAAGAATTGCTGGATCATAAAGGTATTTCTATTTCCAACTTTCTGAGGAAGCACCATACTAGTTTTCCACAGTAGATGAACCATTTTACAGTCCCACCAGCAATGTAGGTTCCAGTCTCTCCACATCCTCACCATCATTTATTGTTCTCTGCTTTTTTGAATTTCGTTGTTATTGCTGATGTGAGATGATATCTCATTGTTGTTTTGATTTTCATCTCTCTAAGGAGCTCTGGTAGCTTAGTGGTTACGAATCGGGCTGTGAACCTTAAGGTCAGCGGTTTGAAACTACCAGCCGCTCCGCGGGAGAAAGATGAGGCTTTCTACTCCCGTAAAGATTTACACCCCCTTGGAAACCCTGTACAGGGTCGCTATGGGTCGGAACCGACTCGATGGCACTTGACAACAACAACAACAATGACTCAACAGCACTTAACAACAACAACAAATGGCTAATGATTGTGAACGTTTCTTCATTGTTTGTTGGCTGTCCAAATGTTTTCCTTGGTGACTTGTCTGTTCATGTCTTGTGCCTATTGTTTTAAAAAATACCTCTGAATTCATTATTTGTGCTATGTATTTTAGTATAATCTATAGGTAGGCTTAAGGAGCTCTGGTAGCGTAGTGGTTACAAAGTGGGCTGCGAACCTCAAGGTCAGCAGTTCGAAACTACCAGCTGTTCCGCAGGAGAAAGGTGAGGCTTTCTGCTCCTGTAAAGATGCACAGTCTTGAAAACCCTGTATAGGGTTGCTGAGTCAGAACCGACTCCACAGCACATAACTACCACCACCATAGGTAGGCTCATGCCATATATAGAAATCACATGAAAAATGTACATGTAAGAATGAAAACCATGCGACTTTTAGAAAATATAGGGATAAATCTTCATTACCTTGAATTTGACAATGGATCCTTAGATAGGACGTAAGTATGACTGAATGAAACTAACAACAAATTGGTCTTCATCAACATTAAAAACTTCAGGGTATAAGTTTGACTAAAGTAATTGATGTAAATGAACTGTACATAAGAAAAAAAGGATGAAATGGAAAATGCTATGTTATATAATTTTGCAACAGTTACAACTACCAAAACAAGGAGGGTGGGAGGAAACGATAAATGTTGATGCTAATTGGACATAACCAACTACTTAACATGGGGCTCCTTATCTTGATTTGATAGCATAGGATCATGGTCTCATGGGACAATCCAGCCAATTGGTATTATACAGTTCTTAAAAGTTTATGTCCTACCTCTCAGTAGGGTGAGTAGTATCTGGGGGTCTTAAAAGCTATGAGTGGCCATGTAAGATACAACTATTGGTCTCCATTCATCTGGAGCAAAAGATAAAGAAGGAAAC
>NW_006408572.1:10791061-10792099 GCF_000296735.1 Chrysochloris asiatica
GTTTATTGCTATAAATTGTCCTCTCAGCACTGTTTTTGCTGTGTCCCAAGGGTTTTGGTATGTTGTATTTTAATTCTCAATTGTTTCTAGGAATTTTATAATTTCACCTTTCATTTGTCTACTATCCTGTAGATCTTAAGTAGGGCGTTATTCAGTGTACATACATTTGACTTTATTTCCTTGGTCTTCCTATTGATCATTTTATTGTGATCTGGGAAGATGCTTTGTAGTATTTTGATATTTATAAATTTATGGAGGTTTGTTTAGTGGCCTAACACATGGTCTACTCTGGAGAACGTTACATATGCACTGGGTTGTTGGGTTGAATGCTCTTGTACACATCTATGAGGTCAAGCTGGTTGTGTTGTTTAGTTCCTCTGTGTCTTTATCGAGTTTCTTTCTGGTTGTTCTTTCCTTTTCCAAAAGTGGTGTATTAACATCTCCCATTATTATTGTAGATTTGTCTATTTCTTTCTTCAATTCTATTAGGGTTTGCTTTGTATATTTTGGTACTTTTCATTGAGAGCATAGATATTTATTATGGTTATGTCATCTTGTTAAATTGACCCTTTAATCATGAGATCATGAGATAATGTCCTTCTTTATCTCTTATGCCATTTTTTGCCTTAAAGTTCATTTTAAAAGAGATTAGTATTGCCACTCCTCATTTTTGGTTGCAATTTACTTGGTATTTTTTTCCCATCATTTAACTTGTAGTCTGTTTTTGTCTTTGTGTGTAAATGTGTCTCTTGCAGACAGCATTATTGAAGGATCTTGTTTTATTATCCATTCATTCTGCCACTGTCTCTTGACAGGTGCATTTAATTCATTGACATTCAGTTTATCTCTTGGTATGAATTAATTGCTGTCATTATGTTTATTTGTTTTTTTGTGGTGCTGCTAGTTTCTTTGTTCTGTATGTCTTCCTGTGCTGAGTTCATGATTTTTGTGCTTTTTCTTGTCAGTTTCCTCAGAGTTTTAACGTTTCTATGTTCTTCTTAGATTTTTATTTTTGTGATATGGTGGTGGTGGTTTTAA
>NW_006408572.1:10792891-10797052 GCF_000296735.1 Chrysochloris asiatica
CTTGCCTTTGTAGGTAAAACCTCTCTTTCCCTAGCTGCTTTCAGGACTCTCTCCTTTCTTTCATTTTGCAGAGCTTCATTATGATATGTCATGGTGATTTTCTTTTGGAGTCTTTCCTTCCTGGGGTTTATTCAGCTTCTTGAATGTTTATCTTCTCATCTTTCAGGACGTTAGGGAAATTTTTCCTCTGTGGTTTTCTGTGATATTCCTGTTCTGGGACTCCAATAACTTTTAGGTTATTCCTATTCATGTGGTTCCACATGAAATCGTAGACCTTCTTCAGATTTTTGTATTCTCTTTTCTGCTTGCTCTTCTATCTTATTGTCCATTTCTGATATTTTATTATTAATCATTTGGACCTCTTTTTGCAGGTTTTGAATTCTTTCCAATGCTATTTCTATCTTATTTGATTGTTCCTAGAGTGCTTTCCTGTCTTCTTATTTTTCTCAACCCCTGTGTGGAGCATTTGGATGCACCTCAATATCACTCTACTGAATTCCTTCTCAGGCAGTTCCAAAGCCTACCTTCCTTCCAATGGGAATTTTAGGTCTACCTGCAGCTCATTTATTTCAGCGACTATATCTTGTTTCTGGGCATGAGCAGAAATTTTCTGTTGCTTTGTAGGTGTGGTGTTGTTATATTTTTAATAATTAGATGAATGTATGTTAGTGTATTATTAAGCTCTCTGATTGCTTTCTAGTAGATGTGATCAGGAGATGAACTTCTCTTTTCACTTCTCTTATTACTCAACTCAGAGTGATTTTAGCAGCTGTTAGTTATTTATGTTGATCTGGTGTATAGCAGCTGGTATTGGCTCTTGTCCGGATGCTGGGGATTTTCTTGGCTGTATGACCACAATTGCTATCTCTTCGTGGGTAAGGTAAGGAGAGAAAGAGCCCACCCAAGGCAAAAGGGGGACCAAAAAACAGATTGGACACTAAAATCTGTAATCGCCACACACACATACAAAAAACAACCAAAAAAAAAAAAGCAAAATATGAGTAAGACTTTAATACCTCTTTTTCAACTTTTTGCCTTCAAGGCCACCTGAGAAATTTTAAGATGTTCCCCGTTACACCTTATGAGGAAACTTAAGATTTAGTTTTTGGCCTTTTTTCCTTTTTCTGTCTCTCACTTCTTAAGCCCATTCAGATGTTTCTCCTACTGAGAAACAGCCCAGGGCTGGCCAGAGCCATTTTGGTAGACACTCTTATTTTAAGCAGTTTCTGTTGACTCCTTCTGATTCTTCAATTCTGGGCCCAATGATCTTTGCTGAGTAGATCCATGTTCATGCATAGAGGAATCATGGGGTGGGGGGGAGGGAGGATCCACTCCCTCAGGCAACTCTTCTAGTCACCAGAGTGGAGGTGGGCAGTCAGAGAAAGATAAAAGAATGGAAAAAAGAAAACACATTCACATCTTTATCTCTGATGATTGCTCAGACCTTTGAGTTGGGAGTGCTCTCTTGATCTTGCATCTGCTCTATCCCACTCAAAATGGCTGTGCTGGGACTCACTGGCTGCTGTAAATCAGAGAACACCACTTTTCTTGCTTCTGCCTCAAATTCCACTTGCAGTAAGCCTCTGATCCTAAATACTACATTTCATGGAGTTCAGAGTTGCAGGACCATCCTTTGAACTTCTTTTGTCCAGTGTATTACTGGCGGAGGTCTGCCTGGCCCTTCTCCTTAATCCCCCATCAAGCCCCACCTCGCCGAACTCTACAAATAATTCTTAACTAGTTCTACTAGATGGTGCCTGGCTACCACTAGTAACCATTCTGATCAGGGCCACAATAGATGGATCCTGATAGAACGGGAGAGAAATGTGGAATAGAATCTCAAATTCTCTTTAAAAATGCAGATTTACTGGATAGGTTGAAACTGGAGGCTCTGAGACTATTGCCTTAAACCAAAACTATCCCTGAGTAGGTTACTTTTTGTTGAAATAACAGATTGACTCACAAAAATAATGAATAATGGACTCCTTTTAAAAGCCATCTCCATAAGATTAAATGGCCAACAATTATTTGAAACCAAAGATGAGAAGGTGGGGGGGGTGTAGGAAAATGAGATTAATGGAAATAGAACAATCAGGACAGGAATAATAAAACTGTCCGTGCATTGTGATAAATGTAGCAAATGTCACTGAACCTATATTCTGTATAAACCTTCACCAAAAAAAGTAAAGTATTATTATAAAGATTAAGTAGTTCTAATGCGGGGTCCTGGTATGTCACTGTAGACTAAGCATTGGATTGTCAAATACCAGGTCAGAGGTTCCAACCCACCAGCTGCTCCTTGGAAGCCCTATACAGGGTCACTATGAGCTGGAACCACTTTGCACTTAACCACCACCACCATGTGAAATCATGTTTGTGAGCCACTGAATGAAGCTAATTATCTTGGTTCTCGACCTTATTAATGTACTTTTCATTACTTTGGTGAGCATCTTGTAACTGCTGACTTAAAAGTCCTTGTCTGATAATTTCACCATCTGGGCCAATAAACAACATTCTTATTAACGAAGAAAAGATTGAAGTTGTCAAGGACTTCATTCTTCTTGGATCAATTATCAACACTCACGAAAGCAGCAGTCAAGAGATCAGATGACATATTGCATTAGGCAAATCTGCTGCACAGGAACTTTTGAAAGTGTTGAAGAGCAAAGATGTCAGCTTGAGGACTAAGGTGTGCCTGACTCAAGCCACGGTATTTTCAATAACTTCATATGGATGCAAAAGCTGGACAGTGAATAAGGAAGATCGTAGAAGAATTGATGCCTTTGAATTACGGTGTTGGAGAATACTAAAAATTACATGGGCTGCCAAAAGAACCAATAGATCTGTTTTGGAAGAAGTGCAGCCAGAGTGCTCTTTAAGAGGCCAAGGTGGCCAAACTTCGTCTCTCATACTGTGGACATGCTGTCAGGAGGGAACAGTCACTAGAGAAGGATATCATGTTTGGTAAGATGGAGGGTCAGAGAAAAAGAAGAAGACCCCCCCAACGAGATGGACTGGCCAGGTGGCAGCATCAATGGACGCAAGTGTGACAACAGTAGTGAGGTTGGTCCAGGATCGGACACTGTTTCGTTCTGCTGTGCATAAGGTCGCTATGAGTCGGTGCCAACTCAGTGGTACCTAACAACAGCATTTAATTAGCGGAAGACTCTAAGAGTGAATTAGGAGTTTTCTTTAGGGCATATTCTGCCTCCAGATTATGGTGATTTTCCCAGAATGCCCTCACTTTCTTCACTCTTCCTGCCTTCTCATCTGTGGATTTGGGAATACGGAACTGCAGGATTTTCCAGTCTGTTACCTCAACTACAGATTTTGGGATTGGCAGCCCCCTCACCCAGTTATGTAATCAATTCCTTTAAATAAATCTGTCTTTGTGTGTATGTGTGTGGTGCCGGTTCTGTTTCTCTAAAGAACACTAAGACAAGAGTGTTAATATTTTTTAGTAGGCAATCATATTGGGCGCAGCAATTCAAATCTCAATTCAAAACTGCAAGAAACGTTGAGTCTGAACTATGTATGCACAGTTCAAGGGTCAGCTAGAGACTTGGACAGAGTTTATTCACAGTTAGTGACTTGTGTTTCTCTGATTTTCTCCCTTCAGGATTTCCCCCTCACTTTCCAAGTACCTACGTTCTCCTAGGTTTTCTTCCTGGCTCTCTCAAGGAAAATGGCAGACTTTCTATGGGACTTTTAGCTGCTTGTACGATGTCATGCCTTGAAACAAATGTACATTCTGTAATTGGTGTTGTGAAGTGCTGTGGAGTCATTTCCAACTCATAGCAACTCTGTACAGGGTTTCCAAGGAGCGGCTGGTGTGTTGACTGCCGACATTGTGGTTCAAACCAATCTTGCGTCCAATGCTTATTCTATAGCACCACACCAGACAATTGTTGGTGTATTGTTCTAGAAATGTCAGATTGGTCACATTGGTTGTTCCCATGGTAGACCTTTCCAAGCCTTTTTTTTTTTTTAAGCTAATTTCCCCTCAAATTTTAAAGTAAAATCTTCATATTGTAATTTCTTTCAAGCACTGGGCACAGCAGATACAGTGCTACTGTGAAAAGGTATTGGATTTCAGATGAACTTTTCTTTTACCTTTACATACATGATTTTATCTTTGGCTCAAAAATACATGTATAGCTG
>NW_006408572.1:10797388-10813167 GCF_000296735.1 Chrysochloris asiatica
TCTGCCTTCATCTCTGGTGTTGATGCTTCTCTGGATAAGGTCCCACATTCTGCTTGTGCTCTTCTCCCTTGATGGACCTAGAGTCCTCTATTTCTGGACTGTAAGATTAACTACTCCCCCGTTTTTGCTATAAAACTTCTACCTTTACAATTTTGACAGTCGCAATTAGTCATGATAACAATTACTATTGAATCCTAAGAATCTTATCCCCATCTCTTTTCACCAGACTCTTCTAGACGTGATGAGAACTATTCAGTGGGGACTCTTGTCTTCCTCCGCACACTCTTAAACTTCCTCTTGAAAACTTGTAAGCCAGTCACTTTGTGCCTTTATTGCTCCCTTATTTTAGGTAGCCAATGTCTAAGTTGCCCATCCCTATCTACCCTATATACAGACGGGACAGCATTAGTACTTGATGTGAAGACTCCTTACCTCTCAGTTGGTTTTCCAGTCTTTTTACCTTCAAACTTTTTGGGTCTTTGAAGTTTTCTTTTTTATTTATCATGTCTGAAGATCCTTATTGTTCAATCCATGGGGTCATGGATGTTGTTGCTCAAGTCTTCTACATCCTTGATAATTTTTTATTTTCTATAAATTACTGTCAGGTTTTAAAATCGCCAATAATTTTTATGGACTTGTCTATTTCTTTTCTCAATTTTGCCAATCTTTGCTTCATGTATTTTAGGGTCTTTGTTGTTGGGGTGGTTTACTCATTTATATCTTCCTGATGCACATAGATCATTATGAAAGGCTACTCTTTGTTTCTAGTAATAGCTCTCACCTCAATGTCTATTTTATCTGATATCAGTATAACCACTGTAGCCCTCACAGTGAAGTCCTGGTGTGACACTGCAGGATAATGCACCGGACTGCAGGTTGGTCTGAACCACAAGGTTGGTGGTTCAAACGCACCAGCTGCTCCTCAGAAACCCTTTGTAGGGTCACTATGTATCAGAACTGACTCAACAGCACTTTAACAACAATGAAGTCCTCATAATTACTGTTTGTAATTATGCAATTATTTTACTTTTGCAATCCTTTTACTTTCTAACTTTTTGGGGTCTTTGAATCTAAGGTGTGTTTCTTATTTACAGTAGGTAGGTTTTCTTTTTTTTTTTTTTATCAAGGATGAAAATCATTGTATATTGAGTACAGGGTGCTGGTTCCATCCATTATTATCTAATGCAATTATTTACACGGTTGGATTTATAGATGCCACTTTGTTACTAGTTTTCTACTCTTCTAAGAAATTATTTGTTCCTCTTCTTTATTTATTGCCTGTTTTTCATTAAATAATATACCTGTATTTGTTAGAAAGCCAACAAAATAATATTATTTAGCTTTACAACATCACGTCTCTTAAAGAAGTTATGACAAGGTAGTGGGGAAAAGTATATTTCTAGAATACTGCCTTTGCCCACATATTTAGCATTTACAGCAATTTTCATTTCTCCCTGCAGATGTGACGTACTATCCAGTATTGCTGCCGTTCAGCCTAAGGACTTCCTTTAGTATTTCTTGTAAGGTTGGTCTATACCAGTCACAAATTCTTTCAGTTTTGGTTGATCTTGGGAATGTCTTTATTTTGCCTTCAGTTTTGAAAGACAGTTTTTCTGAATACAGAATTCTAGGTTGACAGCTTTTTCCTTTCAGCATTTTAATCCATCATCTAACTGCCTTTTGACCTCCATTGTTTCCACTGAGAACCAACCTGTTGATGATACATTGTTATTCTCTTGCTGTTTTCAACGTTTTCTGTCTTTCACTATTTTGACTATGTATCTTGTTATTGATGTTAGGTGCCAGCCACCAAGTCAGTTCTGACTCAGCAACTGTATAGACAACAGAGCAGAGCACGGTCCAGTCCTGTGCCATCCTTAACATTGTTCTTGAGTCCTTTGTTGCTGTCACCGTGTCAGTCCATCTTGTCAGGGAGGTCTTCCTCTCTTGTGTACACTCTATACTTTGCCAAGCATGATGTCCCTTTCCAGGGACTGGCCACACTTATTGTTGTTAGGTGCCATCGAGTCAGTAGCAACTCTTAGCGACCCTATGCACAACAGAACGAAACACTGGCCAGTTCTGGGCCAACCTCATAATTGTTGCCACACTTGAGCCCATTGATGCTGCCACTTTGCCAATCCATCTCACTGGGGGTCTTCCTCTTTTTCTCTGACCCTCCACCTTACCAAACATGATATCCACCTCCAGTGACTGGTCCCTCATGACAATATGTCTGAAGTATGAGAGATGAAGTTTGGCCATCCTGGCCCCCAAGGAGTGCTCTGGCTGCACTTCTTCCAACACAGATCTATTGGTTCTTTTGGCAGCCTATGATACTTTCAATATTCTCCTCCAACACCACAACTCAAATGCATCAATTCTTCCATGATCATCCTTATTGACATCCGATAGAAGTACAAATATGTAAGACGATGTCTTGACATCCTTGCTCCTGAACAGCATCTGGCTGCACTTCTTCTAAGACAGAAGTTACCACAAAGATGTTGTATCCAGGTGAACTTATTTTACTTGGGTGAGCTTCTTGGAAGTGTCTTTCTTCAAATATTTGTCTTGCTTCTTCTAGGACTCCTAACACTCCTATATATGGGCATGCTTGATGCTGTCTTACAAGTCTCTGAGATTGTTCCCCAATCTCCCCTGACCCCATGTTCTTTAGATCAGATCTTTATTGATCTATTTTAAAGTACACTGATTCATCCTTCTGCTATCTCAAATCTGCTACTGAACCACTCTAGCAAAATGTTCATGTTATACTTTTCAACTTCAGAATTTCCATTTCTTCTTTTTAAAAATGTATTGAGATATTCCCTATTTTCTGAGTCCTTATTCATCATCATTTTCCTCAGGTTCTCTAGTTCTTTGGACATATTATAAATATGTTTGAGGTATTCTTATGCTAATCTGAACATCTGAGGGCACACAGAAAAATTTCTGTTGATTGCATTTGATTTCCTATGCCTGGGTCACGTTTTCTTGCTTTGCACGTGTTTCTTGTATATCGTCTGCATGTGTGTCATCAGAATCCATCAGCCAGGGGTGTTTAAGGGGTTTGAACCTACTCTGGAATCTGATGAGCATTCACACAGCCTCTGGTCAAGCCAGGATACCTAAGGAGCTGAACCAATCCCTATGGATGTCCCACTTCCCAGAAGTCCCTGTCATATGCCCAGTCTTTCCTTGATTTTTATGATATTGACAATCTAAAGGAGCACTGATGAGGTATCCTGCAGAATGTCCCACAGTCTGGGTCTGATGTTTTTCCAGGACCAGACCGGGGCCCTGGTGTATTAGAATGCTGTAGAGGTGAAAGGCCCTTCTCATGTGAATTTGCTTTTAAGTTGTATGAACTTTGCTGTGGTTCAGGAATCTTGTGGGTTCAGATGCTTTCATCAGTTTTGCCTAATGTTGGCAGGAGAGCTAGTATGCCAGTGCTAGGCCCAGGCCCTAGTGGATATCACTATCCTCTGGTGCTATCATACTGGTCCCTAGAAACTGAGACATACACACAGTAGACCTGAACCCAATCTATGTCTAAGAGCCAAGCCACTTTGAACTCAGCCTGGATTAGGTGACCCCAAGATGTCCTGAAGACACATGAGCATCTTAATTGAATTCTAAGGGTGGTTTAGTACTTACAGTAGCTTGTTGTTGTTAAGTGCCATCAAGTCAAGTCAATTCCAACCCATAGCGACCCTGTATAGGGTTTCCAAGGAGCAGCTGATGAGCTTGAACCACACACCTTGCAGTTCAAACGGCTTTGCAGTCTGGCGAATTAATCACAGTGCCACACTAGGACTCCTTATGGTAGCTATTGTTGTTAAGTACCGTGGAGTCAATTCCGACTCATAGCGACCCTGCACAGGGTTTCCGAGGCTGTAAATCTTTACTGGCGCAGAAAGCCTCATCTTTCTCTCACGGAACCACTGGTAGTTTCGAACTGCTGACCTTGAGGTTGGCAGCCCGATTCGTAACCGCTACGCTACCAGAGCTCCTTTTATAGTAGCTGCTGCTGGTGGTTATGTGCTGTGGAGTCGGTTCCGACTCATAGCAACCCTACACGGGGTTTCCAAGGCTGTAAATCTTTATGGGACCAGAAAGCCTCATCTTTCTCCCGTAAACAGCTGGTAGTTTCCAACTGCCGACCTTGAGGTTCGCAACCAATTCGTTACCGCTACGCGATCAGAGCTCTTTTTACAGCAAAATTAGAGCCTCTCACAGGTCCTCCTTCTTCCATCCAGAATAGCTGTTCTGAGAACTTGGTGTTTATTTACTTATCCCAAGTCACAGTGTCCTCCACTTCTCCTCCCCTCCTTGAGCCAAGTCTAGAAGCAGCCCCAGATCCAGGTCCAGCCATCCTCTCAGCACCACCTATCAGCAGCAAGAGCTATAGGCCCCGCCCCTCCCTGAGGCTTTTCACCCAAGCAGCTATAAGCATGGCCTTCTGTTTCTACAGTGAGATACATAACCCCAAGTGTGAAGTCTTGAGGTGTAGGAATATTTGTGTCTTGGTGAGTTTAGAACAGGGTGTCAGGAAATTTTAGCACATTTTCTTTATAGAGGGAAAAATTACAAAAAAAAAAAAAAGTCTCAAAGATTCTTACTTCTGCTGTATAAAGTGATTAATGTAAACCATCTAACTAGCAGTTAATTGTCACGCAGCAAAAGTCATTAAATACAGAAGTAATCAAGTTTTATTTGATAATAATATTAAATTTCATTAGTTTACTCTTAGACCTCTGTGGGACAACCACCTAACTCACACACACACAACAATAAAATATCAAAGGTATAGTAGGGTAGAGCACTCTTCTGAAGCCTGGAGCAAGCACAGTTGGTTAGGAGAAGAGAAGGATCATATAGGGCACGAGTTGGCTTTGTCCACTTCTTTCAAGTTATGAGCATTCAAGGCTGGTGTTTTGTGGATTCCTATAAGCCCAGGACCTTTAGAGCAGAAGGAAGCAGAGAAAGGAAGAAACGGAAGGGCAATGTGCAGGAGACAATGTTATACTTCCAAAGCTACCATCCCCGTCTCTTCCAGTCCCAAACCTGACCCCAAGTCCTGCCTTATCATCCTAACCCCCCATGGGCTTCCATCCTGGCAGATTTCATGTTAGAATCGAGTTTTCTACCATGTGATAGTCATTTCCTCACGCCTGAATCCGTTTTCCTCAACCAGGCATGAAACTCCATGAGGTCGGGCCTTCCATTCTACTCCTCTAGGGTTTTGCCTAGGTACCTGAACAACACTAGTGAATGTTTGGGGGCGGATGACTGCACCCCAGGTGTACACCAGTTCAAGGAGTGAGGTGGGCATCAGGTATTCTGGGGCCAACCTAGTAGAGAAGGGTTGAAGGGTAGGGACAGCTAAGCAAACCCTTATCACTCCAACAAAGTCGTCCTTCAGATGGTGAAAGTGGCCGCTCCTTATCCACCTGTTCTTGATTCTCCCTCCGCAGAAAATTGGAAAGGAGTGAATGAAGAATGTTCCAGAGACAGTGAGAGCATCATGTGGCCCAAGACAGAGGGACGGACCCAGCATTCAGAGGGTAAAGTCATTCATCTTCAAAGTCAGGTAATCTCTTTCCAAAAATCACACCTGACTCATGGCGACCCCACGTGTTACACACTAGAATGATTCTGGGTTTTCTTGGCTTTAATCATCACCAGACCTTTCTTCAGTGGTGCCACTGGGTGGGTCTGAACTGCCAACCTCTGAGCAGCCGAGTACCAATACCTTGTTCTGTTTCCACAATTTTAGTGCTGAGGAAAGAAGTTAATTCTCTTCCTTCTGGTCATTTAACTAGAAAGTAACTTGGCCACTACTAAATGTAAGCCTGTCCTATCTTCCAAGGATCTCCGAAAGGGCCTCCAGAGAGAGACTCTGTCCCAGGTTCTGACAATAGTAAACAAAGAGTTTAGTGCTGTTTTTCAGGAGACTCCGGGAATATGAGAGTGTGTGTGTGCGCATATGTACATACATGTATGTGTCAGTATGTGTCTAGGTATGTGTGACAGAGCGAGGTATTGGAGATTAAGAAAGAAAAATTTTATCAATGTTTCTACTGAGTTCCAGGGTAAAGGGGAAGAATCCCAGACAAAAAGGATTCTCCAAGTCTTGATTCTCTAAATCTTTCAAAAAGTAAGAAGTAGGCCCAACCAAGAATTGGAAGAAAAGGCTGTTTCCTCTGCAAGAGTCCTAGCTTGTGCTAGGGGCTGGAGGGCAGCCCATTAACTGTGAAGGCTCTTAGTAACTGTGAAGGCTCTTAGAGGCTGAGATGCCAAAGTGCTCTTCCCCAAGGAAAGCCCAAGTCTCCAGAAACCATCTACCCCATGCCTGTTGCAGGGTCCACGGTCATCTGGTTCCCAACAGGGAGTAAGACCCTCTCTGCCAACCGTGGAGGGCAGGAAGGATGTCGGGGCCCAGGGGAGGCTGCCCCCAGGTTTCCAGATCAGCCTTGTGTCATGCTAGGGAAGAGCTCCGCTGAAAGTCATGATGGGTAGGCAGAGAAGGGAGCAGAGGTCAGGTGCAGTCTGGGCGAGTGGGTAAGGGGGCCTCTGAAGTGGTGGGAGGCTGCTCTTCTCTGGCTTGTAGCAGGGTGAGACCTCACACCTGTGGGGCAGGGTAGATGTAAGGGCTGGCCTCCCATCCCTTCAGACGCTGATCCCTCCCCAGGGACCTTGTGCTTCTCTGATGCAGAGCGGGCCACCCCTCTTTCCTACCTGACCACACTCTGCAGGATCTTCCTCTCATCTTGGTCCAGACACACAGCAAAGGGGCAGCTGTTGGAACCGATGATCTGCACTTTGTCCACTTTGATCTGTGATGTGCTGATCTGGAAGGAAATCCCAGTCAGCAACCAGATGTAAGCCCACCACACTGTCCCTCGTACTTTCCACTGCAAACCCACACTCTTCATACTCACACCCACTCTCCCCTTTGTATGCATGCACCCATGCTCTCCCTCCCTCATACATACACACACGTACTGTCCCTGGGCTCTTGTGCTGAGCAGAGTGTGGCTGGAAGGGGAGGGAGGGAAGCACTTGCCTGGTTGAAGCCCTTCTTGGATTTGGAGTTCTGCCTCTTTACCACTTCTGTCAGGTTTAGCGTCAGGGCCTCCATGCTGGAGTCTGAAAGGCAAGGATGGCTCAGGTCCGGCTCCGAACCTCTCTTGCCAGCAACCCCCCTTGCCCTGCCCACTCACCTAGCTCCTCCTGCTTCCGGCAGGCCTTGTTGAGGTTGACAGAGGTACAGACCTTCTCCATATTGCTCCAGCGACTCCGTCCACTGATGGCACCCTGGACGTGCAGTAAAGTCTGATGCCCTGCACCTTCTCCTCAGAGAGAAGGCTCTAGACCCGCCAGCCCAGGGAGCTGCTGGGCGTCAGCACACCGCCAAAGCTCTCACTAACCCAAAGGGGGAGGGCTTCCTCACTAGGAGCCCTTTATCCCCAACCACTTGTCAGTTGCTGGAAACTCTACGATGGTATTTCAGAATGCCTGGTCTTTCAGGATGGCACACTCCTGGTTTTCCCTCACCTCTTTAGCTGTTTTTCTGTCCTGTGGGATCACCATCTCCTGACCACTATTATATGAAAAAAGTCCTCAAGGCTTTCTCCTAAGTCCTTGGTTCTTTTGATTCTAGGTTTCTCCATTGGGGAATCTCCTCCAGGTCTTTTCTATTACCACCTATATACCTGTGGTGTAGTGAAATTATCTAATGTCTCTTCTAGCCATAGTCTGTAACTCCCAGAAAACCATGTTTCTGCCCTGCTGGATCTGGATCAGAGAAGGTGGGAGAAGATACTGAAAGATGGCATGATTCCATTGTGGATGTCAGCACAGTTCATTATAAAAACTTGAAACTCTAGCATGGGTTTAAAATGAGCCATCTCAGAAACAGTAGCGGGGAGGTCTTACTACCATCAAAGAGACTAAAGTGGAGCATGTCCTTGGGACCCTGAGATTTCTGTGCAATGACCCAGGAACCAGAGCAATGGGCCTCCCAGTCCAAGGAACAAGTAAAGCTGTGAGTGACTCTGGGCAGGAAGCTTGCTTGAAACCAGGCAGTGAGTAGGAGAGCTAGGTTTGCTGACCCATGGAGCTAGAGTCAAGTAAGTGCCTTTGGGGTGTGGTGTGTCCTGTGGGCATTCATTCTGCAGTAGCTGACTGGAACCATTGTGCCCTGAGCATTTCTGACACCAAACTGTAACCTGTTAACTTCCCTAATAAACCCCTAACTGTTGTGAGTACTGTCTCTGATCTGTATGGGCATTCCTAACAGGGAGCTTGGTGTGGCGCTGTAGGATCAGCCCTGGACTGCCAACCACAGGTCTGTGTTCAAACCTACCAGCTGCTCCTCAGAAACATTGCTATGAGTTAGAACCAACTCCAAGATACTTAACAAGAAGAAGCAAACAGTTCCGTGTAAGTAGGTACTAAATAAGTATCTTTTGAATAGCTGGAGGAAGAAAGACGGGTTCCCCATCTCTTGGCCTCTGCCTGGGACAAGACAACATGTCCCCTGGTGTACTCAAGCTCCCCTCTGATCCCTACCCACACAACTCTCCTCACTCCCTGTCTTACCCCATCCCAACGCCCGTGCACCCAGCCAGGCCCAGCAGCCCCACACACTGCCTCTGAAAGCACACTCTCTGACACTGTTACCCCGGAGCCAGGCCCAGTAGCCTTCTCCCCAAACCCTTCATGAATGCTGCTGAGCACATTCAGGTGGCAGGAGAGGACAGAGGCCTTGGAGGTAGGCAGGAAGAATGTCCAGTCCTTCCCTCAGCATCCAGGGGGAACCTGAGTCGCCTGCTATGGCCTTCTGGCTTACGATGGCCCAGGGGCATCAGCGTGTGGCTCAGGCTCCCATGGAGGTAGGCTCAGCAGAAGGGAGTGGGGTGCACACCATTCTTACCTTACTGTAAATAATCTGTAGTGTTAGAGGGACAGCCTCCCGGTCACCATCGATACCCAGTCTCTTACTGCCGGGACCTGTGCCATTCACAGAGATACACGGAGAGAGCCTTCAATCCCTCCCCTGCTCCACCAGGACCCACTAACCCCCTCTCCATAGCCTCTCCTCATGTCTGCACCCTAGCTCTGGCGGTACCCACCTGAAGCCTTGATGGCCCGTGTGGCAGCAGAGTGACCCAGCTCCAGGGACTGGATGAAGATCTCTGTGGTCTTCTCCCCAGTGATGAAGGTCAACTAGAGAGAGCATGTGCATCAGTGCGGACCACTGGAGAGGCCCACCTACCAGGATCCTCTAGTCCAGGGATGCGGTGGGTGGGGTGGGAGTGGGCCTGCGGTCCCGACCTGGCCGCCAGTGTGGCCAGCTGTGGAGGCAGCGTGGGGCAGGAGAGTGAGCGTACCTCTGTCTGGTAGACCTGCAGGAGCACGGGCCGGGCAGCGAAGCGGCAGTAGTAGAGCAGCATGTCAGCAAGGATGGGCAGCTGGGCTGGGGAGCCTTCCAGGGGCTGTGCTTCTGACTTCAGAGACTGCTGGGGGCCGGAGGGCGCCCACACCACAAGGACATGTAGACAGAGTAGGAGAAAAAATAGGAGAGAAAGAGACAGCGGCACACACACGAGGAGACAGAGGAGAAAGGTGGAGAGGCAGAGAACCAGGGCGGGAGATGGTCAGATAGAAGCAGGAAACAAGAAGGCAACCCAACCTCCACACTGCTGCCGACCACAGACTTGAGCCTCCAGGGAGTTGAGGAAGAGGGCTGAAGCTTAAGATGTACAGAAACCCCTCCCCTCCCATCATGGATGTGCCTCCAGCCCATGCCCAGACATACCCACCCTCCCTAATCTTTCCCAAGTGAGCTCTTGTCCTCCAAGAAGGAAGCTGAACTCCCCAAACCCAAGACCTTCTAATTGAGGGGACGCCTGTAGCCAGTGAGTCCTCCCTTACCACAACGGTCACTTACTTGGCACAGGACTTCAGGGGGCAGGTGCATGAGGCCCAGCACGTTGCGCTCATACCAGGGGTCAAGCATTCCGAGGTAGTGGGAGATGTCATTGGTACTGTCTTCCCAGGGCACTGAACCCAACTGCTGGAGCAAAGGGGAGACTGTCATACCTACATTCCGGGAGCTTGCCCAGCATGGTCCCAGGTCCTGTAGGGCCATGTGCTCCAATTGGAGCTGAGCCTGGTTTTGGAAAAGGCTGTTAACTTCTGGTATATGACATATGGCAACACATCATACCTAAATGCAGAGCAGGGAACACACTTTGGAGCCAGGGCCAGGCATCCAACCCCACCCAGAAACAAATCCACTGCCATCCAGCTGATTCCAGCTCATAGCAACCTTGTACAGGATTTCTGAGACTATCAATCTTTCTCCCATCATGGGTTTGAACAGCTGATCTGGCAGTTAACAGTACATCACCTAATCCTCAGTACCACCAGGGTTCCTTAGGGTCAGAAAGAAAAAAGCCAAACCAATGATCTTCAGTCCACTCTGATTCATAGTGACCCCAGGTGTGTCACAGCTGAACTGTGTTCCCTAGGGTTTTCAATGGCTAACATTTTTTGGTTTTGTTTTTTAAAAATAGATGGTTGAGGCTTTCTTCCCTGGTGCCTCTGGATGGATTCCAACCTCCAGCCTTTTGCTTAGTAGCCCAGACTGTTAACAGGGACTAGGCATGGAGGAGGGGCTCCCATAAACCCTGGTAAGTGGTGATCTTCAGCCAGCCAGCCCCCTTCTAGTAACTGGGACTCATTCATGTCCACTCTACTTTGCCACCCCATTTGGTCGTGGGTTTGGGACCTACTGTAGGGCTGGGGTGCCTTGGGGAGTCGGTGGGGAGCGAGGGTGTTTGGTTCGGAGGGGCTGGGCAGGTACTGGTTCCGGTCCCAGGGCCCCGCTTCACAGGCACGTAGAAGAACTGCAGCTTGAAGAACCGGGTGAGGAGTGGGCGATTGTTCTCTAGCCGCCTGGCACAAGAATATGGTGAAGATGGTGATGGTGAGAAGAAGGAAGACATCCGAGATGCCCTAGAGTCCACCCACCAGCAGGCCCCTTGGCCCAGCTACCCCAACCCTTCTTACCGCAGATTGCTATAAGCCCGAGCAACCTTGCCCGAAATCCGATCAGAACCGAAGACCATCACACGGAGCGTAGAGGCCTTGGGGTCCTCATCCCCGCTAAGGAAGGGTCGGCGGCGTTGGTGGCGTGAGGCAGGGGCCAGGAGCCAGCTGGGCAACTGGGCGCTGAGCTTGGACTGGGGCAAGGAGTGGGAACGCTGGGCGCGCATGGGGGGCGGGACCAGGTCGTCCAGGGGGGTGCACAGGCTCCCTGCCCGCCGCAATGGGAGGACCTCATCGGTGGTGCCCACCAGGCTCCGTGAATCCCTCCTCAGTACCAGTTGGCTGGTGCTCTTGAAGAGTTTATAGATCCGGTTTAACTGCCCAGGTCTGCGGTGAGCCCGGCGCTCCTGGCTGCCAGGCTTCCGGGGCCACTCGGGGGAGCTCTCCTCGCTGTCCTCCACGTAGCCACTGTCTATGCCGTCTGAGAGGCCTGAGACGAAGGAGGTCAGCAACTGGCGGGAGAGGGCAGGCCCTGAGGCCTGAGAGTAGGCCAACGACAGGGTGGAGTCCCGGGAGGCCCCGGAGCTGGTGGAGAAGAGAGAGTCCCTCTCTGCACAGTGTCCATCGGTGTCCAAGTCCTCCTCTTCCTCCTCATCATCCCCCAGGATCCCTGGCTGGAGCAGCTCTTGTTCCTTGAGCAGGATTTCCTGCAGGATGTCTGCAGAGAAGCCAGGAGAAGCCCTACGTCAGTGTCCCGACCACCACACTCCTCGTTCATCCTTCGAGTCTCAGACAGGACTCAGACTGGAGCTGGAGGACAGGGCCAGCCAGGATTCATGGCACTGCCCCCTGCTCGGTGAGCCTGCCTAAGAAGGAGGGTTCTTGGGGAGTGGAAGGTACAGACCCAGGACCAGACAGTGAGCTCAGGCTAGGGGAGAGGGAGCAGCAAAAAACGGGGCCCCAGTGGCTTCTTACCAAAGCTGTCCTGGTTCCAGCTGTAGGTATAGCACCTGGCCACAGGGATGGGGATGGTGTGGAGTTTGCCAGGCTTAGCAGTGTCTGTAGGAACAGGGTGGGCAAGAAATGCAAGGGCCTTGAGATGGGTGGATCCAGTCTCCGTCACACAAAAGACTGCCTTGGAAAAGGACCCACACAAGGCCACGGCTGGCTGGCTGAAGGCGAGGTAGGTTAGAAGCTCAGCTGCCTAGCTCCCAGCCTTCCTCCACCTCCCAAGCACACCATTATCTATGTTCTCATGTCCCAAAGTGGAATGAATGTGGCCAGGTCACAATCACTGAGACTCATTTTACAGTGTCCATGTGCAAAAAGAATGGTACCGTCTCCTTAGAGCTTTATGAGGACCTCATGATCCAACATCACCAGCTGCCATTGCGTCAACTCTAACACATGGCAACCCCATGTGTGTCAAAGTAGAATTGTTATTATTAATGCCGTCAAGTTGATTCCGACCCATAGCGACCCTGTATAGGGTTTCTAAGGAGAAGCTGGTGAGCTTGAACCACTGAACTTGCAGGTCAAACGACTTTGCAGTCTGATGCATTAGCCCACAGTGCCACACCAGGACTCCTATTGAGAGCTAATTTTTCTAGAAGTACATTACCAAGGCTTTCTTCTGAGACACTTCTGGGTGGGCTCAAGCCTCCAACCTTTAGTTTAACAGCCGAATACATTACCCATTTACACCACCCAGAAACGCCAATATTGTGATCAAACCTAACCCATTACTCACAAGTCTGAATCACAGCAACCCCACAGAATAGCATAGAATGCCCCCATAGCAGATGGTCACATCGTTCTCCTATGGAGCAGCTGGTGGGTTGGAACCGCAAGTGGGCTGTTAGCAGCTGAGTGCTTCCCATCTGAACTACCAGGGACCCTGTCACCGAGTCATTTCCAACTCATAGTGACCCTACAGCCTACATGACAGGGTAGAACTGCTCCTTAGGGTTCCTGAGACTACGTTGAGCAGCCCAACGTCTAACCCACATCACCACTGAGGCTCCTTCAATAATGTAATGTTGTTGTTAAGTGCCACTGAGCTGGTTGTGACTCATAACAACCCTGTATAGGGTTTCTGAGGAGTGGCTGGTAAGTTTGAACCAATGACCTGGTGCTAGCAGTTCAGTGCTAATCCTACAGCAGGATTGTTCTCTCCCTGAAACTTCCCAGGCTCTTCGGGAGCTGGATGTGGCCATATGACGAAGGGGGCTCAAAGGGATGTATACAGAGTGACGTGTGCAGCATCTGCGTTATCTTCAACTGACAAAACCCCCTTGTCCTCAATGACTGCTCTCTTTTCCTCTTCCCACAGGTTGGAACACGGTGACAACTGAATCCTAAGTCTGCAGATAAGACCCCTGCCCCAGAGGGAGGTAAAGCAGTTAGATGTTGAAGAACCTGGGTACCTGAATGACTGTGGAGCAGAGCCACCCACACAGACACGACCACTCGCCTTGGGAGAACCGGCGCTGGGGAAAACAAGCGGAGCTCTACTTTGCTAAGAGCCTCACCTAAGATACCAGAGAAGCCGGCTTTTTCTCCTATTGCCCACAGCTTGGTCCTGAGCCACGGCCGGGCCTCAGCTGCATCCCCGATGCCAGATGCCAGCTCCTGAGCCTCTGCGGTCTCCATGAAGATGTCCTCAAGCTCCACCAGGGTCTTAGACTGAAACCCCAGGAAGACACAGTTGGTTCCTATGTCATGGCCTGCCTTTTCCCAGCAATCAAAACCCTTCCTGGCCCACCCTAGATGACCAGGGAGCCAGGTCTCCTCCCTCTCCCCCATTCCCCTCCAGTTCCCAAGAAATGGTCATAAGGGAATGGACTTCAGAGCTCATCACTGTAGCCCAGAGAGGTGAAGTGACTTGTCCAGGGCCACACAGCTGACCTACCATAAAGTCAGGACTATAATTCAGGAAGTGTGGCTATAGTCTCAAGCTCATTCTCATCCCACTGAGCCCAGGCCAAGTTCAGAACCACCAGCCATTGATGCCAAGACCCAGGGTACCATGATGCAACCCTGGTCAGGACCCAGCATGCAGGAACACTTTCAATGAGGCCAGGGCTTCAGCCACTGGTCCATCATGTCCCTTTGGGAAGGCCAATGTGTCCAGAGACTGTGACATTGAAGTGGAGAGAGGGGGGCTCTTTCTATTTGGAGACATGCTCTATGGGGGAGGGTTTTCAGAACATACCTGCAGCCAGCAGTGCAGGCCCTGGAGGTCGCAGTGGGCCCCGAAGGTAGCCTGGAACGCATGCAGGAGCAGTGTGACGTAGGCGCTGTGGGGAGAGTGCCCGGGCGCGCTCAGCTTGTTGGCCACAGCTAGGAACTCAGCCTGCACCTCCAGTGGATTCAGCAGCAGCACAGTGCTGGGGGCACAGAAGACACAGCTATGGTCAGATGGAGAAGGTGAGGCACAGCACACCCAGGTGCTCAGCCCCACCGAAGCCTGGGCCTCCTCACAGACTATGCAGGGCCTCCTCACAGACTATGCAGGGCCTCCAAAGGCCAGAGGAGAGGCTGGATCCGGAGAGAAAAC
This sequence comes from Chrysochloris asiatica, assembly GCF_000296735.1. Classification (NCBI taxonomy): domain Eukaryota; kingdom Metazoa; phylum Chordata; class Mammalia; order Afrosoricida; family Chrysochloridae; genus Chrysochloris; species Chrysochloris asiatica. The sequence goes on from NW_006408572.1 coordinate 10,812,012, forward strand.
TCGGTGTCTACTTCTGAATGTTTTTTTAGCCCCCCAGTTTTCCTTTTCCAAATGGAATTTTAAGTTTTTCTGTAAATTGATAGTTTACATGGGAGAACGTCAGCTTTACACCATCGTTTCATTGCAATGATTGCAGTATCCTCTGTGCATCATCATTCAGCAGTATTTACTTCCATTTCATTTTTTGTGTGTGTGTGTGGGGAAGATGTACATACACACAAACACTCACAAATATATAATCATTTCAAACAAATATATAATCATTTCAACAACCAAAGGGCACATTCTGCAAGCTTGCCTCCTGACTGCCAGCACACAGCCTTTCTCTTTCCTGAGGAGTCTAGAATTCTCAGCTGCTCGCTCTCTCCATGTCCTCATCTCTGCCCCCATTTCTGGGGTGGAATTTAATTTAAAAATAAATTTTACTTATTTTTAATTTAAGCATATTTCCTATAGGATGCAAGATTACTCAAAGGAGGGAGTTGTGTTTTAGACAGGTGATTTTACGCCAGGTGGGGGGAGAGGGTGGAGGCATGGGGTAACCACACACTGTTGAGCATGTTGGTCTGGGTGAGTGAGTGGGAGTGGAATCTAGGCCAGGCCTGATCCTCCAGCGAGGGTCCTGGAGTGGGGTAGCATCTGCCTGTGGAAGAGGTGCCAAAACAGGGCTGCATCTGACTCCTCCCCTCAGAGGGGAAACCTTTTCTCATTGGCCCAAAACTGCCATATGGGCTAGTACCGGGCTTTGAGGGATTCTGGTAAGAAACCATGGGAAACTTCCAACAGATCCAAATACTAAGAGAACCCCTAGGTGTCCCTGATCCAGTTAACATTACCCCACGCTACCCTCTCCATCACTTTGTAGTTCTGAAGGAAATTCCAGCCCAGCCATTGTTCTGTTTGTAAAAGCTTCAGTTTCAATTGTGCGCTCTTTCATGCTCACTCTGTCTTTCCCTCACATACACACAAATTTGCGCTAATTTTAAACACAGTGCAAAGGAGTACCACAGCAGGAAGCATTTCCTCCAGTCTCTGTGGACTTTTGTCCCAGAGTTCAGCCTCCAGAGTCCGGGGCATGTAGACAGCACTGACGTCTGGTAGAGTCCCCATCATTTTGATTTCTTGACTGCTGCATCCGTGAGTGTTGATAGTTGAT
>NW_006408572.1:10813747-10825605 GCF_000296735.1 Chrysochloris asiatica
TTTAAGTGGTCTCCACATTCACTACCAGTGCCATGTAATACATGTAATACGTATTAGCATAATTATTTTAAAGAAAAATAATCTGTGTGATACATTTTCATAATATTTGCATATCTAAGAAAATCTTTCTACTGCCTTGAAAAGTAAAAGATCCCTTAGTTGGTGTGTTTTGGGATCATAACCTTTTTCCCTTCATTGTATATCTATTGTTTTTTGGAATTTACTGTTAAGTGCTGTGGAGTTGGTTCCAACTCATAGCGACCCTGTATAGGGTTTCTGAGGAGCAGCTCTTGGTTTTGAACAGCTGACCTTTTGGTTAGCAGCCCAGTGTTTATCCTTCAGCCACATACCAGTGCTCCAGGTAAATGATGGTGGTGGTGGTGATTCTGTGCCGCGGAGTCGGTTCCAACTTATAGTGACTCTGAGGCTGTACATCTTTACAGGAGCAGAAAACCTCATCTTTCTCCTGCAGAGCGGCTGGTGAATTTGAACTGCTGACCTTGTTGATAACAGACTAACTCATACGCCACTACACTGTCAGAGCTCCTTCCATGATTGTTGTTGTTGTTATTAAGTGCCTTCGAGTCAGTTCTGACTCCTAGCAACCCTGTATAAGGTTTCTGAGGTGAATCTGAACCACCAACCTTGCGGTCCAGCACATTATTCTATGACACTACTTTCCATGATAGTGATTATTTATGCAGCTGTGTCTGGGGTAATGGAGGGAAAGCCAGGTGCAGGGGCCGGCCTTCCATGTCCCTCCTCCTCCCTCAGTCCCTCCGTCCCAAGATCACTCACACAATGGAGCTGCGGTGACTCCTTGTGGGCAGGCCCTGCTCAGCCCTCACCAGCCTCTGGTAGGAGATTCCTGTGAGAAAAAAGAAGCGAGTTCATGGATGGGCTTACTGGTTCTCCCACCAATCATTTCCAGTGCCTTACAGGAAACCACACGCTTGAGTTGGACGCTCCTGGGTGAGGACCTGGGGGCAAGAAAGCTGGTATTTAGACACCACCTGTGTGCCTGGCACTTTGTGACACGAGCTCCTCAAAAGAAACATCCCTTTTATTTTTAAACCTCAGCCTCTAAGTCTCCCTCTATGTCCTGGGCCTCACTCTGCTCTGGATTTCTTCAGCCTTTCTAGCTGCCCTACTTTCCTCACCTTCTCAGCCACTCTTCCTAAGCTTCATCCCTGGGCTCGGGGGACAGCCTGGCAAGAGTGAAAGGGATTGAGGGTGAAGCACCCAGGAAAGAAGCGTAAGCTCTTTTTGGCTCCTTTTTGTGGTGTTGGGCACACAGCTGGCCTCAGTGTCCCTCAAAAGCAGCAGGTTAGACTGGTGGTGTCTGATAGGTACCTTTAACTATCTGTGATTCCAGGATTCTACTTCAGCTCTATCCCACCCGTCTGGAAAGGTTTGCTCCTCTGAGACTTTGAATCAGTGTCATGTGGCCCTGTTGTTCCCAGATTCCTGTTACTGCTCCCTTTTCCAGGCTCATGGGTTTCCTCCCACATCCCTCAGCATGACTTCCTAGGACCTTCTTACTTCTTAACCAACGCTGGCCCAAAGAATGAACCAAAAACCTGCCTGTGTTGTTCCTGTGCCAGGTGCTAGCAAACAGGAAGTCAAAAGGTAGTGGCCCATGTACAATGGGATTTGGACCACTGTGATCTCTAGGGCTGTTGGCTGATTCTGGGAATCAGATTGCCAGGACTTTCTTCCTAGTCTTATTCTAGGAAGAATAAGACTTATTTTAGCTCCACTAAAATCCCTTTAGCATCATAGCAACAACAAGTAAGCCTCCAATGACAAATGAATGGTTTGTGGGGTACACTGGCTGGGAATCAAACCCAGGTCTCTTGTATATAAGATGACAATTCTACCACTTACTACAGCCCCCAGAAAATCAAAAGGCACCCCCCCCCGATATGGGTGGGGAGTGGGCAGCAAGAAGTTATGATGGTGGTTCAAGCTCCTTGCCAAGGCACTCCACGTCCTTCAGGCTCCATGCCTAGTTTACCTAGGTAAGTAAGCACCAACTACACTGCCTGCTCCTGTGATCACTGGCTGGTTCCACGGCTCCTTGCCAAGGCACTCCATGTCCTTCAGGCTTCATGCCTAGTTTACCTATGTAAGTAAGCACCAACTACACTGCCTGCTCCTGTCATCACTGGCTGGTTCCACAGCTCCTTGCCAAGGCACTCCATGTCCTTCATGCTCCATGCCTAGTTTACCTATGTAAGTAAACACCAACTACACTGCCTGCTCCTGTCATCACTGGCTGGTTCCACGGTTGAAGTTGTTTTGTCCTCTACTTTACCACTACCACTTGTCTGTCAGTTTGTCGTACTGTGGTGGTTTGCCTGTAGTCGTGATTCTGGAAGCTATGCCACCAGCTGGGTCACCCATGGTGGACAGATTTCAGTGAGCTTCCAGACTTAGACAGACTAGGAAGAAGAAAAGGTAGACCACTTCTGAAAGGTTAAGCACTGAAAATCTTTGCAGAATCGCAGTGGAATGCTGTCAGATGTAGTGCAAAGACCTTGTCAGAAAAACAAAAGGGAAGAACACACTCACCATCCCTTAAGCTGAAAGAACTAAAGAAAAAATTCAAGTCTTGACTTGCAATATTGAAAGACAAAATACTGCATGATGTACGAAGCACCAAAAGAAGATGGAAGGAATACACAGTCACTATTCCAAAAACAACTGCTTGATGTTCAGCCGTTTCAAGAGATACCATATGATCAAGAACTGATGGTATGAAGGAAGAAGTCCAAGCTGCACTGAAGGCACTGGGTATAAACAAGGCTCCAGAAATCAATGGACTACAAACTGAAATGTTTCGACAAACTGATACAGCAGTGGAGGCGCTCACTTAGCTATGCAGAAAACAGCTACCTGGCCAACCGATTGGAAGAAATCCATATCTGTGCCCTTTCCAAAGAAAAACGTCCCAATGGAATGGGGACACCATCAAGCAGTATCATAAATATCACATGCAAATAAAATTTGCTGAAGATAATAAAAAAAAAAATGCAATAGTACATCAATGGGGAGTTAGCAGAAATTTACGTTGGATTCAGAAGAGACGTGGAATTAAGGTTATCATTGCTGATATCAGACAGATCTTGGCTGAAAGCAGAGGATACCAGAAAGATGTTTTGTTTTTGTTAAGTGATGTCAAATCAGTTCCAATTCATAATGACCTTGTTGTATAGGGTTTCCTAGGAGCAGCTGGTGGGTTTGAATTGCCAACCTTGTGGTTAGCAGTCTAGTGCTTATCCTACAGAACCACACCAGGACTTGTGTTTTATCGACTATGCCAAGACCATAATCTGTGTGGACCATAACAAATTATGGATAGCACTGAGAAGAATGGGAATCCTAGAACACTTAATTGTGCTCATCATGAACATGTACATAGACCAAGAGGCAGTCATTCAAACAAAACTATGGGATACTGAATAAGTTTAAAATCAGGAAAGGTGTGTCTCAGGCTTGTATTCTTTCATCATACTTATTGAACGTGTATGTTGAGCAAATAATCCAAGAAGCTGAATTATATGAAGAACACAGCATCAATTCAAGATTGGAAGAAGACCCATCAACAACCTGAGGTATGCAGATGACACAATCTTGCTTGCAGGAAGTGAAGAGGATTTGAAGTACTTACTGATGAAGATCAAAGACTACAGCTTACAGTATGAATTGAACCTCAGTACAAAGACGACAAAAATCCTCACAACTCAACCAATAAATAACATCATGATAAATGGAGATAACATCAAAGTTGTCAAAGATTTCATTTTACTTGGATCCACAATCAACACTCATGGAAGCAGCCATCAAGGAATCAAATGATGTATTACATTAGGCAAATCTGCTGCAAAAGACCTCCTTCAAGTGTTAAAAACTGAAGATGTCAGTTGAGGACTAAGGTGAGCCTGACCCAAGTCATGGTATCTTCAATAGCCTCATCTGCATGCAAAATCTAGATGATGAATAAGGAAGACTGGAGAAGAATCAATGCATTTGAATTATGATGTTGGAGAGTATGATGTTGGAGAAGAATATTGAAAAGTACCATAGACTGCCTAGAGAACACATAAATCTGTCTTGGGAGAACAGTTAGAATGTTCCCTGAAAGTAAGGATGGGGAGACTGTCTCATAGTCTGGGCATGTTATCAGGAGGGACCAATCTCTGGAAGAAAAAGACAGACTGCCAAGGAGACAAACTGACACAGCGGCTGTAACAGTGGCTCATACGTGACAAAATTGCGAGAATGGTGTAGGACGGGGCCGTGTTTCATTCTATTGTTCATAGGCTCTCTATGAATCAAAACCAAGGGCACCTAACAACCACACCACTTTACCAAACATGAAGTCCTTTTCTAGCGATTGGTCTTGCTTAATGGCATGTCTACAGTAAGCGAGCTAAAGTCTTGCCTTCCTCACTTCTAAAAAGCATTCTGTTTATGTTTCTTCAAAGACTGATAAGTTCGTTTTTCTGGCAGTCTGTGGTATATTCAATATTCCTCACCAACCACAATCTGGATGCACTCATTCTTTTCCTGTCTTGCCTTTTCATTGTCCAGTGGTCTTTGTAATACCAAGGCCCAGGCTCCTCCTTACCACACTTGACCTTATGGCTTGGGTAAGTAACTTTTCATTTCTCTGAATCTTAGTTTTCTCACATATAAATTGGGAATACTACTACTTGTTCCTTCATCCTTCAAGAGGACGGTCTCGGTGAGATGTGATTATTGAGGAGAGATGTGCTATGAACATTTCTGAGTAACTCACAGGCCTAAGAGGCCCTCTAGTGTCCCTCAAGATTATGCATAAATTCCTAGGAAGCAAACGTTGCCCTGGGTGCACAGAGTAAATAGTTAATAAACATTTGAATTGAGCTCAAGAAGGCTGAGGTAAGCAGAACCCAGAGGCAGCACTGACATGGTTTCCTGCCACTCCCAGAGTGGAGGTAGTGGGTGACCCTACTGGGAGTGGAGTCAGGAAGATGGGGGAGGCTCACAGGCTTGATAACCTGGTCTGTTTCCTGGGCTGCGCAGCCACATCAAAGAAAGATGAAATGCTTCACTTGTCTCTCATGGCAACTAGCTCCCTAAGGCTCCATGGGTGGACTGCCCAGCTCCCGGGTCCCTGTCATTTTCTCACCGTGATCTTGCCAGGATCCATTTGTTACAGAGCATCTAGACTGGTGTTTTTCAAACAGCAGATGATGGTTCATTAATGGATTGCAAAATTAATATAGCCAGCTGCCATCAAATCGACCCTGATTCATGGTCACTCCATGCGTGTCAAATAGAACTGTATTCCAATAGGATTTTCAATGGTTCATCTTAATTTTTTTTCTAATGGTTGATTTTTGTGGAAATCAACCACATGCCTTTTTGTCCAGAGTTGTCACTGAGTGGACTAGAACCCTCCAACCTTTCACTTAGAGCACAGCCATCTTTTTTTATGTGCTTGCATCACGACCTTTGCTCCTATTTCCATTGGCTCCTATCCCTATTATTTAACTGGCTCAGAAGAACTCTTCATGGGCTTGACACAATAATTTTTCATTGCTTATATATTTTTTTAGTTTGTCATTTATCTTCAACTTGTTGAGGGTTTTTTCCAGCCATACCACAGTTTTTTTGTTTTTTTTTTTTTTACAAGGACTCCGAAATGAAGACCAGCATTAATACTTACAAAATGCATTCACAGGCAGCCATTCTTACTCCCATACGAAGGGATGTCAAGAAGTTTGTGGAAAAACAGAATTAAAAGCAATAGAATTTTTCCAAGCACTTTTGAAGCCACCTCATGTTACATATTAGATGAAGACAGTCATCTCATGTAAGTTAAACGTCTTGCCCAAGATCTCTTCAGCCAGTGAGTAGATGAGCCACAATCTGAAGTCATGATGGTTTGGTACCAGAAGATAACCACTGAGTTCTTGAGCATCTCCTAAGAGAGCTTTAATTCTAACCCTCTCTCAATTTCTTCACACGACCCATCTCAGCAGGGGTGTTGTTGTTGTTGTTGTTGTTGTTAAGTGCTGTTGAACTGGTTCCAGCTCACAGTGATTCTATCTAAGGTTTCCAAGGAGCAGCTGGTGGGTTTGAACTACCAACTTTGGGGTTACCAGTCTAGTGTTTATCCCCACATCAAGAATCCAGTGTCAAGAATAATGATCGGGGCCAAAAAGAAGTCAGAAGTAAGGCAAAAATATTACAGCATGCTTTAAAAAGTCACACTAAAATTTCTAACGTAAGGATCATGTAGAGGAAAGCAATCTGTTAGAATTACTATTTGCTATTGATTAGGGCTTAGGCTCTATAAAGTCAGAGGCTCCGCTTGTATGATAAGTTACAAATGAATTTTTTTCTGGTAGAAAAAGTAACCCCAAATGTTACAGTTTTATCCCCCTATGGTGTGGCACTGTAGAATATAGCACTGGACTGCAAGGTCGGCAGTTCAAATTCACCAGCCACTCCTAGAAAACCCTATACAGGGTCACTGAATCAGCACTGACAAGATGTTAACAACAACATACAGTTATTAAGTTTGACAGCTAACAGAAAAGTTCAAGCCACCGAAAACCTTACAGAGCACAGTTCTACTCTGATACATATGGGGTTACCATGAGTAGGAATTAATAACCAACTATTGTTTCTTTTTTTCTTTAAAAAGAAATTAGCTAATTTTGTATCTAACTTTATCATCTTATTCCCAAATCTAAACCAAACCCAGTGCTGTCAAATCAATTCCAACTCATGGCAACCCTGTAGGAGAAAGCAGAACTATTCCTTAGGGTTTTTAAGGTTATAAATCTTAACGGGAGCAGACAGTCTCATCTTTTTCGAGTGACGTAGCTGATGAGTTTGAAGCACCAACCTTGTGGTGAACATTCTAGCACTCAACCCGCTGCGCTCCCAGATCTCATTATTCCAGCATTCTTTTTCCACACGATCTCAATTTCTCGTGCCTTTTTTTAACCTGCTCTACGATTCTATTGGTTCCCTCATTCATGAGTTGAATATATCTGTGGAACAAACTCACTCGATTTTTGTGAGAGAACTCGGTTTTTAACTAGAAATAGTTCTCTGACATGAGGGAGAGATAATGGTTGCCGATTTCAGTTCTGCTTTTCCTTTGAGAGATGTTTCTGGCAAGGACAAGCGGGGTCTGAGCATCTCTTTCCAAGCACTTGCCTTCTCCTAGGTCAGCAGGATGTCTCACCCCTACAGGGGACCTCCACGCAGACCACAGCACGCTCCCAGAAGCAATGTGAAGGGAAGGTCCAGTGACAAGGGCTCAAAGGGGCCATAGGACCCTTACTTATCCCACTGACATGTTCAGATATGGCTCTACCTGGCTCTTAGAACTGTACTGTCCCAGGGTCTGGGCCTCACCACAGCCCACCCCTCTGCTGAACATCTGCTAGCTGGGCTGCCCAGGAAAAAGTTCCCACCCAGCCACCCAAAAAAAATACCTCATGACATAGCATGCGTTCAGCTGAGACGAGGCAGCTGGTTCTATTTGAAATTGGGAAGCGGTCTCCCCACAGAAGAAGACACCCTTTCCCGAACCCAAGAACTCTGCTATCCATTTCAAAATAAGAAAGAGGCATTTTATATCTTTGGTACACATGGGCCCTGTCAAGGTATTTGCATTTTAAATCCCTTCTCTCTACATCAAGGAAAGGCAGAAAAACTTTGCCTCTTGTTAAAAAATTCCAATCACCAACATGAAACCCAGAAGACATCTTGATCTATTTGTTTGTTCTAGTGGACAATGTGGGGAGAGGAAACAAAGAAGATTTTTTAAAAACTGGTTTGCTTATTTAGGGTGCCTTGGAACATGAGGTTGGCAGACATCATGTACCCCAGGACCTTTCTTAATCCAACAACCTCCTCCCCAGGGTTTCCTGCTCTTGTATCTCTCCCATCCATGCTCCTTCCATCAGGTGAAGGCTACATGATAGGTAGGTAGGCTTTTAGGTTGGCCAACCCTAGTTTATTGTGCCGGCTCTGTTCCTTCATCAAAACAGACAGACAGATAAGTCAAATTACGGGGAAGGAAATCACGACTGCCTCAGGAGTTTACACACAAAGCTTCAGCCCTGGGTTTTCCAGGATCCGCATGTTGTTGGAAATGAAAAGTTTAGTACTTTTATTGTTTTTGTGTGAGGAGAATTAAATGCTCTTAGTACTAAACTTAAATGCATGCAGATGTAAAAGAAAAAAGAAAACTAACACATACATAGACCAGGGACTCATCTCTAAAATCTACAGGAAAGCTACAATGCCTCTCCAAGAAAAAGACAAATAACCCAATTAAAAAATGAGCACAGGACATCACCAAGGAGGGTATTCAGGCAATCAACAAACATATGAAGAAATTGTTCATGATCATTAGCCATCTGAGAGATACAAATCAAAACAACAATGAGCTATCATCTCATACCAACAATAATAGCAAGTTCAATAAAAGCAGAGGACAATAAATAGTGGTGAGGATGTGGAGAGACTGGGACCCTCCTACGTTGCTGCTGGGAATGCAAAATGGTCCAGCCACTCTGGAAAACAGTACAGCGCTTCCTCAGAAAGTTGGAAATAGATACACCTCATGATTCCACAATTCCTCTACTCGGTATATATCCACAGGAAATACAAGCCAGAACACGAGTAGATATATGCACACCAATGTTTAACACCACACTACACACGAAGATGGAGACAGCCTAAGTGCCCATCAATGGAAGAATGCATAAACAAACTTTGGTACATACACACAATGGAATATTATGCTACTTTGAACAATAACAAGGAAGCTGCAAACCACCACAGAACATGGATGAACCTTGAGACATTATGCTGAGTGAAATTAAGTCAGTCACAAAAGGACAAATAGTGCATAAGACCATTATTGTAAAAGCTTAAGAAAAGATACCCATACTAAAAGAAAAAAAAAAAAAATCTTTGGTGATTATCGGGGTGGGAGGGACGAGACAGTAAAACACAGGTTAGGGAATAAGACACATCATAGTTTGGGTGTTGGGAAGGACAATATACAAGGAAGGGGAGGGCAATACACAAGAAAGGGGAGAGGGATGGAAGAACAAGGTAGATAGGGGAACGCTCAGGTGGGTTTGCATAGGCTAAATGGGACAGAGGTAAATAGTGATGTATGCTCAACCTTGGAACAACAAGGCTCTGGGATACAGGGATCGAGGCATAGCCTGAAGAGGGGAAAGAATACTAAGATGCTTGACTGCCTTATGAATATTGGTTTCCCTTGCCTAGTATTGTATTCCACTTGAGTGGGACAGAATGGATTGTCGGGAAACATGATTATAGAAAGCTTATAAGCCTGTCTTCAGCGTGTAACTGATTGGAATACCTAAAAGGGATTCTAGAACTTTCCCAGTGAAATAGGTTTCTTGTGGCACCTTTGTAGTGTATAGGACCTTAGGTGGAATCCTGAGCCCCAGCCAGAACCTTCTGAGGTGGGACATTCCCATTTGAAAGGACATGTAGACCAGCCCAGAATGGCTAGAGGAACAGAAGATACTTCCTGAAAGAAAGACCAGCAGGAAAAAACAAAAACGTCAGTCTGTTTGGGATCCAGTTGACAACAGCAACTCAAAGATTAGATGGACTCTTAGGGGGCAGTGAGTTTATGTGAATGGAGGAGAAACAATTTAGAAAAGAAGGCTGATAAATAGTTGCATAACTCAAAGAATGTAATCATGTCATTGCATTGTACACGTAGAAACTGTGGGCTTGTATATGCTTTGCTGAGTACATTTCACAGTGACCCTAGAAGACACAGTAGAACCGCCTGTCCCATAGCGTTTTCAAGGCTGTCATCTTTATGCAAGCAAACTGCCACATCTTTGTATCAACTAGTGCCTGGGTTCAAACTGCTCAGGTTTTGGCTGGCGGGCAAGCACTTAACTACTGCACCATCAGGGCTCCTATCCTTAACAACAAAATAAATACAATTTGTTAAAAGTTTCATTATTTTCTCTATGTAAATGATTCACATTTCTTTGATTTATTTTCTGTTTTTAGTTGTGACTATAAATTTTATTTATTTACTTATGTTTTCTTACTAGCGATAAGTATATGGAAAAGCTACACGCTTATTAGAGCTGTTCAGGTGATTCTCTTGGTCTTGACAAATAAGCGATTGTTTGACCTGTAAATAATTAAAATTTTATCTTCTCCAGAAGAGGAAATATTATTAATTTGTTTGTTGAGTTTGGGGTTTTGCATAAGCAAAATACTTTTAAACAGAAAGAGGAAGATTCTGAATTTGCATGGGAAGTCTCCAGAATTTCATCTTGGTCGATTATTAAATGAAGGACAAGTCAATTTCAACTCAAAGCCGACTGACAGGACAGAGTCCAACAGCCCTATAGGATTCCCAAGTCTGTAAATCTTTATAGGGAGTCCTGGTGGGGCACTATAGGATAAGTACTGGACTGCTAACCACATGGTTGGCAGTTCAAACCTACCAGTCATTCTTAGAAACCATTTACAGGATTGCTATGAGTCAAAACTGACTTACTGGCATAACCACCACAACAAATCTGTATAGAGACAGACTGCTACATCTTTCTTCTACAGAGCACTTAGTAGATTTGAACCTCTAACCTTTTTAGTTGGCAACTGAGCTTTTTTAGCCACATTACTACCTAATATACAGGGCTCCTTTCATACATTAATAGCTTCTACATACTAGAGGAGTCTTGAGTACCAGGAATGGATATATTGAATTGTACTGAATGTCTTAAAGGCATGGATTCAGATGTTAATGTAATTTTATTGTTTTGCGTTATCGATGTGGTGGATTATGTTAATCGATTTTCTAATATTGGCTACCTCTCAGCAAGCCATACTTGATCACGTTTTCTCTTGCCCTGTAATGGTTTTCTTAGATGCCACGTGCTCGCTGGTGACAGCATCTGCAATTTTTCAAGAACTCCTACTCTTCAGATCACACACACGAAAACTCAGATAACGTCAGACCCCTGGCAGCCACTGACCTCTCTCTCCTTTCCTAGTACCAGTCACCTCCTGTCAATATTCTTAGGCCCTATCAGACATAGGAAGTCTCTAAGAGACCCTTCACCTTAACCAAAACAGAAGCAGAGTCAAGTGGCGGGGTCCCCTTGCCCTGAACACTGGGTTCCAGTTTTCTCAAAGAATTGCACCTTCAGTTCTTTCCCATGTTTACTGCTTTCAGCCTGTGCAGAATCAGCCATTTCCTGTCATATGTCCCAAGAAGAAGTAACTCCTGGGCTTTGTTTCAGGGCCCGGACAGTAATGAGCAGGAGGATTCAAGGTGAGGAGAGTCACAGTCAAAGAAGAGTTTAAGAAAAGCTGTGTTCATCTGGATCGTGTGCCCTGGCCCCATGTGTTGGCTGTCTCAACACTCACCTGGAGCCTTGAGTTCAGCGTCAATGAAGGTGAGGAGTTCCTGGCAGATGCTACAGTAAGGAGCAGGCCAGGTCAGGAAGCGGTGGTAGGTTCTGGCTGCCTTCAGAAGGAGATCTGAGTCGGGCGGGAAGTGTGGTGTCTGGAACGGAGAGGTCTGGATGAGAAAAAGCTCACTGATAGGCAGGCTCCCCGCCCCCCACACTTCTGGCAATAATTCTCCTAGGACAAGACCAAGAAGAACTGAAGTTACCCACAGAGACTGAGTTACAGATGGGCAAGAGGAAACCCAGGGTGTCTCGATAGTAAGAATCTTGTTTTTACTAAACATTGTTGTTGTCATTCATTTTGGTGAATGGTCTTCAGTGTTTGTTGTTGTTGTTGTCAGGTGCCATTGAGTCGGA
>NW_006408572.1:10826129-10834307 GCF_000296735.1 Chrysochloris asiatica
CTCTTGACTGCTACTTCCGTGAGTGTTGATAGTTGATCCAAGAAGAATGAAGTCCTTGACAACTTCAATCTTTTCTCCATTGATAAATGTCAAGAAAACAAAAAATCCTTCAGTGCTTAAACCACCTTTATTTAAATATCCTCCTCTCTAGAGGCAAATGTTTTTCCTTTGAAGGTGGAGTAACTCTGTGTACACAGATTTGTTTGGAACCACTGGTCTGGTGAATAAAAGAGTTTTACATTGGGTAAAACTGACCATTGGAGGTTGACTGTAAAATCTCCCCAGAGACGCTTCTCATGGCTTATGAACAGGGTGTGACAGCAGTTACTTTATGGGTGACCAGAAATGCCAGGCACAATGGTGTCTACATGAAATCACTGGAGGTCTCTCAAGATGGCTGCTCTGGTGGGGAAATGGCCATTTTGTGGGTTGAAAACGATATTACGTTTCATTGTTTGACAGTTATTTTCGTGTTGATCCCCAGATGTGTGAGGGCTGTGTTCCCATACTGGTGGTTCCCCCTTCTTCTCTCCTGCCTCCCCCAGCCTGGCCCACTCTGGAACTTACACAGAGCACAGTGGAATAGAAGAGCAGAGCTAGCGGAGCCAGGAGGTCGTAGGTGCCCTTCTCTTGGACCTGTGGAGAGGACAGGTGAGGAAAGGTGAGGCTCACTCACACGTCAGTGCTGTCTTGTCTGTCCTATTCCTTCGTGGTTTTCAATTTTAAAGTAAAAAGGAATGTCACCGCAAGACAAAACATTTGGAAAACAGGAAATAGAAAACATCAGTCACTCACAATATACACCACCCCATTCAAACTCAATTACAGCTAATGTCTTCAATGTACTTTTACTTGTACCGTTCTTCCCTTTGAATGTCACCTATAAATTCATAACAGTATGCATATATTTATTCTTGCTATCTTTTACATCTAATATTGTAAGTGAATTTCTGTTTTGCTATGTGGTATCTCAGACCATCTCTTCACCCCACCTCCCATATGTATTTATCTGTTATTTGTGTTATAAATATGTTTTCCAGTTTTCTGTCTTTTTATTTTGTGGCATTTTTTTCACGTACAGAAAGTGTGTAAGCTTTTCCTTTTCATATAAGGATCATCTGTCTATTCATCCCTATTTTCGTCTTTTCTTTGAAACTTAATTTTCTTAAATTTAAATCTTTAATCTATCTAGAATTTTGTCTTGTATGTGGTATAAGCTAGGATTCTCACTCTGCACTTTTACCAAATGTTTAGTTGATTTCCCCTAAATAATCTAAAAGTGTTTACTGATGAAATTTTATTATATATTAGATTTTTGTTTATATTCTTGCTTATTGTTGTTAAGTGCTGTTGAGTTGATTCCGACCCATAGTGACCCTGTATAGGGTCTCCGAGCAGCTGGTGAGCTTGAACCACTGAACTTGCAGTTCAAACGGCTTTGCAGTCTGGCGCATTAGCCCACAGCACCACACATCCTTGATCCTACTTATTATTTATTAGCATACTATTCCTTATGGTTGTTGCTATTGGTGTTAAGTGCTGTCAAGTCGGTTCTGACTCACAGTAACTCTGTATAGCGTTTTTAAGAAGCAGCAGGTAGGTTTGAACCAGCAACCTTATGATTAGCAGTCTAGTGCTTATCTGACAGCACCACACCAGGCCTTTATTTCTTATTGTTGAAAGCCACTGAGTCACAGCGACTGTGTATAGAGGTTCCAAGGAGCAGCTGGTGGGTGGGTTTGAACCGCCGACCTTGTAGTTCAAACTGACCTTGTGGTCCAGTTTATTATTTCAATTTTAGCATTTGAGATGATTTATTCTTTTTTTTTTGCTGTTTTATATGTTGTTGCAATAAACATTTTCCGTATGCCATCTCTTTTCTATAGTTTGGATTATGATTATTCAGGAAGTACAATCAATGGATCAAAGATTAAAAATATCTATACAACATCTGAAACATTACCAGTGACTTTCCAAACATTTTTCCATTTATAATATCTTAAAAGCACGAGAGTACCAGTGTCACCACACCCTTTGTTGGATTACTTATTACAATTTTTGCAGATTTGCTAGGCAAATTATATATTTTTACAGTCTTAATTTGCATTTATTTTGAGGCTAAACATTTTTTATATATGTTTATAAGTTCAATGCATTCTTTTGTAAATGACCTCTTCATTAGGAAAGCATTTAACTGGAACTCACTACACTACACATGCCCTTGCACCCATGTCTTAGAATCTTTGATCAAAATGTTACAGGTCTCAACATCCATTCTGACACTCGTGGGGGCTAAAAACCACAGAGAAAGCCCTCACCCTCTCCTCTGCGTCTGGTAACCTCTGGACTTCAAATTTAGAATGTTCCTTCTCTTTACTCTGAATAGAAGACAAGTCCTCCATACCTGCTACTCAGTCCACTCTATACAACCCTCCCCTTTAAGACCCAACTATTGGTCTCTTCCCTTTGAGAGCAAAGATGAGGAAAGAATTTCACAGACTCAAAGGACCAAGTGAACTGAGTAGTCCACAGGACTAATGGACAACACGAGCCACAGCCTCCACTGTGCCGAGATCGGGAGATCTTGATGGTACCTGGATACCACTGCTGCCAGTCTGACTAGAATCACCATAAAAAGTCCTGGGCAGAGAGGGAGAAAATGTAGAACAAAATTCAAAATCATAAAAAAGATCAGACTTACTGGTCTGATGGGAGACTGGTGGGACCCCTGAGTTATGGCCCTTAGACATCCTGGAACTGAACTCACTTCTGGAATGACCTTTCAGCCAAACACAACAGCCAAGCCTTAGTAGTACAGACAGAAAGAGGACACCCCGGGAGCAAGTGGGAAGCATGTTGTTACACTGAGATGATTGCAATGTCGCGAAACAAATGTGTATACATTGTTGAACGGGAAACTTTCACTTAAACCACAGCACAATGTTCAAAAACAAAAAGGCCCTCCCCTAGAGCTCCGTGGAGTCCTGGTGTGGCACTGAACGTAGAATAAGCACTGGACCGCAAGGTTGGTGGTTCACACCCAGCAGCCACCTTTGGAAACCCTAGGCAGGGTCGCTATGAGTCAGATCCAACTCGTTGGCACTTCACAGTAACAGCATGAGTCTTTATAGTCGGATTGATAAGTTAAGTACTCCAGAAACTGTCCTGCTCTGTGTTGATCTGCTTGTGACCAAGGTATAATAAGCCCAAATCAAAGTTGCCCGTTACCATAAAGCCAATTGTAAAACATGGCAAACCCCAGTGTTACAGAGTAGAACTTGCTAGAATCTTTGAAGGAGCAGATTGTCAGGTCCTTCTTCCATGGCACTACTGAGTGTGTTCAAACCACCCACCTGCAGGTTAGTTGTTCCAGAACACACTATTTCCATTACCCAGTTAAAAGGTGATGCCGGCTTTATCACCTTGGGAGGTCTTTGATAAACAAAGATTTTCTTACTAGAGAGATAAAGCCACCTCTTTTCCCATTTGGGTGGTATACTGAAAAAAGAACACTTTTTGGTAAGCTTTAAAGGGAATTCTGTGTGAAAGCCACAATCCTCCTTTGGGATTCACAGCTGTTCTAGAACCCTTGCTCAGCTCAGCGTTAAATGCACTCCTTTTTACCAGTCACAAAAGTACTACTTCATGAACGGATAAAGAAGGTCTCAGTTCACTTTTAACCTTCCCTAGCACTTTTTCCTTCCTTTGTTGTTGTTAAGTACCGATGAGTCAGTTCTGACTCATATTGACTCTGTATAGGGTTTCCGAGGAGTGGCTGGTGAGTTTGAACCACTGACTCTGCGGTTCAAGCTGATCTTGAGGTCAAATGCTTATCCTACAGTGCCACCCCAGAGCTCCTTCTTTCCTTTGGAGGGAAGGAATTCCATCAAGCCTCCTCCATTCTTTCTAATCAGGACCTCGGTTGACAAGCAATCTCTGCCTGAAACAGCAGCTTACACACAGGACCCTTGTCTACAGGACCACACCTCTTCTTCCAGTTACCAGGTGCCACTGAGTTGGCCTTGGCTCACGGTGTCAGAATAGAATTGTGTTTCCTAAGGGTTTTCAATGGCCTTTTTTTCTGGGGTGCCTTTGGATGGACTTGAACCTCCAACCTTTTGGTTAGCAGCCACACACATTAAACATTTGTACCACCCATAGGCTCACTCCTTCTTAGAAAGCTTCAGTCTACAAGCGCTGTGAACACAGAAAGCTCACGGCTTCCCATTGGGGCTGGCAAGCCCTCCTGGTGGCCTGGGCACTGCAGGCCTGTCATTCCTTAGGGCCTACACTTCCTAGCTCTGCCTTTCAATCCCTGCCTGCTCTCACCTCTCGGGTTTTCTTCAGAATCTGCTCAAGGAGGATAAGAAAGTGGCCCGGGTCTCTGCTGACCAGCTCCTGTAGGCTCCAGCAGTTCAGACACAGCCCCGCTAGAAGGAAGAGAAAAGTGAGTGGTCAGTGAGGGGGTTCTCTCTTGGAAACCCTCAGGAAGGGGTGGGGAGTGAAGAAAGAGGGAACTTCCCTGAGACTGTGCAGAAATATTCCTTTCTAAATAAAGTTTAAGTGAGACTTGGGGCAACCTTCAACCTTACTACATCCCACCAAGACATAACAAGAAGTTTCTTGCATATATAGAGGGCTCAGAAGATAGAGATTGGACATTCTGGTTGGGATCTCTTTAAAGGACAATGAGCCAGGCTTGATTCAGCTCCCGATACCTCCAGTTTTCCCCCAACCTCGCCTGCCCTGGTTTCCTATGGTGGGTGCAGGAAAGGAAGGCAGAGGCTGAGCGAGCTGGAGGAATAAAGAAGGAAGCCCTGGGAGCTTTGGTCCAAGGCACAAGGTCTGGGACAGCCCTGGGACTTCCCTCAACTGCCTGGCAGTGAAGCTCAGGAAGGGCAAGCTACATGCGTTTATGTTTTTAAAGCCAGATGAGCACTTTGTCACTTTGCAGCTTCCTGCAGGCTGCCTCCTTTTGGCAATCTCTGTTTCCCTGCAGTCAGCAAGGGGAAACCCCTAAACATTAAAGGGATGGTTACAGAGGACTGTGTGTGTGTGTGTGTGTGTGTGTGTGTGTGTGTTCATGGGCGTGCGCGTGCGCGTGCACGTGTGGGAGTAGTGGGGATGGAAGTGAGATGACCTTGAATTTCATGAAGCTGAAGCTCCAGGTCCCTCAGGTGCATGGGCTCCTTCCAAAGTCCTGGAGGTCTAACTAGTGATAGGTTTTTGTAAAATCTGCCAATATTTTAAAGTTGTTTTTGTTTTTATTCCTTTACTTCATAATGGTGCTCAAATCCTATCCGCTTAAAAACCAGCTTCCATGGAATCATTGTCAATTCCTAGCAACCCCATGTGTAGCAGAGAACAACTGTGTCCCACAGGGTTGACAGTGGCTGAGTTTGCAGAAGCAGATCACCAGGTCTTTCTTCCTAGTCTTCTTAGTCTGGAAGCTCCACTGAAAACTGGGATCATCGCTTCCACTAACAGATGGGGGGTGGGTAGCTGTATGTGAGATGAATTAGCCAGGAGGGCGAGGATTTTACCACGGAACCACCATTGCTCCCTTCTATAAACTTAACCCTGAGTCAAAAATACCACTGCGATTGAGTCAATTTGACTCATAGTGACCTGAGAAAACAACTGCTCTATAAGAGTTTCTGAGAGAGCGAGCGAGACAAAAAGAATTTCTTAGACTGTAAATCTTTACACGATTAAGGCAGTCTCATCTTTCTTCCAGAAGTGATTGGTGCATTTGTACCAACAACCCTGAGCCCCATCAAAACCTGGGTAAGAGAGGCAGGTAGGAGCAGAAGTCCACAGTGACCATCCTGCCTATATCATAGGGTTGTTAGGGCGGCAAGGGAAATGGAGAATGTGAAAAATCTTTGCAAGCACAAGGAATTCTCACAACTATCCCAACCTGCAGATCTCCCTGTTTCTCAGTTCTGGGGAACAAGGAGACCTCTGACTCCCTGGGGCTCTGCTGAGAGTCTCTCCCTTGTTTTACAGGAAAAGAAAACTGGGGCTCTAGAGGAACTAGAAAGTAAACAAACAGGAGGATCATGGGGAAACTGCCTGTGAATTACCAGCTGTTTACGAATCAGTAGTTGAGGTGTCTGTAAGCAGATTCTGTATCTTCTCTAAGGAGCCACGTGGGGGTTTCCAAAAAGCCCATGGAAAAAGTCCATTATCTTTTCATTCTATTTTTCCACAAACTTTTGGAAGCCTCCTTCTATAAAGGCTTCCAGCATATGCTGAGGAAGCAAGATAGAGCCCGGAGGAGGATGAAGAAGCTAGCCTGGAAAAAGGGAGACACTATCATACCAAGCTGCTGAGCAGGGCACCTGCCCAGGTGAGGTTCAGGAGCTTAGGTAAGAATCTGCTGACTGCTGCACCTGGTCCAATGCACACGGGGGGAGGAGGGGCCTGAGGCTCTCTGGGGTCCTCAGATCACCTCTCAGTTCCCTTGGACCTACCTGACCAGGAGGAGGAGTGGCGGCTGAGGCTGAGCCCGTGCAAACAGCGCTCCAGGGCATGCTGGATACGGTCCTCTGTGCACGTGGTGGCGCCTGGCTGCATCCTGAGTCATCGCCTACAAAGGAGACAAACATCAGTCAGCCAAAAGCACCAAGCTGGGTGCACGCGGTCCAGGAGAGCAGATGGCAGAGACAGCAGGCACCCAGCCCAGTGTGATCTATTTTACTACAGTATGGGTGCTGTGGGTGCAGCCGCAGGAAGCACCACATCTGAGCTACAGGAAGAGCGCAAAATCAGGGATGAAAGTGGAGAAGTAGACAGGGGACTGCTTGCTTCCCAGGGGAGTGCCAGAGAATCACCAGACCCCAGTGGGCTGGGCAGAAGGGCCCCCAGGGAAGAATCAGAATTGCTCTGGGATTTTTATTTTTTTTAAATGTTTCCGACCTACATCCCATAAGCCCACATGGATGTGGCCTAGAGCTCTGCTCTTCCTGGGAGACCCTCAGGGATTTCCTCAGTGACCCGGGAAGTCCAAGACTGGGGTGCAGATGCAGGTTGTCTTCCCGTGCCCCATCCCACCTGCTACACCCTCTGTTCCTTTTTTACCCCAACCTCCACATTTCCCTTTCCCTGACCCCTTGTCTGAGGCTTGGTAACATTACCAGATATCCAAAGACCACACCTGGCCCCCAATTCCTTGCTCTACCGAGGGAAAACCAGGTGTTTATCTTGGCGTGACTGAAGAAGGGATGTAGCGCCATACAGAGAACTGTGCTAAATGCTGAGTTTGGAGCGCCTCTAGCAAGGCCAGCCCCATGTCTTAGTCATGGGTGACGGCTCCTTAAGTCCTTCCCCAAGTCGTGGCAGAAAGTTTAACCCTGTGATGAAGCCTGGCTTCTGGCATCCAATAGATTTAGATTCAAATCTTGACTGTGATACTTTGCTTTGCTCAGGTGACGGGGTAAATTCTTTAACTCTCCCAAACTTCAGTCCGCATATCAGCCTAAATGGGTAGAACAATGGCATTAACCACATAGAGTGTGGAGAAGATGAAATGCCACAGTGGATGCACTAACTAAGCTTTCAGTACATGCTAGCTACCATACTGCAGTCTTTGCCACAAACGCTACATACACCCCTTCCACACAGACTCCTTCTCTGGTGAGGCAGCTCAGGTCACAGGTCAAGGGAGGAATCCAAGGAAGTAGCAGTGCTACTCTGTGGATCTGGGGGTGAAGCAGGAAACTAGAAGTAGAGCTCAGGTCTGAGCCATGCAAACAACATGCAAAGATATAAAAATCCTAACCCGAACCAGCTGCATAGCCGAAGATCCTTACGTAAGCAAATCTTACCACTTCCCCAGTCTGGAAGGAACTACATCAAAGGGAAAAGAAACCCTTTGTGATCTATCCAGCATCACCCTATCGCTGGAATCCTGGCACTGGAGTCCTGGTATGGCGCTGTGCGTTAATGCGCTGAATTACAAAGTTGGTTTGTACTGCAAGATCAGCAGTTCAAGCTCACCAGCCACTCCTTGAAAACCCCATACAGGGTTGCTATGGGACAGAACCAACTCGATGGCACTTAAAAACATAAACAACAACACCCTACCACCAATGGCTCATGCATACCAAGGTAGGCAGGTGGATGGACGCATGCACTCATTCTTAGGACTACCACAGCGAACAAAGCACACGTGCT
>NW_006408572.1:10834407-10836377 GCF_000296735.1 Chrysochloris asiatica
GGGGTGAGAGATAGACAGGGACACACAAAGAAAGAGGGATCCAGAAGACAATACAGGCTATGGAAAAAGGTGATGGTACAGGGAGGGGAAATGAGGGGACCCACTCTAGGTGGTTGGGAGGACACAAAAACCTCTGGGAAGAAAGGACATTCAAGCTGGATGAGGAAGTCAGGAGAAAAGCGAAGAACATTCTAGAAAGAGGAGGTGATTGTTGTTGTTAAGTGCAGTTGAGTCGATTCCGACTCATAGCAACCCCGTATAGGGTTTCCAAGGAGCAGCTGGCGAGCTTGAACCGCCAGCCTTGCAGTTCAAATGGCTTTGCAGTCTGGTGTATTAACCCACAGCGCCACACCAGGACTCCGGAAAGAGGCGATGTTGTTGTTGTTGTTAAGTGCTGTCGAGTTGATTCCAACCCATAGAGACCCTGTATAGAGTTTCCAAGGAGCAGCTGGTAAGCTTGAACCGCCGACCTTGCAGTTCAAAAGGCTTTGCAGTCTGGCGCATTAACCCACAGCACCACAATGGCATGTGCTAATGTAAATTCTGGGTGTTGGAGTTAGCTGGCACAACGCACCTCTTCAAAAATGTTCCGCACTACAGCTATATTTAAACATCCGTCCACGTCCATGTTAGACAAGTGACAGCAGATTATGCAGCAAACCATTTGCAAATCACCATGACTCTGTCTATGAAATATTCCACGACAGACTTGGGTTTCAAGAAGTTTCTGTGAGATGGATACTGAAAAAACTCACGGAAGAGCGTAAACAGAAGCGTTTGGGCGTCTGCAAACAACATTTGGACCAATACTTGAAGGAAGGTAAAAGTTTCTTTAAAATAATCCTTACTCGCGAGGAGACATGGATTCATCACTATGCGCCTCAGCGTAAACGGCAGAGTATGGAATGGAAACATCCTCAATCACCGACCAAGAAAAAGTTCAAAAGTCAGTCATCAGCTATAAAATTGATGCTTAGAGTTTTCTGGGATTCTCAAGGGCCAGTGTTGGAACATTATCAGGAAAAAGTTCACCAATCACAACGGTCATTACAGGGAGATGCTCCCTCACTGTAATGTAAGGAGCTCAAGTCTAAATTTTGGCTTAAATGCAGAGGACTGCTCTCCGTGACAGTGCACGTCCACCCACCTCTGCCCACAATGTTGACACTCTGCAAAAACTTTGTTGTGAGGTGTTAAAGCATCCTCACTATAGAGCTGATCTTACTCCATCATACTTTTCACCTGTTTGGTCCCCTGAAAAGTAGCCCCCTGAGGATGAAGATTCACCTCTCACGAAGTGAAGACAGTAGTGCATTCGTGGCTCGCAGCTCAGCCGAAAACACTTTGTAATAAGGGAATACAAAAGCTTGTTGGCAGATGGACCAAGTGTATTGAAAAGCAAGAAGATTATGGGGGGAAGTGATGTATTTGTCTTTTCTAAAAGTTGATTAAAATAAATTTGACAGCCAAAGTGCAGATAAGTTTTGACTCACCCTTGTAAAACCGGTGCTGTTGTAGTTAGGTTTAACACGAGAAAGGGTTGTCAGCCATGTGGGGAGGGCTGTTCTTTCTCTCCCCAAAGCTAAGGACTGCGGTTGTTATAGTTGTTAGCTGTTATTATGTTGGCTCTCAAATCATCGTGACCCCATGCATGACAGAAGACAATCCTACCTGGTCTTGCGCCATCCCCGTGATCGGATGATGACTAGACACTTGTGACTCATAGGATTGTCACTGACTGATTGACGGGCATTTCTTCCTAGGCCATCTTAGGCTAGAAACACTGCTGACATCTGTCTAGCAACATAGCAACACAGCAACACACAAGCCAACAGACAGCTGGTGGCTGAAGGTGAAATTGATTGTCTAGGAATTGAACCCAGGTCTCTCATGTGGAAGGTAAGAACTCTACCACTGAATCATCAAAGCAGAGGGCAGAGAAGCTTAAAGGGAATCCCTCATAATAATGG
>NW_006408572.1:10836477-10875308 GCF_000296735.1 Chrysochloris asiatica
TTCAGCCGGCAAACAAAATGACAGGCCTACTGTTGAGCCATTATGAATCGGGCTGCGAACCTTAAGGTCAGCAGTTCGAAACTACCAGCTGTTCTGCGGGGGAAAAGATGAGGCTTTCTGCTTCTGTAAAGATTTACAGCCTCGGAAACCCTGTACAGAGTCGTTATGAGTTGGAACCGACTCCACGGCACATAACAACAACAGCAACTGTTGAGCCAGCCAGTCAAATACGTGAGCGCTGGTGGCTGGGATGGAGACTAGAAAACAAAAGCTGTTCTGTTGATACTTTACCCTAGAGGACTACCAGCTGGCTGAGGGAACGTTAGCACTAAGAGGATGAACACTGGAACATGTGGAAGGGAAACTGGAGAGGGCAAGTCAGGGCACAGAGACGTTAAACTGGCCTATGGTCACACAGATGAGAGGTGGCAATGCCAGGATATGAACCCAGAGCACCTGACTCTTAAGCACTACAGTACAAGACCCTTCAGCACAGGCAGATACAGTTACTGGAAGAAAAATAAAACCAATGCCAATAAGAAAAGACTCAATGAATTACACCATGGTCTTGCTTTAGGAGATTTACCTTCTGAGTTAGGAGTCCTTGGGTGGTACAAATGGTTAATGTGCTCAGCTGCTAAACAAAAGATAAGAGATTTGAGTCGACTCAAAGGAGCCTCAGAAAAAAGGCCTGGCGATCTCCTTCCAAAAGATCACCCACTGGAAACCCTACAGAGCACAGTTCTACTCTGATACACACGGGGTTGCCAGGAGTCAAGAGTTAACTCAATGGCAGCTGATAGACTGCAAGTTGCTGGGAATTTTGAATTAATGATGTCTGTCTACACCAGCTGCCCACCATTGCCCTTCCTCTTTAGAAACCAGGATGGGGTGCTCTCTCTGAGCGGACCTGAGAGAGACCATGGAGACCCGTGGGGCCCAGGCCTCTTCCTGTCTGGAGTAAGGGCTGAGTTGGGCAAACTGGGTTATTTACTTTTTTTTTTTTTACAGAGCAGATCATGAGTTTTTCAATGAACAAATCCTATACCCTTTGCTTCATTACAATGATTGCAATCCCTTCCACGTACCATCAGTTAACAGTATTTACCACTATTTCCTTTAACTCTTAGTTTTAAGGCACCCCTCCGCCCAGCCCTTACTGAGATGTCATGAGGCAAGAATGAGTCACTCTGCTGACAATGTCCCGCATTGTAACTAATGCAAACACAAGATGCAAATGAGCTTTCTAAGTCACTAACAGGACTGCCACCTCCTGTTCCTAAAACTACTGTCACTGAGTCCATCCCAACTCAGGGCAACCCTATGGGACACAGCAGACTGCTCCCTAGGTTTCTGAGACTGCAAATCTTTACAGGAACAGACGACCTCATCTTGTTCTCTGAGGAACAAGTGGTGGGCTTGACCTTGCTGTTGTTGGTAAGTGCCGTTGAGTTGGTTCCAACGTATCAAGGCCCTGTATAGTAAGGTTTCTGAGGAGCGAGCGGCTAGTGGGTTTGAACCACCGACCTTGAGGTTAGCAGCCCAGTGCTTATCCTACAGCACCACAGATGTCCAAAGCTGTTCCTGGGCCTGCTGCTCTGCCTTCACAGAGGACAGCCCCCTCTACAACACCTCCAATCCCATGGCTTCTCCTTCCCTTCTTGGTGTCCTCTCAAGAAGGATTTCCTGTCTCCTGGCCTCAGTGTTTCCTCCTGTTCAATGGAGACAATCAAGGCCTTTTCCTTAAGTGTCCTCAGTGCACTGGGCAGATTTCGGTGGGTCACTTGCCTTAAAACACTGGGCCACTTCGAGCTTGCCCAAAACTCTCCTTAGAGGCAGGATTTGCCAAAGGTGTGGGAGAGGTGGCTGGCTGTGGGGATCCCTGCTGTCCCGGGGTCAGAGCCAGCACTCTGCAGCTCGTGCCTGCCCTCTGGCACCTCTCCTTTCTGTCTGATGACTCAGTTGTCAACCGTTTCTTGTGACTTGTCAGCAAAACCCTGTCGACTTTAGGACGGGGCTCAAGTGGGAGAGAAAGTGGGACTCTCCCCCGCGCCCCCAGGGTTGGTATCCTTTGTCAAAAACCCACAAGCAAGGCCTGGCTCCCTGGCACCCCACTCTGACACCTACCCACCCCCCACTTTGCTGCTCCTGAGGAAAGGTCAAGTTGTGAAATTCCCAGCTGCTGACGGGAATGCACCCCCCCCATCCCCAATGCGGTGGCATAGTGTTGAAACATGCAACCATGGGCCTGTCCCCACCACCAAGTTCCTCCTGCGAGACAGTAAATACCGTGTTGTTGTTGTTAAGTGCCGTTGAGTCGGTTCCAACCCATAGCGACACTGTCGCATTTCTGAGGTGCAGCAGCTGGTCAGCCTAAACCGCTGAGCTTGCAGTTCAAACAGCTTTGCAGCCTGGTGCATTAATCCACAGGGCCACACCAGGACTCCATAGTTAATATCATACAGGACAGTAAATACTAGATGGGGCAAGGGGTCTGGGGGAGAGGGGACATGTTGGACCATGGAGGACACAGAAGGAGGTGGGCCTATTCCAGCCTCCCCTTCACATATTGGCATGACCCCATGGTACAAAAAAGGGATTGTTTTCCTCTGGTGAGCAGGGCTAGTCAGAGGGATGGGGTCTGCCTGGGTCCCACTGGTACCTTCAGCTTCGAGAGGCAGTCCCCCACAGGACAGACAGTGACTTCTTTCCTGTTGTTCTTGTTAAATGCTGTCAAGTCCGTTCTGACTCTTAGGACCCCAGTACAGGGTTTCCAAGTTCAAACCAACCTTTCAAGTTCAAACCAGCCTTGACTTATTGTTGTTGTTGTTGTCAGGTGCCATCGAGTCGGAACCGACTCATAGCGACCCCATGCACAGCAGAACGAAACAATGTCCGATCCTGGGCCAACCTCACTACCGCTGCCACACCCGAGTCCATCAATGATGCCACCTGGCTGATCCATCTCGTTAGGGGTCTTCCTCTTTTTCTCTGACCCTCCACCCTACCCAGCATGACATCCTTCTCCAGCGACTGTTTCCTCCGGACAATATGTTCAAAGTAGGAGAGACGAAGCTTAGCCATCCTGGCCTCCAAGGAGCACTCTGGCTGCACTTCTTACAAAACAGATCTATTGGTTCTTTAGGCAGTCTATGGCACTTTCAGTATTCTCCTCCAACACCACAACTCAAAGGCATCAATTCTTCTACGATCTTCCTTATTCACTGTCCAGCTTTCGCATCCATATGAGGTTATTGAAAATACCATGGCTTGGGTCAGGCGCACCTTAGTCCTCAAGCTGACATCTCTGCTCTTCAATACTTTAAAAAGTTCCTGTGCAGCAGATTTGCCCAATGCAATACGTCGTCTGATCTCTTGACTGCTGCTTCCACGAGTGTTGACAGTTGATCCAAGAAGAATGAAGTCCTTGACAACTTCAATCTTTTCTCCAGTGCTTATTCTACAGCACTACACAAGGACTCCTTGTTGTTGATGTTGTTAAGTGCCACTGAGTCAGTTCCGACCCACAGCGACCCTGTATGGGATTTCCGAGCGTTTGGCCGGTGAGCTTGAACCGCTTACCTGACAGTTCAAACTGACTTTACAGTCCAGCACATTAGCCCACAGTGCCACATCAGGACTCCTTAGAGGGCCCATATCTTATATATAGAGAGGAATGGGCCTCCAAGTGCTAGTTGGCCCCCCTCACTGTTTCCCAGATATTCTGGAATATTCCAGGACCATGCTTTAAAGCCTTAGTTCCACAGGCAGGAATAAAAGAAGCCCCAGGGCATATGTTCCTGAACCTACCTGACCACTTCAGTCCTGGGTCCCTCCTCACTCACCCTCCCTGTCTTTAAGGCTCCCTTCTTGGCCTCCTTGCTCATGGCAAAATCTCTCCTAGGACCTAAAAAATTCCCACCAAAAATGAGACTCACTGCTTATGAGGGGTGGGGCCAGGAAAGAGACAGGAATGAGGAGGCAGCTATACCTCTCGGTGTATAACCCTTTCATACAGCTTGGACTCTAAACTAGAGTCGTCTCACAACCTGTAATTAAGTAAATAATTCAAATCAACTGGGATGGTGGGAAGGGTGACCAAAAATAACACACAAATAGTCACAAATTAACCTGACAGCATTACAAATGACAATTAGAACCCTGTTAGAGAGGATGGGGGAGGGGCGGGGGGAAGACATCACCAGAGTCACTTAAGAGTCCCTGAGTGGTCCAAACGGTCAAGATTGGCTTCTACTAATTGAAGGGCTGGTGGCGTTAAGTCCACCCAGAGACACCTTAGAAGAAAGACTCGGTGATCGACTTCTTTAAAAATATGTAAGTAACAAAGGTTTCAAAATTCACTAGAATCCCTATGTTGTTGTAGTTATGTATGGTGACCCTGTATAGGGTTTCCTGGGAGTGGTTGCTGGGTTTGAACTGCCGACCTGGTGGTTCGCAGTCCAGTGCTTATTCTACTGAGCCACCACACTCCCTACAATCCCTATATGAGTTATAAAAAAACGATTTCTGAATCTATGGCTATCGAAATCTTAATGTAACACTGCTAACATTAATTCTCATTAATCAGCAGGAAACAGATGTAATAATTAGTATTAAAGAGATCCAGATTTGTACTAAATAGTTTTATACTACAGCACAAGTCTTTCTTTAAATTTATTTTGTTGTTGTTGTTGAGAATATACACAGCAAAGCATCCACAAATTCAATGGTTTCTATATATACCATTTAGTGCCATGGATTACTTTCTTCAAGTTGTATTCATTCCCACTCTCCTTTTCTGTGTTGTTCCTGCCCCGTTAACATAAACTCACTGCCCCCTGAGGTACCTATCTAATCTGCATTGCTGTTGTCAATTTGATCCCATATAAATAGCTCGGAATAGAACATAATGCTCAAGACAAATATTTTTCACTATTACACTAAACTACTACTCAGTGGTAAGAACACCTCGGGAGATGTTTTTGGTTGAAGTTTTAAAGATGATCTCTGGACAATAGTTCAAATTTCATGGCTCCAGGAAGTCTGGAGTCCCTGAGAATCTGAAATTCTCTTCTGTGTTTCCCCACTTTTGATCAGGATTTTTTTTTACAGAATCTTTGATCACAACGGTCAGTAATGATAACCGGGCACCATCTAGCCCTGCTGGTCTCAGGGCAAAGGAGGCAGTTATTTTGCGGTCAATTCTCCACATATAACATTTCCTCCTCCGATTCCTGACTCGCCTTTTTCCTCTGTTGCTCCAGGTGAACAGAGACCAATTCTGCGCCGTGGAGGGCTGCTTGCAAGCTCTGAAGGCCGAGGCACCACACAAAGAGCTAGGAGGTGGCCCAGAAGTACAATGCACATTATACGGCCAGTTAACCGGAACGTCCCATGAAACCATGACCCTATGCCTCCAAATCATGAAACAAAATGTCATGAGGATTTTCACTGTACTTATATAAGCAGTCTCAGCAGCTACGTTTCTTTCTTCTTTCCTTTTTCTTTTTGGTCATTTCTTATAAATTTATCTGCTACACAACTTTTCCAATTCAACTTCTGGCAAGCAATTACAAACAATTTTTACAATAGTAACGCCAATAATCATTGGTTCAGTCCTACCCTTAAGCAATGCATTATTTCCATCACTATTAACTCCCCTTTTCCTCTCCTTTCTGCCCTGGGTAACCACTAATACACTATCGTCTTTATACACTTGCCTTTTCTTATCTGCTTATATAAGTGAGGTAGTACAATATTTGCCCTGCTGTGACTTATTCTACTCAGCATAATGTCTTCCAGCTCTATCCATACTGTAGTATGTATGTATACACTACATGTTGTTTGTCCAGTCATCTGTTGATGGCCACTTAAGTTGTGAAGCATGTGACAGTGAGCATTGGTGTGTCTGCCTGTTTTGAGTCCCTGCTTTCCGATCTGCAGGGAGTACAACTGCTGGCTTATATGGTAGTTCTGAACTCCTGGTGTAGCACTGTAGGATCACCACTGGACTGCAAACCACAAAGTCAGCAGTTCAGACTCACCAGCTGCTCCTCCAATACTCTATACAGGGTTGTTATGAGTCAGAACCGACTTGACGGCACTTTACAATAACAACAATGATGACAGATCCATTTCTAGACTTTTGTATATCTGCTGCACTTTTTTGTACCATGGCTATACTATTTTGTATTCCCACCAGCAGTAGGTAAGCGTCCAATTTCCCCACATCCTCTCCAACATTTACTAGTATTTAATTAATTAACTAATAATCTTAGCTATCCTAGTCAAAACCCAAACCGACTGCCACTGAGTCACTTCTGACTTACAGGAATCCTACAGAGATTCCCCAGACTGGAAATATTTAGGGGAGCAGACAGCCTCATCTTTTTCCTGCAGAGCAACCGGTAGGTTTCGAACCACCAATCTTGTGGTTAGGAGCACAATGCTTAACCCACAGTGCCACCAGGGCTCCTTTTGGATGATCCGAATGGGAGTGAAATGATATCTCATTATGGTTTTGATGGCTAACACATGACAATTCTTTTAAATTAATTTTTAATATTTACATTAATTCAGTAACAGTGATGACATCAATCCTTTGGACAGTGCCTTAAAGTTTATTTCACTGCTCACTGTTTTTCATTTGTTAATTTTGTTTTTGTATCATGCCATTCTTATTTATGAGATCTTTATTTCTAGTTATTTCTTGCTTAACCTGAGAACTTTGAGTAATTTCAACATAGGTGTGTGGGTGGTATACTTCCTGAGACTTTATATATCATTATCATTTGTTGTGGCTTTGCCAGTTGTAAAATGAAAATAATTCATAATTTTCCACTTTCAAAATGTATCTAGCAACCCAAAGTAATCAACTGAACAATTACTATCATAAATAATAGTAAGACTCTTACTATTTTTTTATTTTTTATGTTAGCTGCTGCTGAGTTGGTTCTAACTTAAAGCAACCCTGTATAGGATTTCTGAAGAGTAACTGTGGGTTTGAACCACTGACCTTTCAGTCAGCAGTCCAGTGTTTATCCTACAGTGCCTCATCAGGATCCCATTTTATAAGGTAGTTGGGTGTCAAATTAATACAGAAATTAATAGCCTTCAAATATATAAAAGAATAGTTAAAAACTGCACTAAAAATTCCATTTATAATAGCAACAAAAAGAATAAAAATGAAAACATTTAAATATGCAAGATTTTTTTTAAGATGACTATTTTTGAGGAACACAAGGAAAGCAAAAATATATAATATTGTATAGAAAGATTCAATTTCATAAAGATCCAACGGACAACTTTGTGATATTACATAGGAATAGTATATTTAACATGATGCCAATAAAAATACCAGAGGATTTTGAGGTGAGGGTGTGAATAGCTACAGTGATTATACAATTTACATAAGATAATTAATAAAAAAGTCAGCAAGATTCTTAAAAATTAATGAGGGAGAGACTAGCCCTATCAGTTTTAAAAATAAAACAAAATGTATACTATCCCCTGGGAAGGCAGAACAACAGAAAGGCTAGAAGTAGCCCCCCCAAACATACAGGAATTAAATATGAAGATTGCTAGCTACTATTTTGGCGGAGCTCATTCTTGTCTGTCACCATTTTCGCCTTTTGGTTACTGTTGTTACGTGCTGTCGAGTAGGTGCCTTATAGTGACCTTATTATGTATAACAGAACGAAACACTGCCCAATCCAGGACCCTCCTTACAATTATAGGCTTGAGCCCAATGCTGCTGCCACTGTGCCAATTCATCTAGTTGGAAGTCTCCCTCTTTTTTGTTGGCCCTCCACTTTTACCAAGCATGATACCTTTCTTCATGGGCTGGTCCCTCCTAATTACATGTCCAAAGTATGAGAGACGAAGTTTCACCATCTGGCTTCTCAGGAACATTCTGGCTGTACTTTTTCCAAAATAGATTTGTTTGTTCTTGTAGCAGTCTGTGGCTAAATACACTGCTCCCAACACCGTAACTCAAATGCATCAATTCTTCTACAGTCTTCCTTATTCAGTGTCCAACTTTCCCATACATATGAAGCTACTGAAAATACCATGGCTTGGGTCAGGCACCTTAGTCCTCAAACTTGACACCTTTGCTCTGGAACACTTTAAAGAGGTCTTGTGCAGCAAATTTCCCTAATGCAATATGTCATTTGATTTCTTGACTGCTGCTTCCATGAGTATTGATAGTGAAATGAAGTCTTTGACAATTTCAATCTTTTCTCCCATTTATCATGATGTCACTGACTGGCCCAGTGGTGACAATTTTTGTTTTCTTTACACTGAGGTGCTGTGGTCTTGTATCATCTGCATGTCACAGGTTGTTAATGAGTCTTCTTCCAATTCTGATGCCACATTCTTCTTCATATAATCCAGCTTCTCAGTTTATTTGCTCAGTGCACATTGAATAAGTATGGTAAAAGAATACAACCCTGGTGCCCATCTTTCCTGATTTTAAACTACTCAGTGCCCCCTTGTTCTGTTTGAATGATCTCCTCTTGGTCTGTGTAGATGTTCCTCATGAGTACAACTAAGTATTCTAATGTATTTATTCTCCACATTGTTGTCTATCACTTGTCATGATTCACACAGTCGAAAGTCTCTGCATAGTCAATAAAGCACAGGTAAATATCTTCCTGGTAGTCTCCGTTTTCAGACAAATGAGTGGTGGATTCTAAATCTTTTAGTCTTCATAATATACAAATGTAAGACAAAAAGTATTGCTACTGGGGTCACAGTACATACATGCATGTGCTTATTCCAAACAAGACATGTTGAAACATGGCTCTGTGATCAGTAGATGGCTGCATACAAGTTCTCTCAGTAACACACTTTCTTAGTCGAGTTAAGGTGCCTTCCAATAAAACATCTAATGGAAACAGAGGCTTCCACGGGGACCTTCTCAAAGCAGAGAAGTCAGTTCAGAAGGCTGTGGTGACTGTTTCAGAGATGCTAAAGGGTAATCCTGATTGATTTTCTCAAAGGACACAGGACGATCACAAGGCCTTATTAGGAAGAAGTTTTATGAAAATTGAAAATTGCATTGGTAAGAAAAAAGTCAAGAAATTTGTCCTGAGGAATTTTTTTCCCCCCATCACAATGCACCTGCTCAATTCAAAGGTAACAAGGGTTGTCCTATGAGAATTTCATTGGGAAACTTGACCCCATCTACCTACACTCTGATCTTGTCCCATTAGACTCCCTTTGGTGCCCCAAACTCAATAAACATTTCAAAGGAACACAATCTGAGTCCATTGTGGATGCCAAGACTGCTATTCTGACAGGGTGTGACCTGAACAACACAGAATTCATCAAGGATGAAGATGTGTATAAACCTAGATGGAGGATACGATGAGAAACAATAGCTTCACATTTTGATTATTTTTGCTCACTAAAGGCGTCTATGATTTTGCAGCAATGCTTTTGACTTACCCTCTTATGTACGAGGCAAGCACTGTTATCATTTCCATTTTACAGATGAAGTCCCTGAAGAAGTATAGGAAGCTATTTGGCGCTGGCCACACAGATAGTAATAGCTAGGAAAGAGAGTTGGTCCAGGAGTTGAACAAGGCATTCTGGTTTTAAAGAAAGTAAACATCTTAAATCAATGGGGAAAAGACAGATTGTTCCATAAAAGATGTTTGAATATCTGACTGGAGCAGATACCAAAAGGACCAAAGAAACTGCCAAGTGTGAAAATGGGGGAATGACTGCGTACGTAATCTCAGAGTGGAAAAGACTTTTTAATGATGTCTACAAACCCAGAAGCCATTAAAGAAAAGCCTGCTTTATGCAATTCCCAGGTTTCATTTGACCTGTAATCACTGAATCTTTTGAGTCTTCTTTTTTGGCATGGAAATTTTAATACATGATTTCTTTGGTCATGGTATCACCTCTAGCTTTTGCTCTTCCCTTCTGGAACTCTGAACACCCACATGCTCATTCTTCTGGATCTTTCTATTATGACCCAGCTCTTCACCGTCACCATATTCATTTGTTTATCTCTTTTCTGAGTTTCTGGACCTTTCATTAAGTTTATGTTGAATGTGCCAGTTCAGTTTTCTGGAAGATGCTCTCTGTTTTACATTGTCTTCAAATCTAACTGTCATGGCTGCTGTCTTTGTGGATGCAATGTCTTTCAGAATCTCTCATTTGAAGATCTGTCTAACGCCTCCTGCTTTTTGCAGACCATCTGCACTTACGTGGATCCCCTTCCTTTTGAATCTACTGATTTTTTTTTGTTTGTTCATCCTTCTGAACTGCTGCTGCTGCTACTGCTGTGGGCTGTCTAGTCGGTTCTGACACACAGTGACTTTCTACAGGGTTTCTGGGGCTGTAAATCTTTATGAGAGCAGAAAGCCATATCTTTCTCCTGTGGAGCGGCTGGTGGATCCGAACTGCTGACCTTATGGTTAGCATCCCGACACATAACCCACTACACTACCAGAGCTCTTTTCCTTCTGAACAGGGATGTAGATTTGTGCAATATTGTGAGCCTGGAATTCTTTAAGAAACTGTTTAGGTCTCTGTCAATCTTAAGGAGCTCTGGGAGCAAAGTGGTTATGAGTCAGGATGCTAACTTCAAGGTCAGCAGTTCAAAACTACCAGCTGTTCCACAAGATGAAACTTTCTGCTCCTGTAAAGATTGATAGCCTTGAAACCCTATGCTGGGTCACTATGAGTCAGAACTGACTCCATGGTACACCACCAGCAATCTTAAGACAGTCATACTATTGTACTAAATCATAAGTAATTCCCTGTACAATCCAAGACGCCTTGGTGTGGCACTGTAGGTTAATGCGCTAGACTGCAAAGTCAGTTTGAACCACAAGGTCAGTGGTTCAAGCTCACCAGCTGCTCCTTGGAAACCCTCTACAGGGTTGCTATGGGTTGGAACTGACTCAACAGCATTTAACAACAACAATAATACAACACCATATTTTATCTGGTAGAGCAGTGGTTACGAGTCAGGCTGCCAACCTTAAAGTCAACAGTTTGAAACTACCAGCAGTTCCACAGACGTTAAGATGAGGTGTTCTGCTCCCGTAAAGATTTACAGCCTCAGAAACCCTGACAGGGTCACTATGAGTTGGAACTGACTCCACAGTATATAACAACAAGGGAAAAAAAGACATTCAATTGGAGACAATATTCTTCCATAGAGGAAGGGAAATGAATTTAAAGAATAAATGTATCAAGATGTTGGTACAAATACATTTCAGCATGGAAAGGGGAAGAGAAAGAAGGAAGGGAGGAAGGAAGGAAGACAACACTGAGTGATTATTCTACGTCAAGAACTATTTGGGGCATTTTTACTTGATTACCTAATTTAACAGTCTTAATCATCTAATGACATAATCATGGTTAGCTTTAATTCTTGCAGTTCATGGAGGGTAAACCATTTATTTGTCCAAGTTCCTGTGGTTAGAGTTCTTATGGCTTGAGCTGGAAACCCATCCAAAGTTGGCCTCATTCCCAAAACCCACATTCCTTCCTACACTATGTTCACAGGGAATAATTGCTACTGTTTTCTGAGCATTTGAAGAGCCGAGTATGTTGTTCCACCTCTGTGTTATAATTTGAAGCTTCCAAGGAAGAACTCTGGTGGTGCCAAGGGTTATGTGTTGGACTGATAGCTAAAAGGTCAGTGGTTCCAACTCATCAGCTGCTCCATGAGAGAAAGATGAGAAAGTCTACTTCATGCAGAGTTACACAGCCTTGGAAACCCTGGCAGAGCATTTCCACTCTGTTCTATAGGGTCCCTAGGAGTTGGAATCAACTCAATGACAGTGGATCCAAGGAAGACGTTTTGCCCCAAAATTGCCTGGATTTCCATTTTTAATGATTCATTCTCTGTGCGTTAACGCTGCTTAACTTCCTCTGTCATAGCTTTTTTTTTTTTTTTTTTAAAGATGTAACATCGTATTGTTGTTGTTAAGTGCCATCGAGTCGGTTCCGACCCATAGCGACCCTGTATAAGGTTTCTGAGGAGCAGCTGGGGAACTTGAACCACCAACCTTGCAGTTCAAACCAACTTTGCAGTCCAGTCATTAACCCACAGGACCACATAGTGGACCAATAAACAGCATCTGTATAAATGGAGAAAAGATTGATGTTGTCAGACTTCATTTTGTTCGGATCAACCGTTAACACTCATGGAAGCAGCAGTCAAGAAATCAAACGACGTATTGCATTAGGCAAATCTGCTGCATAAGACCTCTTTAAAACGTTCAAGAGCAAAGATGTCAGCTTGAGGACTAAGTTGCACCTGACCTAGGCCATGGTATTTTCAATAACCTCATACGCATGCCAAAGTTGGACAGTGAGTAAGGAAGACCGTAGAAGAATTGTGCATTTGAGTTACGGTGTTGGAGAACATTAAAGGTACCATGGATTGCCAAAAGAACAAAGCAATCTGTGTTATAAGAAGTACAAATAACTGCTCCTCAGAAACCCTACCCAGGGTCGCTATGAGTTGGAACTGACTCGAAAGCTCTCACCAACAACTGCTACTAGTTATTACTCACAATGGGGTTTCTACTGCCTGCCAGGCACCAGACTTGGCAGGCACTTTTGTGATTCATCTCCATGCTGCATATAAGAAGACTCTGAGAAATGAAGTCACTTTCTCAGAGTCTGCAGCAGGTATAACTGCGGTGTGCCTAATGTCAAAGCCTTCTAGAGGTCGTTACCTAAGTGTTCTGGTTGCAAGAGTTCCCAGTAATTCACCCAGGCGGTCTGGAGAAGTCCATAGACCCCTCTTCTGAATAGTGTTCCAACTGCACACACACATACAATTGCAAAGGAAATGAATCATACTGAAATTCAATGAGCAAAATCCTTTTTAATAACCCAATTTGTGAACTGGCAATATACATCCTTCTCATTATCACATTAAATAATAAAACCCAGCAGTGGGTCTAGTAACTGTTAGGGTTTTGAAGTAGTAAAAGGCATCAATGACATCAGAGATATGGGGGGTGGGGGTGGGGATGCTTCAAAAAGTTTGTGGAAAAATGAAATTAAGAGCAATAGAGTTTTCCCATGAACATTTTGAAGCCCCCTCAAACCTCCAACACCTGTAAAGTGGTATGGAAACATCTGGATTTCTGTTGATGACAAAGTCACAGGTGTTAATACAACTGTGGTTGGGTGTGTGTGTTCATAATGGAAGGAAATGCAAACCTTCAGTTAGAGGCAAGTGAAAATACAAGTGTTCCATTTTTCCCTCCTGTGTTCACACACCCTAGGGGCAAGCCTAAGCTCCCAGAAGCAGTGGGATCAGGGAATGGGATGTGGTGGGGGGCAGGAAGGCAGGGCCTCCCCCAGAGCATTCAGGAGTCCTCCTTTCTGGAGGGCTCCCTAATTAAGATGATGCTTCAATTTCTCAAGCTGGCTCTCCATCTGTAGCTTATTTTCACACATCCTGTCTCTCTCTCTGGACAGTTCAATTCCTTTTTTTAAAAAACACACACACACACACACAAAATAACAACAACAAAAAAAACACCCCCAGAGAAGATTGGGGAGTTTCTAATCTCTCATATCAGACTTTTTATATGACCTCAGGAGGGCAGCCCCTAAGCCTGGTTCCCCCAAGTAGGGGGAGGCCCCAGATGAAAGTGAGATGTGGAGGTCCCAGCAGGGGTGAAGACTCAGGGGCAGAGCTGGCCAGGAAGCGAGGATGCAGTCTATCTCAAGTAAGAGGGCCTGAATGGGGGGCAAGAGCAGTAACATGTCTGGGCCTCCGTTTCCTCATCCATAAAATGGAAGGAAGGAGTCTCTGTAGTAGGGACAGTATGGAGTGGGGAGCACCAAACAAGAAGGCTTGAGTACAGCCCCAACCCAACCACCAGATATCCTCAAAGGTCAACCCTTACAAGATACAGTCCAGGAAAGAAAAAAAAAACAACCAAGGGACACCAAGAAGCAGGAGAGCTTTCTGGCTGTTTAGTAAGGGCCCAATGCACAAAACGGGAGTCCTGGTATGGCGCTGTAGGATAAGCCCTGGACTGCAAGATTGATTTGAACTGCACACAGTTTAGACTCACCAGCCGCTCCTCAGAAACCCTATACTGGGTCCCTGTGAGTTGTAACAAACTTGATGGCGCTTAACAATGCACAAAATGAGCCCTGGTGGCGCTGTGGGTTAAGCATTTGGGCTTTTAACTGAAAAGGTGGACAGTTCAAACCCAGTAACTGCTCCTGGGGAGAAAGATGAGGTCATCTGCTTCTGTACAGAATGACAACCTCGGAAACACCGTGGGTCAGTACTATTCCGTCCTACAGGGTCACTCTGAATCCGGATCAACTTCTAGGGTATGGTGACACACAAATGCCTCAGTCTCTAGCCTCCAGCCTCCTGCACTGTGCATTCCAGAGAGGGGCTGGGTCAGAGTTGCGACAGGACCCAGGGTAGGGTGGGGGGTTGTCTCCACCTACTGCCAGTTCTACTTCTATTCCATTATTTGGAACTGACTGAGCATCACCACCAATACCAATTTGTAGAGAGCCCCTCCTCTCTCAGCTTCAGCTGGCCCGTCCAGACCCAGCATGGACAAGGGAGTTACCTCCCTGGTCACACCAGCACTGGTCAAGCTGGTCAGCAGCAGGACACAAGAGCCCCTTGGACTGTCACTGATGTGGAAACCATTCCACTTCTGGTCTAATCACAGTGTTAAAGGAGGCAGGGGTGGGGGTGTGAGGAGATAAGCCAGGTGCAGATAAGCCAGACCCCACAGAAGCACACAGTTAAGTAGCCACATACCCCCCATCAGACACACACAACACCTGTTTCCCTGGATCTGCCCTCAGTTCATGGCAGTAAAGGGGATGAAAACAGAGACGGCAAAGACAAGAGGGAGAAAGAGAGAAAGGACCACATAGAAGTGGACAAAGGAGGGAATACAGGCAAGGCACCCAGGACAAGTCTCCTGAAGGAAGAAGGGCAGGCAGGGGGTGAGCAGAAATACCTTGACACCACGGCAGATAAAAGGAGTTCAAAAACAAAAACAAAAAAAAGTCAAAATGCATGCCAGCAGCCCCAATGTTTCCTGTTTTTCTAGCAAATCACCAATGATTTCCAAGAAAAGCACACGGTGTTGTGCTGGGCCCTAGGCACAGCCGCAGAATTTGCACATCTGGCCTGTGCTTTGAGAGCATTAGGCAGTGTCGGGGCACAGGAAGTAACAGAGCAGCCCCACAACTACAGCTCATAGGGCAGGGACCCTGGAGCTCACAGCCCAAGGGGTATGTCAGGAGCACAGAGCGGGACCAGCCACAGCCATCTCTGGGGTGCTTGCGCGTCGCCTTTTAAGATGAGCTTCCTACTGTATTAATGTTATTGTTAAATACCTCGAGTCAGTTCCAACTCACAGAGAGTTTTCGAGTAGCGGCTGGTGAGACTGAACCACCAACCCTGAGGTCTAGTGCTTATCCTACAATGTCACACCAGGACTCCTGTATAAATGTAGGTGTCAGCATACTCACCACCACCCAGCTGTCAGTTTGTTGTACTATGGTGGCTTGTGTGTTGTTGTGTGCCTAGAAGCGATGCTACCGGTATTTCAAATACCAGCAGGTCCACCCATGGTGGACATTTTTCAAACTTTCAGACTTGGAATAAGAAGAAAGTGCCGGCAATCTACTCAAAATTACTCAATGAAAATGCTATGGATCACAACAGACTACCAGCTGCTGTGGTGCTGGAAGATGAGTCCTCCAGATAGGAAGACACTCAAAACACACAGCGGCCACAACACTGGATTGGAGCAGATGTACAATCCTGAAGGTGGCGCCGGATCAGGCAACCTTTCGTTCTGTTGTGTGTGGGGTCGCCATGAGTCAGAACTGACTTGGTGGCGAGTACCAACAACAACAGTGTGTGTCAGTAGGACAGGGGAAAACAGAAACATCTCTCTGTGTCAGAGGACACTTTGGTGGTATTCATGTGTGTGTATGGGCTTTCCCACAGCCATCTGAACTCTCTGAGAGTTTCCAGTCAGGAGGGGTGGGAGCTCCAGAGAGGCCCAATAAGGTGGGGTGGGTTTCCTCAGAGACTGGGAGATGCTAGCTCAGGCCAGAGAGTTCTAGTCCTCATCCAGTTTATATCCTCTTGTTACACAGGGTCTCTTTCAAAAGCCCCTAAGGGATGGGTAGACCCAAGACCTCAGCCACCTCCTCCTTTCACAACCTCCCCAGGAAACCACACCCACCCCTGTGTGACCCCAGCCAGAAATACATAGCTGGTCCCTGAGAGCCCCTCCCTGCCCTCTGCCTCCTTTTTCCCTCCTTGGCCCACTACCTCCTCAGCAATTTCTCTTCCAATTCCTGAGCTCTCTCCCACATCCTGAGGCCCTAAAACCTTAGAGAAGGATCCAGCTGGACAGAAAAGTGGGCACTCTCATTTTACCTGTCCAGGCTGGGCCATTTACACCAGAGCACACCTGGCCTATAAAGCCCTCCTAGTTGGCACTGTGGGTTAATGCGCTAGACTGTAGAGTCGGTTTGAATCACAAGGTCGGTGGTTCAAGCTGACCAGCCGCTCCTTGGAAACCCTATACACAGTCACTATGAGTCGGAACCGACTCGATGGCACTTCACAACAACAGCAATCCTACCATCACACACACACAAGGTAGGGCCAGGAGGTGGGCTGGAAGGAAGAAAGACAGATTTTGTTTCTTCCTTGAGCCCAACCCTTGGGACTCTCTCCTATCTGGTAATCCTGGGTCCAGGAGGCTTGTCACAGCAGTGCCCAAGTGATGATATAAAAGGACCAAGACTTGAGCTCTGAGCTGAGGGGCCAGGGAGAAAGGGTCTACAGCTATTCCTTGATAAGCTGTCCCATAATTTCCCACTCTGAGGCTAACAGATTGGTGTCTAATACATTTATAACCCACAAATAAGCTTGAGAAAAGGGAAGGTTCACATGGGAGTTTCCTCGGCAGGAACGGTGTTGTACCTGGGAGTGCAGGCAGCCACGCTATGGGGAAGCCCAATGGGCCTGATAATTCATGCTTACTGAGTTAACCTGGTGGGTTTCTAGCTTCTGACTCAGCCTTCTCACCCCCCTTTGAAGGGAGAACTGTGTCTCTCCAGCTGCAGTGACATTCACTTTCAAGCTCAGCTTGGCTTCCCACCCTCTCAGGAAGCAGACCCGGGATCTGGGAGCATTTGCTAAAAACTAGTAGTAGCGTAGTGGTTACAAATCGGGCTGCGAACCGCAAGGTCAGCAGTTCGAAACTACCAGCTGTTCTGCGGGAGAAAGATGAGGCTTTCTGCTCCCGTAAAGATTTACAGCCTCGGAAACCCTGTACAGGGTCGCTATGAGTCGGAACCGACTCCACGGCACATAACAACAACAACAACAACAGTCAGAGGGGTCAGGCAGGTGATTGCAGACTGGCACCAGGGAATTCTTCCTTATCAAACCACCAGGCCTTCCCCCCAGCCCAGACATACACGTACCCCACAAAGAATGGAAAACTGGAGCCAGATTCGTGTTCTTCTATCTGGCTACGCAGATCTAAGTCACTTCTGAAGTGCTCCTCACTCATGAAAAAGACACGTCATCATCGCAGAGCCCAGGACAACAGAATCTGCATTGGCAGCAGACAGCAAAGCAAGCAGTAGCTGCCTTGTTTACTAGAAGACTAACATTTGGAGCGCTGAGTCATGTTGTTAGAAAAGTAACTATGATGTGAGGTTGCCATGAGGTGAGGAAGCCCAAGCCACATGGGGTGGCCCTTGTAGGCATTTCAGTTAACAAAAAAAGTCCCCAACTGAGGTCCTAGACATCATTGACCAAAATCAAGCCATCCCCACTGTGCCTTGCTTAAATTCACTAGGTTTGGGGTCGTTTGTTACAGGGCCATAGTATCTAGAACATACACATCTGCTCTAACCCCATGCCCTGACAGAGACCAGGTCACATGACTGGAAATTACTAGACCATGTGCTCAGTAGAGCCCAGATGGAACCACTGGAGGAAAAGCTACTCAGAGATGGGTGCTAGCTACCAAGCAGTGAAGACAATCACAATTCAGAGATGGAAGAGCCCTTAGAGGTTGCTGATCTAAATGCAGTTACTCAGAAAAAAAAAAACAAAATAAACAGAAATGAAAAATAAAAACAAACTTTCTTATCAAGTAAATATGACCCACAAGACATTTTGCTAGATGCTGAGGTAGATACAAAGACGACTCGTGCACACGATCGTCTCAGATACTGAGCTGAGCTGCTGCTAGCACAGAAGTCACTGCATTCTAAGGACTAGAGTAATCCCAGCAACAAGCTGGGCACATTTCTCCCTCAGGACCGCTACACTTCCTGTTTCCGCCGCCTGGAATGCTCTTCCTCCAACGCTCTTCTTGGCTCACTCCCTCACCTCCTTTCTGTCTCATGTTATGTGCTCAACAAGGACTCCTACAACCTCCACCTATGTTGTTGTTGCTGTCATGGTTGTTGTTAGGTACCACTGAGCTGGTACTGACTCAGAAACAATCTTATTATGCACAAGAGAACAAGACACTGCCCAATCCTGAACCAATCTCACAACTGTTGCTATGTCTCAGCCCACTGCTGCTGTCACTGTGCCAACCCATCTCATTGGGGGTCTTCCATTTCTGTGCTGACCCTCTACTTCACAAAGCATACTGTCCTTCTCCCGGGACTGGTCTCTCCTGATAATATGTCCAAAGTATGAGGGATGAAATCTGGCCATCCTGGCTTCCAAGGAGCATTCTGGTTACATTTCTTCCAACACAGATCTATTTGTTCTTCTGGCAGTCTATGGTACTCTCAATATTCTCCTCCAATACCATAACTCAAATGCATCAACTCGTCCATGGCTCTCCCTAGTCACTGTCCAACCTTCACATGCATATGAGGCCCCCCAAACACCATGGCTTGGGTCAGGCTCACCTGAAAGGAGCGCTGGTAGTATAACGGTGGATTATAAACTGGGCTGCTAACCACAGGGTCAGTAGTATGAATC
This sequence comes from Chrysochloris asiatica, assembly GCF_000296735.1. Taxonomy (NCBI): domain Eukaryota; kingdom Metazoa; phylum Chordata; class Mammalia; order Afrosoricida; family Chrysochloridae; genus Chrysochloris; species Chrysochloris asiatica. Next base: position 10,855,493 of record NW_006408572.1, read on the forward strand.
TACCAGTCTCTCTTTGGGAGAAAGAGCAGACTTTCTGCTTCCATAAAGACTTACAGCTTCAGAAACCTTGCACAGGGTTGCTATGAGTCAGAACTGACTCAGTGACACTTAACCACCACCACCACCACCACCACCACCCTGCCCCACCTATGGCATCTCTGTTGTATTTTCCTCTATACATCTCTTATCACCCATGGACACACTATATATTATTTACTAAGCATACTGTCTTGTTTTTCATCCTAGTCTCATTAGAATGTAAGCGCTATGAGGGCTTAGAAAAGTACCTGGAACATATCTGCTGAATGAAAGAGGAAACAAAGGAAAGAATTAAATCAATAAAACAAAAGTTGAAAGGAGTTCAAAGGAGAACCACATAGGTTCACACATACCTAGCTTGATTGGATGAGGCTTTTCTCACATGTATGATTTCTTGAAAGTGGGATTGATGATCTGTTCTGTAAACCTTCACGCAATTCACAATACATTTTTTTTTTTTGAAATGCACAAAGCATGCACGCACACACACACACACAAGATAATAGGTTTTTTTAAAATAAACCTTTTGAAGCTCCCATGTATATATAGAAGGTCTATTGTTTGAGGGCTTTTACTAGGCATTCAGGGGTCCAGAAATCTCAAGGAGCTCATGATCGAAGGGGAAGATAGTCCCTGAGCAGTCAGCATGCACGATGGTAGGAAAAATAAGAAAATTAAGAAACTACAGCCAAGTAGAAAGCTAGACAAAAGACTTAAAAGAAACATTCCATCGAAGATGATATCGAAGGTCAATAAACACATGAAAAGATGCCCAATTCCATTCACCATAAGGGAAATGCAGGGAGTTCTGGTGTGGCGCCATGGGATCTCAAGGCTGGTTTGAATCACAAGGGCAGCAATTCAAACTCACCAACTGCTCCTCAGAGACTCTGTATCGTCGCATCGCTATGAGGCTATGAGTCGGAACAGACTCAAAAGACACTTTAACAACAACAATAAGGGAAAAGCGAATTGAAACCACAGTGAAATATCACTACACACCCACCACAGTGGCTAAAATGAAAAAGCTGAAAAACACTCAGAGTGTGTGAGAACATCACAACTGCTGGTCAGTGTGTAAACTGGGACCGCCATTTTTCCAATGGAAAACCCAAACCAATTTGGCCATACCTACTTCTGCTCCTGTAAGGATTTACAGTCTCAGAAAGCCCATACAGGGTGGCTAGGAGTTGGAACTGACTTGACAACACACAGAAGAAGCACCGTAACTAAGGGATCCCTGGGTGGTGCCAACGGTTAATGTGTTAGGCTGTAACTGAAAGGCAGCAGATTCAAATCTACCCTAAACACCTTGGAAGAAAGACCCGGAAACCTCTACGGAGCGCAGCTGTACTCTGACACACGTGGAATCGCCATGAGTCCAAACGGACTCAACAGCAACTGGTTGTTATATTTGAACCATGCATGGCACAAAATTCCACTCAGCTGACATGTTCATCAAAGAGCACAGCCCAGCGTGTCCAGAGCAGTATTATCCATAGTCGTCTTCAAGCTAGAAACTAATCAATGTGCTGGGTTACCCAGAGGATGTTAATGTAGGACAGGTACAACAAGAACATGCGGGGGTACATCAATCAGCAACACTTCTCTAAGAGAGTAACTCCAGAGATAACACTTCAGGAGGGAGGACATGACCTGAAGATTCAGGGCTGCTGGTGGGAAAGTGGAAAGAAGGCAAATAGCATGTAGATAGCATGCTTCCTCCAAGGAGCTCTGGTAGCGTAGTGGTTACAAATTGGGCTGCGAACCTCAAGGTCAGCAGTTCGTAACTACCAGCGGTTCCGTAGGAAAAAGATGAAGCTTTCTGCTCCTGTAAAGATTTACAGCCTTGGAAACCCTGTACAGGGTCGCTATGAGTCAGAACCGACTCCACAGCATACTACCACCAGCATGCTTCCTCTAGAACTGTTCAGTTATACTACACTAGTGGTCACTGAGTGGATCTGGATGCACGGTGACCCATGTACGGAGCTCCGTGCTCCATATGGACTTCAGTGGCTGATTTTTAGGGAAGTAGATTGTTCTTGTTACGTGCCATAGAGTTGGTTCCGACTCACAGTGACCCTCTATAGGGTTTCCTAAGAGCGGCTGATGAGCATGAATTGCCAACCTTGCAGTTCAAACCAACTTTGCAGTCCACTGCATTAACCCACAGTGCCACACCAGGACTCCTGGAAGTAGATTGTTGTTGTTAAGTGCTGTCAAGTTGGTTCCGACCCATAGCGACCCTGTACAGGGTTTTCGAGGCTGTAAATCTTTATGGGAACAGAAAGCCTCATCTTTCTACCACGGAGCAGCTGGTAGTTTTGAATGGTGACCTTAAGGTTCGCAGCCTGATTCGTAACCACTACACTACCAGAGCTCCTTGGAAGGAAGTAGATTACCAGGTCTAGGTAGAACTCAAACTGCCAACTTCTTCTGAGTGCATTCTTCTTCTGAGTGCATTAGCCATTTGCATAGCTCAGGGGCTGCAAGTTCAGTCCCACTAGAGGATGAAGTATGAATGACGACACGCTGAAGATAAGACTACAGGAGCTGGGGGTGGGGGGCAGATTGGTAAAGTTCAGGGTTTACTCAAGAGCCATGTGGAACCATCTCTGAATTTTAAGCTGGTGAGTAACACACCTGTCTTGGAGTTTAGATTGTTGTTGTTAAGTGCCATAGAGTTGGTTCCCTGTATAGGGTTTCCTACATAGTGACCCTGTATAGGGTTTCCAAGGAGCAGCTGGTGATCTTGAACTGCCAACCTTGCAGTTCAAACAGCTTTGCAGTCTGGCGCATTAACCTACAGAGCCACACCAGGACTCCGGGGTTTAGACTATGACAACTTAAAAAGCATGGGAGATAGATTAAGAGAGAAGGGTGCAACAGAGAGGAATCTGGTGGTGCAGTGGCTAAAGCACTCAGCTGCTAACTGTGGGGTTGTGAGTTTGAGCCCACCAGCTGCTCCACAGGAGAAAGATGGAGTAGTGTGCTTCCGTAAAGATTTACAGTCTTAGAAACCCACGGGGGCAGTTCTACTCTATCTTATAGAGTTGCTGCGAGTAGGAATCAATTCATTGGCAGTGAATATGGTTTTTTGGGTTTTGAAGTCACGTAGGTTGGTTTTTTGGGGTTTTGAAGTCACGTAGGTTGCCTGGCTTCTTACAATGAGTTTAGGGTTGTCAGATAAGGATAAAGACATCTAGAGTCATAAAACTACTCAAGCTTGTGAAAGGGAAATTTTACTGATAATCTTTGATGAATCAGAAAAGAAAATATGTACAAGAGGAAGGAGAGAGAGACAGAGGCAGAAAGACTAGAGTCCTGGTGTGGCGATGCGGGTTAATGTGCTGGACTGCAAGGTCGGTTTGAAACGCAAGGCTGGCAGTTCTAGCTCACCAGCTGCTCCTCAGAAACGCTATGTAAGAGTACTATGAATCAAAACCGACTCAATGGCACTTAACAACAAATTTTTGGAAAAGAGACAAAAAGTCTAATCCTACAAACTATCATCTCTAAGTCTGATGCCCCCCTGGGAATGCTCTCTACCGAGCCACTGGGTGGTACAAACAGTTAATGTGTTCAGCGGCTAATCAAAAGGCTAGCAGTTCGAGTCCACCCTCTGGAAGAAAAGATCTGATGAGCTACTTCTGAAAACCCAGACACTGAAAACTCTATGGAGCACAGTTTTCTACTGACACACAAAATGGGGCTGCCATGAGTTGGCCTGAACTCGACAACAACTGTTTTATTTCTCTGTATTTCAATGTTCTCTACAGATTAGTAAGTGGCAGTTCGTGAATGCTTAGGAGAGGAATCAGGGACCACCAGGGGCTAGACTGGGTTCAATCATTAAACAGACCATAACTAAAAGGCCATAAAAATAGTATATCTGTGAGGTGAATGTAAAATATGAGTTGAGTGATAATAAAGATAGGCTGATTCACCACTACATCCTCCAAAGAATGTTGAAGACCTTTATTTCTAGAGACATTGCTCTTAAAATGCCCGATAACTTGCTTTTGGTCTTTTACAGAATGTCATTTTTTATTTACGCTTTTCAACAGTGCTTGGGAGACATGATTACTGCACAAAAGAAGGGCTGAAGAAACTTTATGTGGCAGTGATGAGCCTCTCCCACCCCAAAACTTAAACTAGTGAAGTCCTAATGTGGATGAGATACCAATTTGCCTTTCCATACCCGCTTTCTTTTCTTCTAGAGCAACAAGAAGTTTTAGAGAATTTATATTACATTTTCAGACTCTCCTATAGCTAAGTGCGGCCGTGTAATTACACCCTGGCCAGTGGAATATGAGAAGTCAATGAGTGCAATTTCTAAGTCATACTTTTGAAATGAAAAGACATGCCTTCCCCTTCCCTATTCCTTCTTCTTAATGGCTGGAATGCAGATGTGATGGCACTGGCTACTGCAGCCATCTTGGGCCATGAGCTGCAAGCCACATTTTGAAGAAGGGAGAGTAACAAGCTAGAAGGAGCCTGGGTTCATGATCTGTGGCTGTCATGTAAAGCCGGGATCACTTATGCTCAGACTGTTACTTGAGGGAGAAACAAATCAAGTTTGTTTGTTGTTGCTGTTAAGTGCCATGGAGTCGGTTCTGACCCATAGTGACCCTGTATATCATTTCTGAGGTACAGCTGGTGAGCTTGAACCACTGACCTTGCAGTTCAAACAGCTTTGCAGTCTGGTACATTAGCCCACAGCACCACATCATGACACCTTCAAGATTGTTTAAACTACTATTACTTTGGTTCCCTCTGATATGACAGGCAAATCAATATAATAAATAACCTTTTAGTTAATACTGAGCCATTTACATTTGCAAAATTATGTCTTTTGGTGTTGTTACTGCATTACTTTAGATTTAGCTGGCAGGAGATCTGATTTAAAAGGGTACATGATTTAGCCAAAATCTCCTTGGGAAAAATACCTCAACAACTTTGCAGTCCTCTCCAGAGAAGCAGCCTAAATTTTAAATAATAAATTCTGTGTCTGCCATGCATCCCTCAGTATTCTATCCCAGAATGAACAGCAGCAGAGATGGAATGTTTTAAAGAAGGTCAGAAATCCTTTGGGGCAAACTGGGTGGGTCAGTCAGTACTCAAACAATTATTCAAGATGAAAGGGTACTATTTAGTACATGTTGTTGTTGTTTAGTGCCGCAGAGTCAGTTCCTACTCACAGTGACCCTGCACATGGTTTCCAAAGAGCAGCTGGTGGGTTTGAACTGCCGACCTTGTGGTTAGCAGTACTCATCCTATAGTGCCAAGGAGCTCTGGTAGTGTAGTGGTTACGAATCAGGCTGCTAACCTCAGGGTCGTTAGTTCGAAACTACCAGCTGTTTCACGGGAGAAAGATGAGGCTTTCTACTCCTGTAAAGATTTACAGACTCAGAAACTCTGTACTAGTTCGATATGAGTCGGAACCGACTCCATGGCACATTACAACAACAACCTCCTATAGTGCCATGATTCTTTATTGGTTAGTAAGAAGATACTGTGAGAATAAATTATGGATAAAACTTTTTCTTCTTAACATACAACAGTTTAATAAAAAATTATGTTCCATGTCCAACTACAAAGCAGGTCTCAATAACACAGCCAATGGGACTAAATCCTCAGTCTTCCAAGGACTTGGATGGATGGAGAGAGGAGAGAATGGGTCTCCCTGACGGGGCTGAACTCTGGACCCAAAGTGGAATCACTACTATTCTCACATAATGATTGTGGTTCCAACTCATACCTTCAGCATTCTCTAGACGGAGCCTCAGTAAAGTCGAGTCATGACCTAAGAAGGGTCATTCTCAGCCAGCTACACACATCTCAGAGAAGGAACACTGGACATGATGACAACACTGTGCCTTGGGGTGGAGGGTGTAGTCCTGTGAATCCAATACAGAGTCCAGTACTGAGGGCTGACTTCCAACAAGGCCCTCAAGTCACCACCCTCTTGCTCTTCTAGAAGACTCAGGTACCAGTTATCTAGAGCTACTATAATAGAAATACCACAAGACGGTGACTTTCACAAACTGAAATATATTTTCTCATAGTTCAGTCCACATTCAGGGCACTGGTTCCAAGGGAAGGCTTTCTCTCTCTGTGGATCTAAAAGGTCCTTGTCTCCTGGGCTTGCCATCTCTCTTCCCCCATCTCAGCTTCTCGTACTTGTTTATTCTCTTTTATATCTCAAAAGAGATTATACTCAAAATAAGCCCAACACTGATCCTGCTTCATTAACATAACACCCAAATGAAATTACAACCAGGGGTATGTTGTTGTTGTCGTTAAGGGACGTTGAGTCACTTCCAACTCATAGGGACCCTGTATAGGGTTTCCGAGGAGTGGCTGGTGAATTTGAACCACCGACTTTGTGGCTGACGCCGACCCTGTAGTCTAGTGCATTATTCCACAGTGCCACATCAGGCCTCTAGTCACAGGTATAGAGGTTAGGATTTAAAACACATGTTTTGTGGGGACACGATTTAACTCATAGCAGGTATCTTCCAGAGCAATCTTTTACCTGACTCCCAAGCACCCCATATGCCTTGATTTCAGCCTCACAATTTCAGAAATGTGCTTTCTTGAAGCCCACACTGGGCTAGTTCTTGCCCAAACCCATCTCTCATTTCCCATTTCCTCCTCAACCCCATTTCTCAAGCCAACCCCATCTTCTTTTTGTTTGTCTTTTCCATCCGTTTCTTTACAGAACCATGACCTGATTTTTTTTTTTTTTTCTTGACCCATGTGTGTAGATGCAAGTCAGTGTGTGGCTGCTACAAAGACTTTGCACCTCTGCCCAGAAGCTGGGTGGTACATGCTTCATTAGAGATAGGATACACCACAGAACACATCCTCAGGTCTGCAACAGCCAGATGGGGAGACAAGCCCATCTTTGAGCTTTGCTTGTACCACCCAGGCACTAGAGGGGACCATGGAGTAGTCCTGTCCTCAAGGCAAGCAAGTCTGAAGCATTTCCCCAGGCTTTCTAGACACACAAACACTTATTCATGTGTTTGCTATAATCCCAGCTTGGTGAGCAGAGGCTGGAAGTGCAGCCTTAGCATCCTTCTCCCATTCCTTAGGTAAGTATGAAGAAGGTATCAGGTCTCATCTTGGCTGAATGCTGCACGGGGATGAAAGGAATCCTAGCTGCTACTCTCCTTCCAAAACACAACCCCTACTCCCAATAACAACAAAAGAACCTCATCCTGGCTTATGCTAGTCCACGCTCCCTATCTGATAGAAGGGAGTTTCTTTTTGCTCTAGACTAGCAGGGTCACATCAGTGGAAAATGCTTTGTATGCTACAAAGGACAATGCGAAAGTTAACTTTCTTTATCAGAAATACTTCATTTGCTCCTGGTTTCTAGTTTATATGCTTATAGCTTCTTTGTGCTCCTCCTAGGTTCAACTAGTCCCGACACCCCTTGAAGATCTTTGAAGAATCCCCTGAAATCCCCCAGCCAGTTCTTGCCCTTGTTGTTAAGTACCACACTGCAGCGACCCTGCAGAAGGTTTCTGAGGAGCGGCTGGTGCCCTACTCCCCCTGAAAACACAGCCCCTGGTTGCCCCACAGCCTGCTGGGTAGGCAGCACAGGAAGCTCCACTACCTTGTAAACATTATGTTGCAAACAGACACTTCCCCAGGCTTCTCTGCCATCAGACTGGGAGTGGCTTGTTTGGGGAAGGTTCCCCCAGGGCTTCCCCTGTAGTCAGATTTAAAGACCGGCTCCTCTTAATCTGACTCAATTGGAGGATGGGAAGAAGACCCCAAAGGAGAGAGATCTAAGCATCTGGAGTTGACCAGGGCTTCTCAGAGGCTCCTGGGGTCTGAAACATCTGTCTTGCCTCATACTTTTATGACAGGTATATGAAATCCCTTCAGATGTCCAAAGAAGACCCTTTCAGTAAGAAGCCAAGTGTGTTATAGCCTCTTGAGAGAGAGGATGACCAGACCCCACAAAGATTTCAGATAGTAAGTAGCCCAGCCTGCCAGATTGTCAGACCGAGTACTCTGCCATCCATGGCGGAGGTCCAGACCTCCTCTGAGCTAGCTGTTTATCAGATAATCATTCATTCAGCAAACATTTATTGAACGCATCAACTGCCAGGCTCCTGTTGAACAAATGGTTGGGAATATTCCCCGTCAGGAGAAGATGAGAGCGGCAAGAACACACGGTAGGTCTCGGGGAAACTGACACAGGCTAGAAGAGAAGGTGAGAATTCATGGAGAATGTAGTAGGACTTGACTTAGAAATCTGGACAAAAGACCAAATTTTCATAACAAGAATCTCCTAGTGAAGTGGGGAAGAGACTGTGGTCCATAAGGCCTACTGGCAAGCATTTAGTAACGAAAACAGACTCGAGTGGTAGAGGAAGTCAATGAGTCAAGAACCATGGGGAAAGGAAGCAGCATCATGGGGAAAGGAAGACGGAGGACTTGGAGAGGACTCCAAGGTTTCCAGACTGGGAGTCTGGTGTCACCAGAGATAGAAATGGGGAAGTCAGTAGAGGAAGCCTGCTCTGTGGTGCAAGAGTTAGGTTGTGGACACGTGTTTAAGTTGCAATTGGGCATGCAAGTGAAAACAAGCAGTATTTAATCAGTGGTAAGGTTGTGAGTGAGTGAGATGAACACATCTGGGGATGGCAAGAAGAGGAGTTAGCAGAGGAATGACAGGAGGTGTCGATGGTAGGAGAACCAGAAGAGATTATCATAGAAACCAACAAAAGAAAATACCAACCAAGTGCGAATGGTGGATATCAAATGCTATAGCAACGTCAAAGAAAAATGAAGGTTGCAAAGAAGCCATTAGAATCTGCCATTGCAAAGCCACCTCAGAGGAAACCATCCAAGAAAGGGACATGAGCTCGAGGGCAGGATGGTCACCACTGTGCTCCTAGTCATTGGGAATCCCACTTTGAGGCAGGCATCCTGGAGAAAAGAGCAGGTTCCCCTCTCTGCACAGCCCATTGGAGCAGTTCCTACAAGTCCACACTCAGAGCACAGGCTTTGAAAATTAATTGGAAGTCAAGGTATTTAAGTCCATTTGCTCCAGGAGGAAGCAGGCCTAGACAGGAGGAGATAATTGGAGGAGAGTTAGGACTGAGAACACATCTCCCATACTCATCCTGTACCTGCATACCACACCACAGAACTGTGCCCTCTTAAGCACAGTGACAGCCCAAGGCAAGCTCTGAGCTTTCAGCTCTCTCAAAATGAAACTCTCAAGATGTCAGGAGAGAATCAAATGCAAAATTCAATGGGCCCTGTGAACATGGGCTTGAAAAAGCCCAAGAACAAGAGGCCACAAATTACCAGAGATCTTATATGGGACATCCAGATAGGAAGATAGCTCTGAAGTGGGGTTCAACTAGTTTATTTCAAGAGATGCCAGGAAGAGCCAAGAACAAGTCCTTGCCTCAACCCAGGATGTAGGCAAGGATCCCCAAGTCACAGGGGATCTCTCACTATGGAAGGCTGTGGTCTTCTAACCTCCAAGATGCTCCTCTCTGGGGCAATGAGCTGTTGAAGCAGGACTGTGATCTCTGTGTGTGAACTGCCCAGTTTGGGACTTTGTTTATTTGTAATTTAATGAGTATCCTCAGAACAACCAACCAGACTCTTAGGAAGGGAGCTTCAGACAATCTCAGTCTCCATTCTCATAGCTATCATTCCTACATCGGTGGTGTATTTTCCTTGAATAAGTCCCCACTGGAGATCTCAGTACCACAAGGCCACCTGTTCCATTACTGATCTGCTCTGATTCTCTTCAAGGTCTTCCTTGTAGCAAGCTGAACTCTGTTTCTGTTTCCTTGCCATTTCCCTTCATTGGTCCCTATTTCATCCTTAAGAATGAATGAGCTCCACAGAGCAGGTCTTGACCTCTTCCAAAGGATGCAGCACATCCAAAGACAGCTGTTAGAGCTCTCGTTACCTTTTCTTAGAAATAAACCATCCCTACTTCTTACGCCTGGTGTGGCGCTGTGGGTTAATGCATCAGACTGCAAAGCCGTTTGAACTGCAAGGTTGGTGGTTCAACCTCACCAGCTGCTCTCTGGAAACCCTATACAGGGTCGCTAAGGGTCAGACTCAACGGCACTTTACAACAACAACAATTTCTTTAATCATTCTGTGCTATCACCATCTTGGTTACCATCTCTGGGTATAAAACGGTTTATAAAAATCCCCACTAAATGCAGTACCTGGAGTTGAGCTGCAATGACACAAGGATCTGACTAGCTCAGCATGGAATCAGGTCTGCTTGCTAACTGAAGGCTGTATAAAGTGATAACTAAACAGACTTGCCACTTGTCTATCCATTTATAGTACTGAGGTGGCTTGTGTGTTTCTATCATACTGGGATCTGTGCTGCTGGTATTTCCAATACCAGCAAAGTCACCCCAGGTAGACAGGTTTCAGCCGAGCTTCTAGATTACGACAAACTGGGAAGAAAGACGCGGCAATTTACTTCTGAAAATTGTTGTTGTTGTTGTTAAGTGCTGTCAAGTCAGTTCCAACTCATAGTGACCCGGTACAGGTTTCCAAAGAGCAGCTGGTGGGCTTGAGCAGACCTTTTGCTTCAAATCAACCTTGAGGTCCAATGCTTCTCCTACAGCACCACACCAGAACTCCTGAAAATTAGCCAATGGAAACGCTACAGATCACAACAGAATACTGTCTGACTCACTTGTCTTGTCATCACCAGGAAGGAACAATTCTTAGGGAAGGACATCATGTTTGGTGAGGCTGAGGGCCAGTGAGGGCAAGGGTGACCCTCAGTGGGATACACAGGCACAAGAGTCATAAGGATGGAGGTGAACATCTGGGAATTGTGAGGATGACACGGAACCAGGCCACATCACCTCATGCTGCACAGAAGTTCACCCTGAGTTGGAGTCAACTCGATGACAGCCAGCTTTCTACCTAGTGGGACTTGTTGACTGGGTCTTAGAGGCCAAGGATCAAAGATGACTCTACGGTTTTGCTTGGGACCACTGAGGTGGGTGATAGGGATGTACCTGGGAGGGCTGAAGGAGAGTGAAGAGGTGAGGAAGGCTTGAGGAGTGGAAGAATTCAGCAGTAAGGGACCTAAAGCCCAGAAACCATTTTTCTAGCTTTCATGGAACAGATAACTCCTCTGTTCTAAAAGCTGTCCCAACATGCAGGAAAAGATGAAAAACATCCACAGTCACTTCGCAAAGCTAGCATATGAAAACCTGAAAAGAGCAACACAGAAAAGGAAAACACAGGTTGAACCTACTTATGAGTACAGATGCAAAGCCCTAAAAGAGAATCAGAGCAAATCAAACCTACTACTCAAAAGGCAAAACACCTTCACCAGACAGAATTTATTCCAGAATTGCAAGGAGAGGCAATACAAGGAAGTGAAGGATAAAATTTGTCACATAAATATATCACAAGACGGAAGAATTCTGAAATTTCCTAATAGATGCTAAAAAGGGTATATGACAAACGTAACTTCCATTCATGCTTTAAAAATCCTTAGAAATGAGGAATTGAAGAAAACTTCCTTACTGTTACTTCCTGGCACCAGTTCTCAAGAACTGAGACCAAATCAAAGACACAGAGTCCCAAGTTCATGCCAGATCCTTGGATCTCAGGGAAGTCACAAACACCTCTGGTAAAGAAACAGCAATGGCTGCCTGTCCTAATTTCTAGGTTTGTTTCTCTTCATATGAATAAACACAGAGAGGGTCCTGAATAGTATGAATCCTACCCACAAAGGACTCTGGCGAAGAATCAGAGGACCTTACTGAGCTGTGACCCAGGGAACACCTGACGTGAGGGTAAACATCAATTGAAACCCATTTCTAGTACCAAAACCAAACCCACTGCCACTGAGTCAATTCCAAACTATAGCAACACTACGCAAGGTTTCTAAGACTCTGAATCTTTATAGGAGCAGGCAGATGCATCTTTCTCCCATAGAGCAGCTGGTGGGTTTGAACAGCCAACCTTGCAGATGCATATTCGTGAGTCAATTCTGACTCGTGGTGGTGGTGATGTGCGGCGGAGTCAGTTCCAACTCACAGAGACCTTTTACAGGATCTCTGAGGCTGTAAATCTTTTAAGCAGAGAGTCTGACCTTTCTCCCTCAGAACGACTGGTGGGTTTGAATCGCTACCAGCAACCCCAGTAATCACTGTTTAGACTCCTCAGCACGCAGGCACATTAAATGACACTGTACATCAATACCCAGTCTTCATAATTGTGCACAGATCTCTACTTGGGTTCCTCTTGATGTTTCGCTGTCCACTGCAAGATTTTTGACGTTGATCTCCATATGTAAGTTCCCTAATAAAACCTTGTCTAATTCACCTGGCTTTTACAGTCAACAATTTTCAGAATCTGACCTGTGTCCCTCACAGTCACTCCGGCCTCTGTAGGGAGCAACACAGAGCAGAAGAGTCTTTATTCATCTTGAAAAAGGGTGAAATTCAAAGCCTTATGAGAAATTCTGAAAGTGTAAGCACTGCTGTGACTCAGCTGTAAGTTGGGGGCTGGACCAAGTTCTTACTAGGAAATCAGGGGTTCTCTGTCCTAGTCTGCAGGCGTTCATTATTTATCATTGCCACCAGCTCACCTCTGACAGAGTTCACTCCTATGTGCAGTTGTCCTGGTGTTATACAAAGAAATTGGTATGGAGAAAATCCTGTGTTTTAGAATGGCTGTTGTTACGTGCCGTTGACTTGGTTCTGACTCATAGTGACCCTGTGTAGGGTTTCTGAGGAGCAGCTGGTGAATTTGAACCACCAACCTACCTTGTGGTCCAATGCAGTATCCCACAGCACCACACCAGGACTCGTGTGTTTTAGAATAGGTGTTATTAACATACGTTCCTTGGGGGTCTTCGGACACCTGAGAAAACCCTGACACTTTACGTAAAACTTTGAGAGCGAGATTGTATGTGTATGTATGTGTTTAGATGTGTGCTGTGTGTGTTTATGTGTGAGTGTGTCTGTATATATGCATGAGTCTAAGCACAGACATATGTGTGTGAGTGTTTGTGCACGTTAGTCTGTGTATATGTTTTTGTGTATAAGTATATGAGTGTATGTATGTTGGTGTGTATATGTGTGTACATGTATAAGTGTATGCGTGGCACTATATTGGTGTGTGTGTGTATCTGTGTATGTGTGTATATGAGCCTGTTGGGGGGCGTGGGTGTAAGTGCATGTGTGTATATGTGCACAAGCATATGTGAGTATGTTGGGGTGTGTGTGTAAATATATGTGTATGACTGTATGTGAGTATGCTGGGGATGTTTTAAATGTATGTATATATGTGTACAAGCATGTGTGTTAGTATGTTGTCATTTATGTAAATGTGTGCATATGGGTAGAGTGTATGTATGCTGGGGTGTGTATAAGTGTATGTGTATATGTGTATGCATACATGTAAGTATGTTGGTGTGTGTAAATCTAAGCGTATGTGTATGTGCACAAGTATACATGTGTTACTACGTTGGTGCATATGTAAGTATATGTGTAGAGTGTATATGAATATGTTGAATTGTGTGTAAGTGTACGTGTGCATATGTGTACAAATGTACACGAGTATGTTGGTGTGTCTGTAAATGTATGTGTGTGTATGAGTGTGTGTATTTGTACACTGGTATGTGTAAATGTGTGTATGTGTGTACATGAGTATGCTGATGTGTGTAAATGTATGTGTAGAGTGTATGTATGTTGGTGTGTGTGTGTGACTGTATTGTGTGTATATGTGTATGAGTATACTGAAGTGTGTGTAAGTGTGTGTGTATGTATAGAGTGTATGTATGTTGGTGTGTGTGTGACTGTATTGTGTGTATATGTGTATGAGTAAATTGGAGTGTAAGTATATATGTGCAGAGTGTATGTATGTGTGTGTGCGTGTATGTGTATGTATACATGTATTGCGTATATTTGGGGTGTGTGTATGCTATGTGTGCATGTTTGCACGCACATGCGTGTGTGTTTTTCTTGGGGTAGAGAGGGATATGATCTATCACACTTCATCACTTTTTCAGCTGGTCTCGTTATCTGGAGGGAGTTCGTTCGAGATGCTCCCTTTAAGAGATGTGGGTGCAGATGCAATCTCGAGCAAGCAGAAAGCACACAGTAAGGAGGCTGGCTACCTCAGCCAGGTTGCTAGAAATGGTGAGGCGCAGATGTGCCTGACAAGAGTCAAAACCACAGAGCCAGCCAGGAACAAATGCTCAGACCCAAAGCCCATGGCTAGGTCTACAGAGAAGTCAGAGTCTGGGCAGACTGCTTTCAGTGAAAAAGAAGGATGTGGGAGCTGAACAGTGAATTAATTCTTAGAAAATCAGGATCTGGGCTCTTTAACCTGAGATCAGGACCTTACAGGGACAGCAGCTCCTTCAGGGATACAGTTGCTGTTGTTAAGTGTCGTCGAGTCAGTTCCCAATCATAGCAAACCTGTATAGGATATTTGTTGTTGTTGTTAAGTGATGTAGAGTCGGTTCCGACCCACAGTGACCCTGAATTATCTTTACGGGAGCAGAAAGCCTCATCTTTCTCCCGCAGAACAGCTGGTAGTTTCGAACTGTGACCTCACGATTCACAGCCCGATTAGTAACCACTACGCTATAGGTGGCATTTTATTAGGGAGGGAACTTCCTTCTTTAGCTATGGATGAAGAAGATGGCCCACACAAAGGTTCCAGGGCAGGAGAATTGTATCGGGGGCACAATCAGCTCTCTGGTGCTGGTCAGTGAAAAAGAAAAGGAAGGCTACCTACAATGGTACGACAACCTTAATGTTCATAAACTGGACGTTATGAAGATGAGGGAGGAGGTAGAGATGGGGAGGACCTAGTAGAGGGAATAGGGGAGGGACAAGGAGGGGGACAGCAGGGGTAGAGGTAGAGGTGAGGTGGGGGATGAGAATAGAGGGGTGGTCTGTGTCGGGTACCTGTCAGAAGCTATGTCATCTAATTGTCACAGCAGAGGAAACTCACATACTTCAAAGCCATTTAAAGGCTATCAGAAAATGCATCCAGAGACTTTAGAATTGTCTGCATCTACTATGTGTCCTGCTCTAGCATCATGGGATAAGCACTCGTCCCCAAGGCTGGTTTGAATCACAAGGTCAGCAGTTTGAATCACAAGGTTGGCAGTTCAAACTCACCAACCACTCCTTGGAAACCCTATACAAGGTCACTATGAGTCAGAATTGATTTGATGGTACTGAACAACAATAACAAAACCACTATATGTCCTAAGGAGCTCTGGTAGCATGATGGGTTATGAGTTGGGCTGCTAACCACAAGGTCAGAAGTTCGAATCTATCAGCTCCTCCACTGGAGGAAGCTGAGGCTTTCTGCTCCATATAGATTTACAGCCTCAGAAACCCTATACGGGGTTCTCTATGAGTCAAAACTGATTTCACACATACAACCACCAGCAGCAGCACTATGTTTTCTGAGACTGTAGGATAAGCACTGGACTGTTAACCACAAGGTTGGCAGTTTTAACCCACCAGCCACTCCTTGGAAACTCTATTCAGGGCCACTATCATTTATTATCATCATTATTTTCTTTTTATTTTGTATCTCTCAAGTCTCAAGTCAAATATATACTTCTTTGCGAAGTGCCTTCGAGTCAATTCTGACCCATAGTGACCCTGTATAGGGTTTCCAAGGAGCAGCTGGTGAGCTTGAACCGCCGACCTTGCAGTACAAACGGCTTTGCAGTCTACCGCATTAACCCACAGCGCCATACCAGGACTCCCAAATATCCTTCTTTCGGGGGAGCCTCTTTTATAACCTACAAGGAGTCCTGGTGGTTCTGTGGGTTAGGTGTTGGATGGACTACTAACCACAAGGTCAGCAGTTCAAACTCACCAGCTTCTTAGAGAGAGAACAATGAGGCCCCGTAGAGATGTACAGTCTCAGAAATCCTACGCAGCATTGCTAAAAGCTGAAATCAACTCAACAGCAGTTGGTCTGATTTTGGTTTTGGGTTTCTCTAACCCCTAACTCTGTAAGAAAAGCACTGGACTACTAACCACAAGGCCAGTGGTTCAAACCCACCAGCCACTAAACAGGGTCGCTATGAGTCGGAACTGACCTGATGTCACCCAAGTGCAACAATAGACCCCAATGTATTAGGTCATCTTTCTATCATTTCACAGTCTCATTAGATTCTGACTCCAATGAAATAAGAATATCACCTGTCTCACTCAGTCTAGTCCACACCTGGCACACAGAATGTGCTCAATGTTCGGCACGTCTAGGGCAACACCTCCAGTGTGTAGATGGGGAAAACTGAGCCCAGAAAGATGCAAGGATTTGCCAGTGGTCCCACAGCAGAAGTGGCAGACTAAGGCAGCAATAAGACCCTCTCACTCCACGAAACAGGGACCTGGAAGTCACCCTCACACCCAGTCCTGCGCCCATCAAGGAAACCACACGAGCTTATTTGCCTAGGACAACAACAACAAGAAAGCTCTGGAGGACATGAAAATGAAAAGCTCACCACTCCCTCCTGCTCCTGGCTCTGCCCCCACCCCCCCTCACACACACACCCGTTCTGTTCTCAGGTCGCTTCCACTGGGGGTAGGGGCGCACAGACTTCTTGCCTTGAAGATTCAGGGGAGTTTCCTGGTGGCTGCTTAACAGCCACACAGGTGGCTCGCAGCTGTGCCTACTCACTGGTCAGACTCTGTATGTCAGCGGGTCAGGGCTTGTGAGGAGGGAACTCAAGGCAATGTAAGGACAAGGGACGGGTGTTGGGGAATTTGTCAGAAGATGAGGCTTGAGTTTGGCATTGAAGGATGGATTCATATCCAACCAGACAGAAGCAAGAAAACACCATTAGGGCCAAAGGCATCAAAAAAAAAAAAAAAAAAAAGACCCCACTGGCATCAAAGTTGATTCCAACTCTTAGGTAGAACGTGGATACCTCAGGATATCCAAGGCTATGAAGTAGAAGCTGATTTCCACATCTTTCTCCTGAGTAGGTTCAGGCTACCAACCTCTCTGTCGGCAGCTGAGCTCATTAATCAATCAGCTACCAGGCACAGAAACCTGCAATCACCTGGTGTATGCACGTACCAGCAGGAGCTCAGGGAGCCTGAACAGCAGGTGATGAGGCAGGAATCACCCATTGATGCCGAACTCTAAAGCCCAATACCTAGCACCCCAATCAGAAGTGCAGCGGACTCAGGAAGGAGCTACTCCATGCCAAGAGAAATATCCATGTCTTCCCATTCATAGGCCCCACTGGCTTTTCCAGCAGTCACTTAACGGATAACCTCACATACCCAGGCCCTGGCTGCAAACTGAGGAGGAAACAAAAAAGACTTGTGAGCAGCCACAATTTACTCCCCAAATTCATGTCCTACAAAATGCAGGCACTTAACACCCAAGAGAGATGCTCTCAGCCTGCGCCTCCAGCTTGAGTATCTCAAGTTCAGAGCAGACGCTAGAATCAGTCTAGCTCTACCCCTTTCTAATTGAGTGGCTTGAATTTCTTCTTATATAAAATGGGACAACAGCTAGTGTGGCGCTGTCGGATATGCACTGGACTGCTTACTGTACCAGTGGCTCCTTGGAAATCCTACACAGGGTCATTATGAGTCGGAACTGACCCCACAGCGCTTAACGGTAATAGTTTATACCAACCTCTGAGTGTGGCTGTGAAGATAGATGAAAGAAGAAAAAAATACCTAGCACAGTGTCCACTACCATGAAATCCCAGCTAAAGGGGAAAAGGACAAAGAAAGGTGAACGAGAGAGGAAGGGCAGAGAATGTAACCTAATGTGATCCTGGTGTGATGCTGTAGGATAAGCACTCGACCGCAAAGTTGGTTTGAACCGCAAGGTTCACTCTCCAGCTGCTCCTCGGAAACCCTCTACAGGGTCGTTATGAGTCAGAACTGACTCCACAACACGTAACCACAACAAGGTGACCCAAGGTCCAAAGGATAGTAACAGGGGAGAGCCATTTGAAATTTCAGAAAATTATTCAACAGTGATCAAATCTGAGTCCTGGTGGAGCACTGTAGGATAAGTACTGGACTGAAAATCAAAGGTCAGTGGTTCAAGCCCACAAGCCACTCCTTGGAAATCCTATACAGGGTCACTATGAGTTGAAACCAACTAGATGACACTTAACATTATCATTGTAGAGTTCTAGTGACACAAAGGTTAAGCATTTCGCTGCTAACTAAAAGACTGACAGTTCAAACCCACCTAGTGGCTCTGCGGGAGAAAGATTTGGCCATATGCTTTGGTAAAGGTTACAGCCAAGAAAACCCTACGAGGCAGTCCTATTCCTTCACATGCGGTCACTACGAGTTGGAATCGACTCAGCAACACCCAACAACAGCAACGTTGTCATTGTAAGAAGTCCGTGAGTGGTACAAACAGCTAAGCACTAGGCTACTAACCAAAAGGCTGCCAGTGCGAATCCTCCCAGAAGCACTTTGAAAGAAAGGTCTGGTACCCTCCTTCTGAAAGATCAGGGTACCGAAAGCCCTGTGGAGGAGCACAGTTCTACTGACACCCGGGGGGGTTGGGAGGGACTTCCCAGAGTCAGAATCTATTCAACCATAACTGGGGTTTTTGTTAATATCATTATAAAAAAGAGATGGCTATGATGCTTTTTGATTTCCGAGTTGCTAAAATATGAAAATACGTACAACTTCAAATCAATGGGATCTCTTAAGACAATATATATGTTTTCTATGAGAATGTCTTATCTTCCCATTGGGCAGGCATCAGCTGTAGTCTTTTCTTTGTACCTCTATCTAGGCCAAACCCCAAAACCAAACTCCATTGCCATCAAGTTGATGCTAACTCATAATGACCCTATACTGGGTTTCTGGCACTGTAAATCTTTATGAGCAGACGACTTCACCATTCTCCCATGGAACAGTGGTAGATATAAACCACCAACCTTACAGTTAGCAGCCACCATCTAGTCCACAATGCCACTAAAACGCCTTCAAAATAAAAGTAAATACCTAAACGTCTCTTTTGGCTTGCTAAGGATCACTGGTAGTATAGTGGTTATGTGTTGGGCTGCTAACCTCAAGGTCAGCAGTTCAAATCTTCCAGCCACTCGGCAGGAGAAAGAGGAGGCTTTCTGCGCGCATAGATTCACAGCCTTGAAATTCCTCTACAGGGTTATTGTGTGTAAGTTGGAATTGACTCGATGGCACACAACCTCCACCCTGAGCTGGTTTGCCTCTCCATAAGTTTCCTTGTTTAAGAAGTGAACCCAGGATTTCAGTCGACCTGTGGTTGAGGTTAGGAAGCGCTGTGGCTCTCTGTAGGATAAGTACTGAACTTCTTACCATAAAGTTCAAGCCCATCAACTGCTCCATAGGACAAAGATGAGGTTTTCGCCTCTGGAAAAGATTCAAAGCCTCAGAAACTTCATACATGGTCACTATGAGTCAGAATGCACTCGATAGCACTTAACAACAAGACTGAGGCCAAACAGATCTTCTGGTTTACAGGGTCCTGATGGGGCCCACCAGACCAGTGCTTTGAGGGAAGCCTCTGTAAACAAAGGCCAAGGGAGCAAGCTTGAGTACTCAGCTTCCAAACTCTAGGCTGCCCAAGCAAAAAGATCACTGACGCTCCCGCTGCCACTTCTTGGCCAGCAGGTCCCATGATCAGTGACTGACAGGGGTGCTGTGGGTCAGCCTCCTCCACTCTGCCATCACCCTTCCTCAGCCCCAAACAGGCTTTTCATTCAGTACAAGCATTTAGCTTCTACCGT